>NC_089504.1:268770398-269075783 GCF_036850995.1 Saccopteryx leptura | reverse complement strand
TTAACTAATGGATCTGTTTTTTCCAGATTAGTGGCAAGTTTTTTCTGTATAGAACAGTGTGAACTACGTCATAGGATACACTGCAGTTTCTGCACAGCATGGTATTTTTCAGGGCTCTTTCACACTATAAAGCAGCGGTTTCTGCGGTGGAATCCACATCTCATTTACTTCAATGGGAAACCCGTGGATTCCACAGAAGAGAGATCCCCTGTATGGCAGAAATGCAGTTCCGACACATTTCTTCCTCTCCAATTCAAGTCAATGGGAGGCCGCAGCAGATTCCGCTCAAATATAGAGCATGTTGCTTAATTTTTTCCACGCTAGAACTTTTCCTAGAGCAGAAAAATTCCAAAGGTGGAATCCGCCACCTCCAATAGACTTCTATGGGAGGCAGATCTTTTACACTGCAGAATCCGCACAGCAGATTCCTCAGTGTGAGGCCTCTTTCAGTCTAAAGACTTCTATAGGAGGCAGATCTTTTACACTGCAGAATCCGCACAGCAGATTCCTCAGTGTGAGGTCTCTTTCAGTCTATTGGGGGTGGCGGATTCCACCTTTGGAATTTTTCTGCTCTAGGAAAAGTTCTAGCGTGGAAAAAATTAAGCAACATGCTCTATATTTGAGCGGAATCTGCTGCGGCCTCCCATTGACTTGAATTGGAGAGGAAGAAATGTGTCAGAAACTGTCATTTCTCCGCCTCTTATTGAAATCAAAAGGAGGCTGCGGAGGACTATGTGGTAACCCGAGATTCTCGGGAGCTCTCTTCCACAAAATCCACTGCACTCCCAATGAAATCAATAGGAGGCGGATTCAATGCTGGAAACCGCTGATTTCAGCAGTTTCCTCATTTAGAATATGGGAAAATAGTGGGAGATGTGGGAGATAATTATACATTGGGGAACAGTGTGAACTACATCTTATAGTGGTCTCTTATAGTATAAGACCGATGTAGTTCACACTGTGTAAATGTATGGTGCTTTGTGTAAGTGTAAGCTGCTTTGTGTACTGTGTAATGATTACACACAAAGTACCTTACAGTTACACAGTATTGTGTGTATGGTGTGTGTACTGTTTTTACATTATTAACCTTTTTTACACCAGCAGGCTGTCTCGCAGGCTCTCTTGGCTCTCCGCCTCTTGCCTCTCCGCCTCTTAGGCTTCTGTCCTCCGGTGCTTGCTGCACCCGCCCACTGATGACGTCAGCAAGTGCCGGACACACGTAATGTGCTGCTATGGACTGTAGAGCATTCCCGTTTCCCCCGCCCCTTAGGCC
Source organism: Saccopteryx leptura (assembly GCF_036850995.1). Taxonomy (NCBI): domain Eukaryota; kingdom Metazoa; phylum Chordata; class Mammalia; order Chiroptera; family Emballonuridae; genus Saccopteryx; species Saccopteryx leptura. The sequence continues at coordinate 269,074,510 of NC_089504.1, read as the reverse complement.
CCGGACGGATGATGCAATCACGTCTGTGCATGACCGCAGGCATTCAGTTTGGAACGCACGTCCATAACAGTGTGCGTTCAAGCTGAATAGCGCTGCTGTAGACAGTAGCCCAGCTTCTCAGCGGCTAAAGCCATCGGAAATATGTATATTCCGATGGCTTTAGACGACCCCTGTGTTTTGGTCGTTCGACCCCTGCCAGGGCCGCGACCCACAGGTTGAGAACTGCTGGTCTAGATTAAAGTTGTGTTTTTCTTCTGTAGTAAAGATTTTTGCCTTGATGTTCAAATGCAGTCCTGCTTGGCACTTTCTTCTTTCCCTGAGAAGTTGTTGCAAATCATTGCTACTTTTTGCACATAACAATTTCCCTCCTTATTTCTTCTTTAACCCAGGTGTTACTTCTTAGAATATCTTTTGTTTCCAGATATGCCAGCTGTCAGACTTTTGTGTTACCACCTCCGGACCAGTCTGTAAATTCACTGAGAATATCTTTCCTTACAATGCCTACCACAGATATTTTATACCTTCATAAAAGCTTAACATGCTTTTATGATAGCACTGGTAGTTTTCAGTAGAAAATTACAAAATTGATGTTTATATAGCATCGTTGTCATTGCTGGCTATAACGACTGATTTTCTTGTTTTCTTGGTGCCAGACTGTATAGACTTATTTTCTCCAGAAAGTCACACCCTATAAATCTTCCAGCTTAGGTCCACGAACAAACAAAAAGCTTAGGAATTGCAAGTAGATGATTATATTCTTACATCTGATGGAGCTCATATATCAAACTAATCATTGAACAACTTCCTCCCTCCTTTCCTCATGGAGGAAGCATGCCACAGAGCTGTAAGGGACTGGAAAAATAATGATACAGTGCTGACTCCAGGTCCGTATTTGTTCGTTTGCCCAACCCACTGAAGCTACAATGACTTGCACAGAACAATAGATTATAGATGTTACTGCTTCTTCTTTTAAGATCCCATAACTTCACACGTATGGCTATTTTACTGTCTGTTGACGATATTTGAAATGCCTCTCTACCTTAAATAGATTGTCGGGGGTTTATCGCTTTGCTAGAAATAATAAACTAAGAGTCATTATTTGTGGGTCCCTGAAAGTCATAAATATGTATACATTTCCATGTAAGAATTTCTTAATTTTAAAAAGCAGAGACTAGGATATGAATAACAGGCGCCTCTTAAATCACTGACTGGGTGCAAGGCATTCGTAAATAGTTTGGTCTAGCAGTCCCTCCATTGCTGATTCTGTGCTCTTTATTATCCTGACCCTAACTATTATTTATGGACAACAACTTAAAGCCAACGACCCAGGACGAACGACTGTTCTGTGGCATTTATCGGTCACAGTGAAAAAGTCACTATGGAAACTGTGATCTCTTCTTCCTTCCACTTTCCAACCTTCTTCCCATTTATGTTCAGAAGCTTTTAGATGCATTCATGCACACTGCATGGGCAATGATAATTGTGGAAAGGACCTTAATTTTGAATGCAGATCCAAGTTCCTTGGAGGAAAGGAAGAATGTCTTTGTTTGATGGAGGGAGATGGATTAAGAAAGAGACACAGCCTTGGACATATATTTGAAAGCCTAACCTTGTCCAAATCAGTTAGAATATCCTCATTTCCCCCAGGGCAAAATGAACATTTATATGTAGCACTTAGTTGTTTGTAAAGCACATATATTTGTGCTTTATTTTCATTTGTTTGGGTATGAAGTGTGTTTCTAGACATGAAAACTCAGCTTGTAATATTGTGCCTAAAGGGAATGACAGCTCAGCTTAAAACATCTTGACTTGTCGCATGTCCAGGGAACCAATAAGGCTGTAGGTAGGAGGTCATAGGCTTCTGAGTATTTCTGTGTTTATTTCTTTTTGTAAAAGGGCATGTCTCATCACAATTTGTTCTTTGTCCCAGGAGCATATCCAGTTCATTCATTCATTCGCTCATTCAACAGAGGATGCCCATGTTCTCTTGGTATTTTTTAGCAGAAGTAAGGGCTACCCCTTTCCCACTGGGCGGGGGAGCAGTGGAGTGAACACATCCTTTTCTTTCTCTTTAAATTAACCAATTTTATTGGTCAGTGCCATTGCCTGACAATGGGAAATTTCTCTCCTAGGAAATGCCTGTGGCCTGTGTTCATACAAAATGGTCCTGATAGGCTCCTGGTGATGCCCAGGCTGCTGGTCTGTGGTCTACACTCCGAGGAACCAAAGGTCTAAGTACTTTCTTCCAGCTCTAGTTTTGAATGATCTATGAGTAGTAAACAGTCGTGTTTTATTCCCAAAGACACTTCCTTACCTTTTCTCTGTATCCTCTCTGGTTTATTAGAAATTCAATCACTTATTTAGCAAATGTTTTTTCAGCACCTACAATGTGGCTGACATTACTCTAGTGAAAGAGACATACCAGTGAACCAAACAGACCAACACCCCTGTCTTTAAGGAAATGACATAGTTTAACTAAAACTTGTAAATGAAAAACAAATGGCATACAGGGGGTCCTCAGGTTACGGCAGTCTTGACATATGACATTTCGAGTATACGATGCTCACTCCCATGAAAACTTAAAAAGATTGAGACATGAGTGTTTTGGCTTACACCATGAGCATTGTACTTACAGACTATGAGGGCAAACTAGTTTGGTTGTGCGCAGCAGAAGAATACACAGTAACACATATCTTAGCATGTAAAGGGATGGGCCCCTATGACCTAGTATCTCCAGCACCTTCTGCGTGTTCTCCTGCCTTCCAGCTTCCTCCTCCCAACAGGTCACTCTCTCCCACCTTGCAGTGCCCCTTCCAGTGTGCAAGCCAACCACAGGGACAAAGGTAGGGATTTTTATACACTCATTTTTTTGGTCATTTTTTCTGTTACTATAGTTCAGTGTACAGTACAGCATTTTTATGTCCTTTCCTTTTTCTGTGGCTTAGTTGTGTTTTTATGTTCTAGATTATGATTTTACAACTGTGTTAGGATAGGTAAGTGACTTAGGCCAGGGTGTGTTTCAACTTACCCCAAAATTTGGGTTATGTCACTGTTGTGGGAACGAAACTGTCTTGTAACCCAAGGACTCCCTGTGTATCTTTTATAAAACCTTTCTTCAGTTCCTAATTTCTTTTTTTTTTTTCTGAAGTTGGAAACGGGGAGGCAGTCAGACAGACTCCCACATGCGCCCAACCAGGATCCACCCCGCACGCTCACCAGGGGGCGATGCTCTGCCCATCCAGGGCATCACTCTGTTGCAACCAGAGCCATTCTAGCGCCTGAAGCAGAGGCCATGGAGCCATCCTCAGCACCCGGGCCAACTTTGCTCCAATGGAGCCTTGGCTGCAGGAGGGGAAGAGAGAGACAGAGAGGAAGGAGAGGGGAAGGGGTGGAGAAGCAGATGGGCGCTTCTCCTGTGTGCCCTGGCCGGGAATCGAACCCGGGACTCCTGCATGCCAGGCCGACGCTCTACCACTGAGCCAACTAGCCAGGGCCTCAGTTCCTAATTTCACAAAACAACCTTTTAAATTATTTGTACGTGACAAACAGCCCTACTCTTTCTTACCCTTGGCTCTATGTGATGGTCTCTATTTAATGCTGTTTTAAATTTTTTAGGAGTTTTAAGAATCATCAGACTCTTTACCACATTATATCTTTTAGAATGACCAACTTGTATTGTTTGGTTGAAAATTAGGACTAGGATAAACCATGAAGAAAAAGGATGCTAAAACATTTGCAAAGTAAGCCTTTTATTTTATTTTTTTCTTTCTTTCTTTTTTTTTTTTGGATGGGTAAAAGAAAATTTGATTTCTATATCTCCACAAGTTTTCTTTTAGACTGACTTTCCCTCATTCATTATTTTGCTTTTCTTTTTCACCACAGGAAATAATTCTCAATAAACCTTAAAATTCAGGATATCTTGGTGTGCATTTCTGTCCATAACACACTTCAAGGCAAAGCTTTTGAAGTGGAAGAAACTTCAAAGTTGAAGCCCAAGCTTTTGAAGTAGATCTACCCTGAGACTGATTTTTAAAACAAAAGAATAATATGCTGATTCTTCCTTGTGCTTCACACATGACAGAGAAGAACTTTGCAGCCATGAGCAGCCTCTAGCAAGGCCTAGAGAATTTAAACCAATATGCACAAGTATCCAAATGGTTTAACTTAAGATTTTGGAAGTGAAGTTAAAAAGAAATGTGTTTAAAAGTATAAATGGAAGGTTGGAGGCTCTCTTTACTATCTGTGAACACTGGGTTAAAACAGCTGTTTAATTTTCAAGCTTGATTTGGAAATCACAAAAATGACTGGGAGGTGACTATAAAAATGCAAATTAAGATAGTTAAACTAACCCATCTCATGGAACCCAGGCTTATCTATTTTTAAAATGTGTTTGAAATGCAGTCAACTATCCTTTGAAGTAGAATAAAATAACAGAAAGAGATTATTAGAAAAGTACAATAAAACCACAATATCTAGTTCCCTTAAATAAAAGCAAAAATATTGATAGGATAATTGGTTGTGACAAAATAATTGTACTAGGTACGAATCATAACTATATGGCAGATTCCCTTGTTCTCTAAGTGCAGTTGTAATTTTTTAGAGTTTTCTAAACTCTAAATATTTACATTTTCAATGACATGTCATGCTGGAAAACATCTAAAATTCAATGTCTTTTAATTTCTAAATTATAGTCTCCAACAAGGGCTAAAAGAATTCAATGCAAAGGAAACACAAAAGCATAAAAATTGCAGTGCTCAACTAGGAGAGATGAGTATGTTCTTTTAAAACACTGAGTTTCCTAAATTTGCATTACCCCATTTCATTGGTGGGAAATAGAATTATTGAATTTGAGTAACTTGCCCAAGGTGACGGGGCTGAAATGAGGAACTGAATGTGGTCTGAACTCTATTGCTGTCCAAAGTCCATACACTCTGCTGTTTGTAACATACATGAGCCATTGCTTTCTCAGCCGATCCCCCTCATCTGTGAAGACAAGCTGTTTCAGTTCTATAGATGGAGAAACTAAGGCTCAGAGATGTATTTTTTTCCATGCAGAAAAAAAGTTCAGAATGACTTACAGAAGCACAAAATTAGTCAACAGAGATGGTAGGACTCAGATGCGTTTCTATGGCCTTTTCTTTCCATAGCATGGAAGAAAGCTTACAAGAGTGGATTCCTATTCTCTTATTTCTGAGCTCTGTGTCATTAAATTCTAACATTTAGTTATTTTTTTGCTTATTTGTCAACAGATATTTATTTATTTAGTGCCTAGTACTTCCATGAGGAGGTCAAAGCATTTAATGGAATTGAAATATTTAAGATGCTTCTCCCTAAATCCTGTCTCCAGAGGTCTAAAAAGAAAATGTGCATTCACACTTACTTTCTTGTTTGAAATAAAATAACAAAATCTCAAGGTAGCATCTGTGTCAGCTTTCTTTCTTTCTTTCTTTCTTTCTTTCTTTCTTTCTTTCTTTCTTCTTTCTTTCTTTCTTTCTTTCTTTCTTTTAGGTAAAAGGAGGGGAAGTAGTGTGGCAGATTACCACATGCACTCTGACTGGAATTCACCCAGCAACCCCATCTTGGGCCAATGCTCGAGTATGGAGCTATTTTTAGTGCCTGAGACTGATGGCTCCAACAGAGCTATCTTCAGTGCCTGGGGCCATGCTTGAACCAATTGAGCCTCTGGCTGTGGGAGGGGAAGAGGAAAAGAAGGGAAAGGAGGGCAGAATTAGATGGTCATTTCTCCTGTGTGCCCTGACCAAGATTGAAATCAAACCTGGATGTCCATATGTCAGGTCGATGCTCTATCCACTGAGCCACTGACCAGGGTTAGATTTCATTTAGTTTTTACTTCAGGTCTGGCATAGTTGGATCAAATTTCAGGAGAAAACCATTGACTCGTAGTCAGCTGAGACATGACTTAGTTAATTTTGTTGGCAAATTACCTCCTTGACTAAGGAAAAGTCAAGGTGTAATTGTGTCTGTGGTCAGAACAATCTCCTTGTATCCAGGAGGACATGGCTCTGTCTACTCTAAAGCAAGCGACAAACTCAAGTCAATGAAGGACTTGATGGGGAAAGAGCTTTGTTTATGCTTGTATGAAATTGTTGTGCAAATGACACGTGTATTATTAGAAAGAGTAAAAAATACTTGGGATCATGGCAGTATTACTTATCAGTCTTTTACAGTTATTTGATTTTTCAAATACACCTTTAATTTTTATTTGTAAAACTAAGGTATATGATAGCACTTAACCCTAAAGCCCACCTGTGCTGTTTACAGCTCTGGTTCGATTCTGAGAGGAAGTGTTTGGAGTGGAGGTCCAGGTGGGGGTAGAAAGGAGGTTTATCGTTAATGTTTTATCACTGTTAAATGAAGTACAGTTACCCAACTGAAATGGCATTGTGGAAAAATAATGACATGGAGAATGCTCATGAAATAATAAAAACTGAAAAAATCAGGGGACAATATCACACTATAGATTGAGATCACAGGCTAGTAAAAAATACAGAAAGGGAAAATAAAATATTGACTGTTACCTCTGGGTTGGGAGGTTTACTATGATTTTAATTCTTTTCTAGTATTTCCTGTGTTTCTGAACTCTCTGTGGTGATCCTGTATTATTGCTTTAGTAGTCAGAGAAAAAGATGCACTAGAAGAAATCGTTATTTCCTGGTTTGGGGGCTTAACCAATGACATTTCCATTATGTTCAGGTCTAGTTAAAATTTGTCTCACAAATCTCATTGACCTCACTGGTTTTCTGTTCCTTTATCCCATTAATGAATGCTGTGTGTTCATATAGTACTATTCAAGAAGATGTGGAAACAGATGAGACACTTTAACATCAGTGGTGGGATTCAGCCAGTTGTCACTGGTTCGGTGGAACCGATACCTAATTTTTTGTTGAGTTTGGTGAATCAGTCGTTAAAATGGCACTTGTAATCAGGGCTCTCTCTAAGGTGGGCAGCTGGGCAGCAGCCCAATGTGAAAACCACAAATTGACATTCTTTATTCTTTTTTAATGTTAATCAGTGCAACAGCGTATTCTATGCACCCGTAGCAATGTTCATTCTGTCCAGGGGTGAAAAAAATTGCAAGTGAGGATGCCAATCAAGAAGCAATATGGAAATATCTTAAATAACAGCTTTATTGTTTTTCATATTTAATATTTTTCATTAATATTTTAAAACTCTTTCTTATAACACAGTATAGTTTTGTGTACCTCTTTTATTGTTCTTATTTAAGTATTAAATGAATGAAATAATAAACTACCTTTTGGTATATCGTTTTTTATACTTAAAACGGTCATTAGGGCAGAGAACCGGTTGTTAAATTATTTGAATTCCACCACTGTTTAACATCTCCAACGAGAGAAGACAGCAGACAGCAAATAAATGGAACATCGTAGGGGTCAACCAGGGTGAAGATTCAGAAATCTTGTGTTATGTTTTAAGAATATACAACCAATTGATTCTCTTGAAATTCTTGTCTGCTTTTCTTTATGTGCTTCTTTCCTTTTTCTATTTTTTCTTTTCTCCTTTCTTTTCCATATTCTTTCCTTTTCCTTCAAACCTGTTTTCTTTCTCTCTTTCTTCCCTTCCTTCCTTCCCTCCCTCCCTCCCTCCCTCCCTCCCTCCCTCCCTCCCTCCCTCCCTTCCTCCCTCCCTCCCTCCCTCCCTCCTTCCTTCCTTCCTTCCTTCCTTCCTTCCTTCCTTCCTTCCTTCCTTCCTTCCTTCCTTCCTTCCTTCCTTCCTTCCTTCTTTCTTTCTTTCTTTCTTTCTTTCTTTCTTTCTTTCTTTCTTTCTTTCTTTTTCTTTCTTCCTTTCTTCCTTCCTTCCTTCCTTCCTTCCTTCCTTCCTTCCTTCCTTCCTTCCTTCCTTCCTTCCTTCCTTCCTTCCTTCCTTCCTTCCTTCTTTCTTTGTTTCTTTCTTTGTTTCTTTCTTTCTTTCTTTCTTTCTTTCTTTCTTTCTTTCTTTCTTTCTTTCTTTCTTTCTTTCTTTCTTTCTTTCTTTCTTTCTTTCTTTCTTTCTTTCTTTCTTTCTTTCTTTCTTTCTTTCTTTCTTTCTTTCTCTCTTTCTTTCTTTTTGATAATGGTACTAATAGAGCAGCCTACTCTGTCACTGTGACCTGAGTTTCTAAGGCACCAAACCAAGATTCCAATTTGGCTTTCGGACTCCCAAGCCCTACCTGCTTCTATTGAAATCAAGGGAAGAAACTAGTGTTTGATTTTTTTTTCTTGTGAAAAATGAAGGAAAATGCAGATTGCAAAAATGCTGGTGATGTTTCTATGTCATTTGGATTTGCATTCAGACAAAAAGAAAACTAAACCCAAAGTAATCGTATCTTCCAGCTTTTCTAATGTCAAAGGGCATCACAATAGTGAAACAAAGATCTTCAAAATCAGAATGCAAATACTACAAGCTAGAGGAGCCAAGGGCATAAACTGCTGAAAACAAAGGACTGGACCATCAGCCACAGAGCATTTATATTCATGTTTCTAAACAGCTCTCAGTCATTATTCACTTAGATATAATTCTCATCTTCAGCCGAGACTGAAGTAGGAAAAATTTCCACTTTGTTATGGTAGCAGTGCTGAATCAAAAAGCAATTTGTCTTTTTGTTAAAAGATCAAGGTGCTTCAGAGTTTCCCTGTCCAAATGGAGCAGAGAATCTACATCAACAAATCCTCCCCATTCTCCTGACAATGTTTGTTTCTTCAGTAAACTGCAAACAAATTTGCAACTTTGCTTGTTATGTTAATGACAATGATGTTTTAGCAATGATGACTGTCATTCACTGTGAATCTGATCTTTTGGAAGTTTTTCTGTCAAGATTTCTGGAGAACATAAATTGTGTTCGATATTACAAAGCTTAATTACAGCTTACTAATTGGTAATTCACGTCTAAAGCTTGATTATATATGGCATCTATTGTTTTTTTGTTTAATAAGTGTTTAAAAATAGGATATTAAAGTGGAATTCACATAACATAGAATGAATCATTTTACAGTGAACAATACAGTGGCATTTAGTACATTCACAATGTTGTACAACCACCATCTCTATGGAGTTCCAAAGCATGTCCGTCCAGTCTAAGGAGACGCCTATCCATTAAGCAGTTTCTCCACATTCCTTTCTCTCCCTAGCTCCTGGCAACCATCGCTTCGTGTTCTATATCTGAATTTATCCTTTTTGGATGGTTCATATAAATGGAATCACATAGCATGTGGCCTTTTGTGTCTGGCTTATTTCATTCGCATGATGTATTTGAGTTCCTTCCACACTCTAGCATGTATCAGCACTTTATTCCTTTTCTCTCCCAGCTTTACTGTGGTATAACTGACAAATAAAGTTGTAATATATTTGAAGTGTACAACATAATTTCATATCCATATACACTGTAAAAGGATTTTCACAATCAAGTTAACATATCCATCACCTCATCACTTCATATATACTGCTCACAAAAATTAGGGGATACTTCAAAATGAATATGAAGTGATAAAATATCCCCTAATTTTTGTGAGCAGTATATTTACCTTTTCTTTCTTTTTAAAAAATATTTTTCTGAAGTGAGAAGTGGGAGACAGAGAGACAGACTCCCGCATGCGCCCGACCGGGATCCATTAGGCATGCCCACCAGGGGGCGATGCTCTGCCCATCTGGGGCATTGCTCCTCTGCAATCGGAGCCATTCTAGCACCTGAGGTGGAGGCCATGGAACCATCCTCAGTACCCGGGCCAACTTTGCTCCAGTGGAGCCTTGGCTGTGGGAGGGGAAGAGAGAGATAGAGAGAAAGGAGAGCAGGAGGGGTGGAGAAGAAGATGGGCGCTTCTCCTGTGTGCTCTGGCTGGGAATTGAACCTGGGACATCCACACGCAGGGCCGATGCTCTACCACTGAGCAAACTGGCCGGGCTATATTTACCTTTTTGTGTGTGAGAGAACACTTATGACCTGCTGTCTTAGCAAATTTCAAGTATTCAATGCAGTTTATCAATTATAGCCACCCTGTGATCCATTGGACCCACAGAACTTATTTATCATCTTCTTTCTCCCTCATCCCTAGCCTGTGGCAATCACCATTCTCTTCTGATTCTGTGAGCTCAATAAAAAAGTGTTATTTTAGATTTTACCTATAAGGCACATATACAGTATTTGTCTTTCTGACTTATTTCACTTAGCATAATTTCTTCCTGGTTCATCTATGTCAGGGTTCGGGAATCTTTTTGGCTGAGAGAGCCATGAACGCCACATATTTTAAAATGTAATTCCACGAGAGCCATACAAGGACTCGTGTACATTACGCATTATCCAATAAAAATTTGATGTTGTCCCAGAGGACAGCTGTGATTGGCTCCAACTACCCACAACCATAAACATGAGCAGTAGGAAATGAATGGATTGTAATACATGAGAATGTTTTATATTTTTAACATTTTTTTAATTAAAGATTTGTCTGCGAGCCAGATACAGCCATCAAAAGAGCCACATCTGGCTCACGAGCCATAGTTTCCCAACCCCTGATCTATGTTTTTGCAAAGGCAAGATTTCCTTATTTTTTTTTAAAGCTTGAATAATATTCCATATATATGTGCCACATTTTTTTATTCATTCATCTGTTGATGGACATTTAGGTTGTTGTTTTCATATCTTGGCAATTGTGAATAATGTTGCAATGAACATGGGAATACTCAGATCTCTTTGAGGTAATAATTTTATTTCCTGGAAGTATGATTGCTGGATCATATGGTAGTTCTATTCTTAATTTCTTGAGGAAATGTCATACTGTTTTCCACAGGGGCTGCAACAGTTTACAGTCCCACCAATAGTGCACAAGAATTCCCTTTTTTCTACATCCTCACCAGCATTTCTTATTTCTTGTCTTTTTAATAAAAGCCATTTTAACAGGCGTGAGGTGATATCTCATATCTCACTGAGCTTTTTGGTTTGCATTTATCTGATGACTAGTGATGTTGAGCATTTTTTTATGTACCTGTTGGTCATTTGTCTTCTTTGTAAAAAATGTCTTTTTGGGTCTTTTGTCCATTTTTAATTGGGGTTTGTTTGTTTTTTTTTTGCTATTGAGTTATATGAGTGCCTTGTGTATTTTAGATATTAACTCTTTATCAGATACTTGGTTTGCAATATTTTCTCCCATTTCATAGATTGTCTTTTCATTTTTTGATGGTTTCCTTCCCTGTACAGAAGCTTCTTAGTTTGATGTTGTCCCACTTTTTTTTTTTTTTTTTTGCTTTTGTTGTCAAATTTAAAAAATCGTTGCCAAGACCAATGACAAGGAGCTTATCCCCTGTGTTTTCTTCTAGGAACTTTATGGTTTCAGGTCTTACATTCAAGTTTTTAATCCATCTTGAGTTGATTTCATGTATGGTGTTTCATATGTGGAAACTAGTTTTCCAAATAATTTATTGAAGAGACTATCCTTTCTCCATTGTATTAATATATTCTTGGTGCCTTTGTTGAAAATTAATTGACCATATATGCATGGGTTTAGTTCAGGGTTCTCTATTCTGTTCCATTTATCTATTTACCTATTTTTATGCTAATACCTACTGTTTTGAATATAAAACTTTGTAACAGTTTGAAATCAGGAAGTGTGATGCCTTCACTTTGTTCTTCTTTTTTAAGATTGCTTTGGTCACTGAGGGTCTTCTGTAGTAGCATACAAGTTTTAGGACTGTTCTTTCTATTTCTGTGAAAATGCCATTAGGATTTTAGTAAAGATTGAATTGAATCTGTAGATCATTTTGAATAGTATGGATAGCTAACAACATTAAGTTTTCTGATTAATGAACACAAAATAACTTTCCATTTATTTGTGTCTTTAATTTCTTTCATCAATGTTTTACAAATTTTAGTGTACAGATCTTTCACTTCTTTGGGTAAATGTTTTCCTAAGTATTTTATTCTTTTTGATGCTGTTATTTTTAAAATTTTATTTAGAAAATTAAATTGAATAGGGTGACATTGATCAATAAGAGTACAGAGGTTTCAGGTAGACATTTCTATAGCATATGAACTATTGATTGATGCTGTTTTAAATGAGATTGTTTTCTTAATTTCTCTTTCCCATTGGAACTAGTGAATAACAATACAACTGATTTTTGTATCTTAATTTTTTACTCTACAACTTTACTGAATTTCTGTATGGTTCAAACAATTGTTTATTTTTGTTTTGTGGTGGAATATTTAGGGTTTTCTATATATGATGTCATGTTATCTGCAAACAGACAATTTTACTCCTTTTCTGATTTGCATGCCTTTTATTTATTTATTTATTTATTTATTTATTTATTTATTTATTTATTTATTTATTTATTTTCTTGCCTAATTGCTCCTTTGGGCTTCCGTGAGTATCCCAGTTATGCTGGCTCCTTGGAAGCCAGACCTTCAACAGCAGTTAGTAAGGTCCTGCAGTCAAATCCTTCCCAGGGAATAACTGGGAGAGGGGTGTTTAGGCAGCTTCCCCTGTGCTGAGCCTGAGGGTTAGCCACAGAGAGCGTTCCCATGCCTGTTTAAAAACTGCTTCTTTGTTTTAGTCCTGCGGGACTGGCAAATGTAAGCTCCATTGGCTCTCAGGGCTAGGTAATTTGAGGGATCTTGGGTGGTAGCCTTAAAAGTTGGGGTATTTGATAGCCCAAACCCTTTGCTTCTCAGGGAGAAGTTGGGATGTGGGGGTTTCCTTCTAATTGTAAGCTTCATATTTATGGGTAGAGTTCGTCACTTGATGGGTTTCACTGGAAAGTGATCTGATTTTAGAACTTTTTAATAACTAAGATTGATCTTAAATTAAATACTAATATTTTGTTTAGAAGTAAGAAGTGTTTACAACCTTGAACTTGTAGTGGCTAGTAGAATCTGTAAGAGAATGTCAATGGGAAGAAATAGATTTGCTTGTATATGTTAAGGTATAAGCTGACCATTCCTTATGTCATGGAAGCACAAGAGTACTTTGTTTTATATAACTTCTTATTTAACTCTGAAAGGGTGATTGTATTAGTCAGCTGTGGCTGCCATAACACAATACTATAGACGGGGCAGCCCCTGTAAGGCTGGAAGTCCAAGATTAAGGTGCTGACTGATTTTTTTTGTGAAGACCTCTTCCTGGCTTGAAGACAGATGCTTTACATGACAGCAAGAGGGAGATGGAGAGGAAGTGAGAGGGGGAGAGAGACAGAGGGAGCAAGAGCTCTCTGTGGTGACTCCTTTTATAAAAATACTAAGCCTATCAGATCAAGGTTCTTACCTATATGACCTCATTTAAACTTACTTACTTCCTGACAAGCCCTATCTTTAAATACAGGCATACTTGGGGTTAGGTATTCAACATAAGAATTTGGGAAGGGGGTACACAATTCAGTCTATACGATGATCAACTATTTTTCTTGTCTAAAGTGTAAACTCCTTTGAAGAGAGGAATAATATCATTTTTTTTATTTGTTGCATTCTCTCTCTTTTAATATCTCTTCTGCTGTCCAACCCCTAATCATGCTCTGAGAATTACCTAATCAATAATTAGGTGCTGTGACCAGATTAATTCCAGGTGTAGACTTTTTAGCTCATAATTCATGTTATCAGGTACTTCAGAGTGTACTCTGTTCACAGGGACCTGAAGACTCTGAATGACCTACTGAGTCATCATCACTAGATACTGGGGAGACGATGAAGAGTAATGCTCGTATATAGCACAGCCTTTTTGTATCTCCTGACATGTCACATTATCATCTGGGGAAAAAATGGAGAATGTATGGGCCCTTAAGAATATATTGAATATAATTAAATTTTTTTTTCCCATTGAATTGAGAGATTGAGAGAGAGAGAGAGAGAAATATCAACTTATTGTTCCATTTAGTTGTGCACTCATTGGTTGCTTCTTGTATGTGCCTTGATGGGGGATCAACCAACCTGGGCACTCCGGGACAATGCTTTGTCCACTGAGTGACTTGGCCAGTGGTTGATTCTTAAATGGAAGAGTTTCAAGGAAGTACCTGTTAGCATTATAAAACCCCCTTTGAAATCATTTTACTCCACATGTCTGTTCAAGAATCATGACAAGTTAAAATAGAAAAATACTTCTCAAATTATTTTGCAAGAATGGCAATAATGAACACTTTTCCTAATGAAATATTTTAAATTCTAATTACCCAACTATCAAATCCATTGTTAACTGAGTAACCCCGAGACTGTTTCACTTGAAGGAGCATTACCAACTGCTAGAGGGACAGAGTTTTGCATATCACTTTGTAGGAACTCAGCTGCTAGCTGACCTTTGACTAGTTCTGGTCCCTGAATTAAACATAAAGATAAACCCATGACTCATCTGGATTTTAAATCTTGGATGCTACTAGGAGAAAAACATTAAAATAAACATTGCATTTTAATATGCTTATTTTTCTGAAGTGGGTGAATTGAGCATTTTAGATTTTCGAACCCATAATTCATTTCTCTGTTGTTCAAACAGGAAAATGAACAGAGGGGAATAAAAATACCATCTTTATTATCTTAGCTCTCTGTATTATCTGACTTTGTGTTCAGTGAGATCATTTTTAAAAGGTTAAATGACTTGGAAATTTACAAGATGTTCTTGGTTTCATGTCCTATTCAATTCTTCTCCCAGGAGAGATGTTGAAAATACTGTCCACGTTAGTCATCAGTATTTCTGACCCATGGAACCGTTCAAGTAAAAACTGTACTCAAAGAGAAGGGAAAAGAGCAATAAAGATAATATGTATCTAGAGCTATGGTGGACAAAATAAAATATGATGTAATTCCTGTACATATGGTGTTTTAAATAAGATACTGTATTTCAGAGTGACATAAAAATTATAGAAAGAAGATAGTATATAATTAGGAGCTCAGTCATGCGGTATAAATTGTAAATGCTAAAAAAGATTCCAAGAAAGGAGACATCAGTGTGGGTTTAGAGGACATGAGACAGACAGCAGAACATTCTGGGACTTTATTGTTGAAGGGAAGGTAGGACTTGATCGGAGCCAGAAGGAAGGCGTACATGCTCCAGATGGAGCGGCAGCTAGAATAGATGGGGAGGTGACACAGGAGGATTTTTGCCCAGGGGGAACCTGCCGAGGAGGTTCTGATTGAAGAAGAAGAATCATCACATGGAAATAAAGTTGAAGAAGAGGCTTTCTCGGGACAATAGAACCATTAACCCACCCAAACAGCTGTTGGTACTGAAAATATTTTTTTTACCGTCCAATTTTGGAATATATATCTGAAGAGGGGGGCTGTGACCAAATAATGCAACTGTCTTGGTGGGCTGCACCCTGGCGGGGGCTCTCACTGTGAAATCCTGGGAAGGTTTCTTTATTTGTTGAACCCCATTGCCTCTCTTCTTTCTATTTGTCTTGTTTTACTGCCTCCTATTTTTCCAATATCCATACTTGGTTATAATTTCTTTAATAGCCTGACCTGTGGTGGCGCAGTGAATAAAGCATCGACCTGGAACGCTGAGGTCGCCGGTTCAAAACCCTGGGCTTGCCTGGGCAAGGCACATGTGGGAGTTGATACTTCATGTTCCTTCCTTCCCTTCTCTCTCTTTCTCTCCCTCCTCTCTAAAATGAATTAATAAAATCTAAAAAAGATTTCTTTAATAACAGGGACCATGATATAACATTTAACCCACAGGTGATATTCAGGTGCACATGCCACTTAAGTCAGTGGATTGACATTTCTCAAGTTTTGGTGTATTTTGTGGTTAATTACATTGACCTTCTTAAGAATTGTTGACTCATTTGGGGTTAGGGGAAAAAGTTGCCATATCCACCATAGTTTTTATTTTCTTTTTTTTTTTTAGATCTTTCACATAAAAAAGTGAAATAAGAAATAAAAGAAAGAAATCCTGGAAATGTGTCTAGTGAAATATATAATAATAAAATCCATAGTGTGTTTTTTAAAATAAAGTTTTCTCATATGATATTTTCATAATTTTAGGGAAATAGTCACATAGCGGTGTTTTTCTCCCTAAGAAATTTTATATTTTCATTAGAGAACCTCCTGAACATTACCTTAACAGAGGTTATTACATTTTAATGTTTATTCTTTATATAGTGAGCTTCAAGGATTATCACGTATTAAAAGTAATTTGCCATCCTATTTTCTCAGGCATTTATATTAAAAAAAAAATCAAGTTTTTGCGACTAAAATGGTCATTGCCATGTAGATGATTATGATCAACTCAGAAAATTGTTCACTCTGAATTGCTAAAACAGATTTATAGGAATTTTTATTAATGAATATATACATGTATCACACCCCAGTAAATATGGAACATCTTAATTGGAAGTTGGGTGCGATAATACATATTTCTATTTTAATGTTTATTTTCTAAAGACCTGTAAGGTTTTTTAAAAAGCAGCTGAATTAAAATAATTTTGCTCTTTTATGTAATTTGTTAAATTCTTCTTAAGAATCTTAGTAGAGCAACTATTGAAAAATTACACTCAAATTACCACTGGCTTTAATGACAGGGTGAATAAATTTATTTTCCCTCACATAGCATTTTAGTCTTCAAATTCTGTTTATATTGGTAATGTTATTTCTACACTCTTCTTTTATTCAAAAAGGGTGTAATACTTGTATTGACAAGGCACAGTAAATTCTATTATTCCTGAGAGGGCGACAGCCAGGTGTATTATTTTTAAAAATTAATTAAGTTTTGAATAATTAATGCATATATTTGGTACATAATTCCAATGCTTCAAAAAGAGACACAAGATAAAACAAATTGTCCACTTACCCTTTGTCTACCAGCAACCCAATTTTCTGGCTGAGTTAATTACCATAAGTTTACACTTTCCAAAGAGTCTATGCTTTCAGAGATTTAAATATAGACATAGTCTATTTTTTCACTCAAATAGTGTAGAGTACAGCTCTCTACCTTTTTCACTAAACAATATATTTATATATTTGGGACTGTCCAGTTTCAGAACCTGTAGAGTAGTACTTTTTAGTGGCTGTTTATTAATCTCTTATATGTATGCACCAAGATGTATTTAACTAGTCCCCTACTAATGGGTGGCCTGCAGTCTCTTTCTTAATCTTTTGCTTGTACTCAGCAAATAGCTTTGCACCTACAATGTTGAGTTCATTTTAGAGGATTTCTAAGGACCAATTTGTAGATGTAAAGTTGTTAGGACAAAAAGATTATGCCTTTTATAATCTAGTGGACACCGACAAACTACCAACATAAAAGTCACACTAGGTTTGCTCCAGTGAAGAGGAATTAGGGCCTGTTTAGTCTATTATCATTAATCTCTCACAAAAAGTGTCAAACACTTTGATTTTTGGAATTCTGAATTAGTTAAGGTAATAAATAAGATAATAAATGATATCTTACAGTTTTATTTAAAAATCTTTTATTTTGAGTGGAGTTCAATATCTTTTAAATGCTTGAGCCATTTCTATTTTATTATGATTTATCTGTTCATCTCCTCTGCCTATTTTTTTTATCAGTCTGTTGGCCTTGGTAAGAATTACAGAATATATTAATGGATAATGACACAATGTGCAACTATCTATTCCTGTTTGTTCCATGCCATGAAATACCATCAATACTGTATTTTTTCCTGCATGTTTGAATATATCAATGTTTTCTCTTTTGTTTCCTGAATTTTGTGTCATACTTAGAAAAGTCTTTTTTTTTAAATTTTTTTAATTTTTTTTTTTAATTTTTCCAAAGCTGGAAACGGGGAGGCAGTCAGACAGACTCCCGCATGAGCCCAACCAGGATCCACCTGGCATGCCCACCAGGGGGCGATGCTTTGCCCCTCTGGGGCGTCGCTCTGTTGCATCCAGAGCCATTCTAGCGCCTGAGGCAGAGGCCATAGAGCCATCCCCAGCGCCCGGGGCCATCTTTGCTCCAATGGAGCCTCGCTGCGGGAGGGGAAGAGAGAGACAGAGAGGAAGGAGAGGGGGAGGGGTGGAGAAGCAAATAGGCGCCTCTCCTGTGTGCCTTGGTCGGGAATCAAACCCGGGACTCCTGCATGCCAGGCCGACGCTCTACCGCTGAGCCAACCGGCCAGGGCCAGAAAAGTCTTTTTTAACCTTAAAATTAAAGACATTTTTTTTTCTCTTGGTGTTCGCTAATTGTAATTTTTTAATTCTTTTAAAAAATGTTTTAAAATATTGCTCCATCTTCTATTTACTCGAGTATAAAGATTAAAAGAAGAATGAAAAAATTACTCCTCCCCTGGCTACCCTATTGAGACAGCATTATTTGCTGAATAATAAATTTATCCAATAATCCATCTTTATTTTTTGGAATGGAAAGATATTTCAGTCATAGTCTAAAGCAGTGGTCCCCAACCCCTGGGGCCGTGGACCGGTACTGGTCCGTGGGCCATTTGGTACTGGTCCGGAGAGAAAGAATAAATAACTTACATTATTTCCATTTTATTTATATTTAAGTCTGAACGATGTTTTATTTTTTAAAAATGACCAGATTCCCTCTGTTACATCCGTCTAAGACTCACTCTTGATGCTTGTCTTGGTCACGTGATACATTTATCCGTCTCACCCTAAAGGCCGTCTGTGAAAATATTTTCTGATATTAAACTGGTCCGTGGCCCAAAAAAGGTTGGAGACCACTGGTCTAAGGAGTTCAATGTATTTGCCCCTATTTCTGGATTCTTCTGATCCAGCGATTAGTATGTCCTGACTACTTTATTACTATCACACTGTTTTCATTAACATAACTTTGAAATATATTTCAATATCTGGTTGGTTTAGTTATTATTTCCTTACTCCCCCCGCCCCCATGCTTTTCCTATATATATCTTCATGGGAATTTTAGAATCAGTTTGCCTATTTAAAAAAGAAACTCCTATTTATTTTAGTGGCAATAATCACAAATATATACATCTATGTAGGGAAAATGGGCATCTTTGCAACACTGAATTTTCCTGTCTAATAATAGGATATATTTTTCCATTTATTAAGGTCTAATGTTGTATATCTCTGTAAGTTTAAAATCCTTTATATAGAGTTTTTACATTTGGATTAAGTTTCTTCCTTTTTTTTCTTTTTTTCTAAGTGAGATGAGGGGAGATAGAGAGACAGATTCCCATCCTGACAAGGATCTACCGGCAACCTCTGTCTGGGGCCGATGCTCAGATCAACTAAGTTAGCCTCAGTGCTTGAGGCTGATGCTGGAACCAACTGAACCACTGGCTGCGAGAGGGAAAGAGGGAGAGAAGGGGGAGAGAAGCAGATGGTGGCTTTTCATGTGTGCCCTGACCGGGGATTGAACCAGGGATTGAACCAGAGATGTCTGCATGCCAGGCCAACACTCTATCCACTGAACCAACCGGCCAGGGCCAAGGGTTAAGTTTATTTTTAGTTTATCTTTTTGTTACAATTTTGAGTATGTGTCTTCCCTTCTAGTATGTCTTCTAACTGGTTTTGGCTGCTTTTTGAATTAATTATGAACTCAGTTATCTTTATACTAGAAAGCCCAGCGGTCATACAAAATGACCGCTGTTCTAGATATTATAAATTGTAATTAAAATGATTTGTGCAAAGGTGTCTGCTAATTCAAACTGAATTACCCAGGGCAGACGGCAAGGACGCCCCTTTGCTTAGTGCCCCACGGGGTTTCCCCCTTCTACTTGCTTAATTGCTTAAAGTAGAGTGCAATGAAGGAAACCACTGGCAGTACATTTCTTTTTTATTTTTTTATTTTTATTTTTATTTTATTTTTTTATAATAATTTTATTTTTTTAATGGGGTGACATCAATAAATCAGGATACATATATTCAAAAATAACAAGTCCAGTTTATCTTGTCGTTCAATTATGTTGCATACCCACCACCCAAAGTCAGATTGTCCTCTGTCACCTTCTATCTTGTTTTCTTTGTGCCCCTCCCCACCCCCTTTCCCTCTCCCATTCCCCCCTCCCCCCCGTAACCACCACACTCTTATCAATGTCTCTTAGTTTTACTATTATGTCCCACCTACGTATGGAATAATACAGTTCCTGGTTTTTTCTGATTTACTTATTTCGCTTCGTATCATGTTATCAAGATCCCACCATTTTGCTGTAAATGTTCCGATGTCATCATTTCTTATGGCTGAGTAGTATTCCATAGTGTATATGTGCCACATCTTCTTTATCCAGTCATCTATTGATGGGCTTTTTGGTTGTTTCCATGTCCTGGCCACTGTGAACAATGCTGCAATAAACATGGGGCTGCATGTGTCTTTACGTATCAATGTTTCTGAGTTTTTGGGATATATACCCAGTAGAGGGATTGCTGGGTCATAAGGTAGTTCTATTTTCAGTTTTTTGAGGAACCACCATACTTTCTTCCATAATGATTGTACTACTTTACATTCCTACCAACAGTGTATGAGGGTTCCTTTTTCTCCACAGCCTCTCCAACATTTGCTATTACCTGTCTTGCTAATAACAGCTAATCGAACAGGTGTGAGGTGGTATCTCATTGCCGTTTTGATTTGCATTTCTCTAATAACTAAAGAAGATGAGCATCTTTTCATATATCTGTTGGCCATTTGTATTTCTTCCTGGGAGAAGTGTCTATTCATATCCTCTTCCCATTTTTTTATTGGATTGTTTGTTTGTTTGTTGT
This sequence comes from Saccopteryx leptura, assembly GCF_036850995.1. Lineage (NCBI taxonomy): Eukaryota > Metazoa > Chordata > Mammalia > Chiroptera > Emballonuridae > Saccopteryx > Saccopteryx leptura. Next base: position 269,053,884 of record NC_089504.1, on the reverse strand, counting down.
TGAGTTTTATGAGTTCTTTGTATATTTTGGATATTAGGCCCTTATCTGAGCTGTTGTTTGAAAAAATCATTTCCCATTTAGTTGGCTTTCTGTTTATTTTGTTATCAGTTTCTCTTGCTGAGCAAAAACTTCTTAGTCTGATGTAGTCCCATTCATTAATTTTTGCCTTCACTTCTCTTGCCTGTGGAGTCAAATTCATAAAATGCTCTTTAAAACCCAGGTCCATGAGTTGAGTACCTATGTCTTCTTCTATGTTCTTAATTGTTTCAGGTCTTATGTTTAGATCTTTGATCCATTTTGAGTTAATTTTTGTACAGGGGGAGAGACTGTAGTCCAGTTTCATTCTTTTGCATGTGGCTTTCCAGTTTTCCCAGCACCATTTATTGAAGAGGCTTTCTTTTCTCCATTGTGTGTTGTTGGCCCCTTTATCAAAAATTATTTGACTATATATATGTGGTTTTATTTCTGGACTTTCTATTCTGTTCCATTGGTCTGATTGTCTATTTTTCTGCCAATACCATGCTGTTTTGATTGTCGTGGCCCTATAATATAGTTTGAAGTCAGGTATTGTAATGCCCCCAGCTTCATTCTTTTTCTTTAGGATTGCTTTGGCTATTCAGGGTTTTTTATAGTTCCATATAAATCTGATGATTTTTTGCTCTATTTCTTTAAAAAACGTCATTGGAAGTTTGATGGGAATTGCATTAAATTTGTATATTGCTTTGGGTAATATAGCCATCTTGATTATATTTATTCTTCCTAGCCAAGAACAAGGTATATTCTTCCATCTCATTATATCTTTTTCGATTTCCCTTAACAATGGTTTATAGTTTTCATTATATAAGTCCTTTACATTCTTTGTTATGTTTATTCCTAAGTATTTTATTTTTTTTGTTGCAATCGTGAAGGGGATTATTCTTTTGAGTTCCTTCTCAGTTGTTTCATTGTTGGCATATGGAAAGGCTATTGACTTCTGTATGTTAATTTTGTATCCTGCGACCTTACTGTATTGGCTTATTGTTTCTAGTAGTCTTTTTGTGGATTCTTTGGGGTTTTCGATGTATAAGATCATATCATCTGCAAAAAGTGATACCTTTACTTCTTCTTTTCCGATATGGATGCCTTTTATTTCTTTGTCTTGTCTGATTGCTCTGGCTAGAACTTCTAGTACCACATTAAATAAGAGTGGAGAGAGTGGACAACCCTGTCTTGTTCCTGATTTAAGGGGGAAAGCCTTCAGTTTAGTGCCATTTAATATGATGTTAGCTGATGGTTTATCATATATGGCCTTTATCATGTTGAGATATTTTCCTTCTATACCCATTTTGTTGAGAGTCTTAAACATAAAATTGTGTTGTATTTTATCGAAAGCCTTTTCTGCGTCTATTGATAAGATCATGTGGTTTTTGTTCTTTGTTTTGTTGATATGGTGTATTACGTTAACCGTTTTACGTATGTTGAACCATCCTTGAGATTCTGGGATGAATCCCACTTGATCATGATGTATTATTTTTTTAATATGTTGTTGTATTCGATTTGCCAGTATTTTGTTTAGTATTTTAGCATCTGTATTCATTAGAGATATTGGTCTGTAGTTTTCTTTTTTTGTGCCATCCTTGCCTGGTTTTGGTATGAGGGTTATGTTGGCCTCATAAAATGTGTTTGGAAGTATTGCTTCTTCTCCAATTTTTTGGAAGACTTTGAGTAGAATAGGAACCAAGTCTTCTTTGAATGTTTGATAAAATTCGCTTGTATAGCCGTCAGGACCTGGACTTTTATTTTTGGGGAGGTTTTTAATGGTTTTTTCTATTTCTTCTTTACTGATAGGTCTGTTTAGGCTTTCTGCTTCTTCTTGACTCAGTCTAGGAAGGTTGTATTGTTCTAGGAATTTATCCATTTCTTCTAGGTTGTTGAATTTAGTGGCATAAAGTTTTTCATAGTATTCTACAATAATTCTTTGTATATCTACGGTGTCCGTGGTGATTTCTCCTCTTTCATTTTGGATTTTGTTTATATGCGTTCTTTCTCTTTTTTCCTTGGTAAGTCTTGCCAAGGGTTTGTCAATTTTGTTGATCTTTTCAAAGAACCAGCTCCTTGTTCTATTAATTTTTTCTATAGTTTTTCTATTCTCTAATTCATTTATTTCTGCTCTGATTTTTATTATCTCCTTTCTTCGGCTGGTTTTGGGTTGTCTTTGTTCTTCTTTTTCTAGTTCCTTAAGGTGTGAAGTTAAGTGGTTCACTTGGGCTCTCTCTTGTTTGTTCATATATGCCTGAAGTGATATGAACTTCCCTCTTATTACTGCTTTTGCTGCATCCCATAGATTCTGATATGTCGTATTGTAATTTTCATTAGTCTGTATATATTTTTTGATCACTGCACTTATTTCTTCTTTGACCCATTCATTTTTTAAAAGTATGTTGTTTAGTTTCCACATTTTTGTGGGATTTTTTTCCTCTTTTTTGCAGTTGAATTCTAGTTTCAAGGCTTTATGATCAGAAAATATGCTTGGTACAACTTCAATTTTTCTGAATTTGCTGATGTTGTTTTTGTGGCCCAACATATGGTCAATTCTTGAGAATGATCCATGTACACTGGAGAAAAATGTATACTCAGTCACTTTGGGATGAAATGTCCTGTAGATGTCTATCATATCCAGGTGCTCTAGTGTTTTGTTTAAGGCCACTATGTCTTTGTTGATTCTCTGTTTGGATGACCGATCTAGAGCCGTCAGTGGTGTATTGAGGTCTCCAAGTATGATTGTGTTTTTGTCAGTTTTTGTTTTAAGATCAATAAGTAGCTGTCTTATATATTTTGGTGCTCCTTGGTTTGGTGCATATATATTAAGAATTGTTATGTCTTCTTGATTCAGTGTCCCCTTAGCCATTATGAAATGGCCATTTTTGTCTCTGAGTACTTTTCCTGTCTTGTAGTCAGCATTATCCGATATGAGTATTGCTACACCTGCTTTTTTTTGGATGTTATTTGCTTGGAGTATTGTTTTCCAGCCTTTCACTTTGAATTTGTTTTTATCCTTGTTACTTAGATGAGTTTCCTGTAGGCAGCATACAGTTGGATTTTCTTTTTTAATCCATTCTGCTACTCTGTGCCTTTTTATTGGTGAGTTTAATCCGTTTACATTTAGTGTAATTATTGATACTTGTGAGTTCCCTATTGCCATTTTATATCTTGCTTTCTGTTAGTTTTGTGTCTTGTTTGATTCTTCTCTTTCATTTTTCTATCTTTTGTTTTTATTTGGTTGTATTCCATACATCTTTCCTCTGTTGCTATCTTTTTTTATCTCATGTGCTTCTGTGGTGGTTTTTTCAATGGTGGTTACCTTTGAATAATGAAAAGGGTCCCTACCCTGTTCATTGTAGCGAACTATTTTGTGAGTACTTTTGCACTCCATCATCCTTTGCTACTGTTAATCTCCATCTTCTCCCCCTCTTTCTTTTTGTTGTTGTCACAGTTTAAATTTGGTTTTATTGTGTTCTTCTTGGAACTTTTACTTGTGGCTCTGTTTTTTTTTTTTGTTCTTTGTATCTGATTGGAGAACCCCCTTTAGTAATTCCTGGAGTGGGGGTTTTCTGATGATAAATTCCCTCATCTTTTCTGTATCTGTGAATGTTTTTATTTCTCCTTTATATTTGAAGGATAGCTTTGATGGGTATAGTATTCGTGGCTGAAAGTTCCTCTCTTTCAGGACTTTAAATATTGGGGTCCACTCTCTTCTAGCTTGTAGAGTTTCTGCTGAGAAATCTGATGATAATCTAATGGGCCTTCCTTTATATGTTGTATTCTTCTTTTCCCTGGCTGCCTTGAGAATTTTTTCTTTGCTGTTGGTTTGTGTCAATTTCATTATGATATGCCTTGGAGTAGGTTTGTTGGGGTTAAGAAAACTCGGAGTTCTGTTTGCTTCTTGAACTTGAGGCTTTAGTTCTTTCCACAGGCTTGGGAAGTTCTCATCTATTATTTGTTTGAGTATGTTCTCCATTCCATTTTCTCTCTCTTCTCCCTCTGTTATACCTATTATTCTTATGTTATTCTTTTTGATGGAGTCAGATAATTCTTGTAGGGCTATCTCATTTTTTTAAATTTTTGAGTCTCTTTCTTCTTCTCTCTGCTGTGCCTCAAGTTGCTTGTCTTCTATTTCACTAATCCTCTCTTCTATCTGACCTGTTCTATTAGCTAAGCTTGTTACTTCATTTTTCAGCTCATGAATTGAGTTTTTCATCTCTGTTTGATTTGTTTTTATAGTTTCAATTTCCTTGGACATATATTTTTTGTGTTCATTGAGTTGTTTTCTGAACTCCCTAAATTGTCTTTCTGTGTTTTCTTGTATATCTCGGAGGATTTTTAGGATTTCTATCTTGAATTCTCTGTCATTTAGCTCCAAGGCTTCCAATATATTAAATTTTTTCTCCATAGATTTTTCCTCATCTAGCTGTGTTACCTCTCTTTCTTTTGTATCCATGATATTCGATTTTCTCTTCCTTAATGGCATCTGAGGGTGGTTTTGTTGATAGTATTAATGAGATTTAATAAAGAATAAAAAGTTAAAAAAATAATAAAAAAATAAAAAATCGAAAATAGTTGTTTTTTTTTAAAAAAATTAATAATGAAATAAAGAAAAATAAAATAAAATAAAAATTTTTAAAAAAAGGAAATTATTCCCCCCTCCTTTTTTCCTCTCCTCTCCTCTCCCCTCTTTCTTGAGAAAATCTTTTGGTGAACTGTGAATTATAACAAACAATGCCTGTGATGGAGGGCCTGAATTGGGGAAAAGTAATAAAGGGGCAAAAAAAAAAAAAAAAAAAAAAAAAAAGAAAAACGAGAGAAAAAAAAAAAAGAGAAAAAATAAAGAGCGTATGGACCCACAAAAAGCAAATAAGGAAAAAATTTGGGTCAAGAATAAAATGATTTGCTTTTAGGTGTTGGTTGTCTAAGAGTTATGATGAGAGGAATAAGAGGAAAACGGAAAAATGGGGAGACAAATTAAAAAATTACTATTGTATTTAGTGGAACAAGAACTAGATAAAATGGAGAGCCAGGGATGGGAGCACTGCTAGTGAGTTAAAAAAGTGAAGTAAACCCCCCCCAAAATGCCACAAACATAAGTTTGAGTCCCAGATAAGATAATTTGTTTGTTATTGAGGTTTGAATGAGAGGAGATGTAAAGGAGAAAGGAAGAAACTAATATAGAGGGAGAAAAGAAAGAGAGAGAGAGAAAAAAAGAGGGAACCACTAGTAGAAGAAAAAAGAAAGGAGAGAGAGAGAGAGAGAGAGAGAGTTAAGGGTTTTGGAGTGCAACCCTCATAGAGAGAAAGGAAGAGAAGAGAAAAGATAATGGGAGATGTAACACTTATGGGTAGTGTAGTTCAAGGAGAGGAGAGAGTAAGACCGGCAGAGAGTTAATCGGCCAAATTGGAGGAGGAAAAAAAGTATCAAGAATGAAGATAAGAGAAACAAACGAACAAATATAATAAAATGGGATAGGTTATAAAGTCTGCAGATTATTCTTGATTTTGAGAGGTTATCTTCTTGCTTTTTCTTTTCTCTCCCTCTTCCTGGTCGGTGACTCTGTACCCCAGGTTCTGCTCCTTTGGCACGCTCAGGTAGAGGTTTGCAGTTGATAAGTCTCTATGGCAATGTCATGTATTGTGCTTTAATCTCGTTGGCAGTCGAGGCTATTAGCATTTATAGGCTCTGACAGTGAGAGAGTCCGTGTTCCTGGAGCCTTTCTTCTAGTCTTTCCTTCCTCAATTAGTAGCCTGATAATCCAGCTATGGGGTTGCTGCTGCCTCTGCCTGGATAGTAAGAGGCTCAAAGAGCTGGCAACTTCCCACTCTATTTCCACTCAGCACAGGGCTCTGGGTAAGGCTCAGTCAGTCAGAGCTGCTAGCATAATCAGGCGGGCTTTCCGCCCACTCAAAGACCTCTGGCTCTGTCTGCCACTCTGTCTGGTAACACAGGCGGGCGCCCACTTCCGGGGCGCTTGGAGGAAACTCTCACTCACTGGCTGCGCACGCAGACCAGGATATCCAGCCAGCAGTCTCACGCTCTGAGTGAAACCCCAACCGCAGGGAAAAGTTGCAGCGTTGGAATTGAGTCTCGCTCCGTCCCCGTGCGCGGCTTTTGCAAGGCGCTGGAGCGGCCCGAGATTCCGCTTTGGCCCACACAAAGGCCCCTGACTCTGCCCCTCTGTGCGATAACACGGGCGCGCACTGCCGAGGCACTCGGAGGAATCTCTCATTCACTATCTGCGCGCGCAAACCCGGATATGAGGCCGGCCGCGTTTCCCTCTGAGTGAAACCCCCAGCAGCACGGAAAATTTCCACCGTTGGAATTAGTTCTCACTCCCTCCCGTGCGTGGCTTTCCCAGGGCGCTGGGGCTGCCCAGAGACTCTGCCCTTGGCCCACAGAAAGGCCTCTGACCCTGCCTCTCCGTGGGGCAACACGGGCACCCACTCTCGGGGCCTAGGAAGAAATCTCTCGCCCACTAACTGCGCACCAACCAGGAGACCGGGTAAAATGGCCACCCCGCTTGTCTTTCTTTGTTTGGGTTTGGCACGAGTGTTAGCTTGTATTGCCCGGGTTGCCACAGGATCAGTTTTTCCTCGGCTTGGATCTCCGTGCCACAGCCTGGTTCAGCTGTTTGTGCCGTGGCCTGGATCTATTCACCCCCTTTGCCCGCCTCAGTTTCTATATTCACAGTTACCAGAAAAAGCCGCCCTGTTTAGGTTAGTGAGGAAGGCGGAGCATTTCTTACTCCCTATTTCCTTCGGGGTTTGGTTATATATTTAGCCAATTTTTCACTCGACCATACCTTTGGGTGTATTGCGAAACATCTGGAGGCTCCAAGTATAGGTTTTTCTGTTTCTGGTTGAAGATCTTGTTGAGTTTTGGGGGAGATTTATCGGAATCGCTTCCTACCCCGCCATTACTCTCGGCAGTACATTTCTTAAGAGCCACCGCTAGCTCAATAAATAAAGGTGATTTAAATATGTTTTAATCCTTTTTGCGTTTCGGTCAGCATTACTCTGTTGTTTTTTTGTATTTCTCTCCTGCCTTTGTTCAAGGGACTCATTTTGTCGAGACAGGCTTTTTTGTCTTGCATCTGAGGCAAGCCTTGTTTCTCTATGCTCATCAGTCTTATTTTGCCGAGAAAGATGCATTTGCTCTGCGACTGAAGCAAGCCTTGTCTTTCTCTGCTCAGTGGTTTCTTTTTGTCAAGAAAGCCGTTTTTGTGCAGCTTTAGCTCCTTTTCTCTCCTCTTCAGTGCTGTGTTTTCTAGGAGGCATTCTTAAAAGAAATTACGTTAAGACGTAGTTTTTTTTTTTTTTTTCTTTTCATTTTTCTGAAGCTGGAAACAGGGAGAGACAGTCAGACAGACTCCCGCATGCACCCGACCGGGATCCACCTGGCACGCCCACCATGGGGCGACGCTCTGCCCACCAGGGGGCGATGCTCTGCCCATCCTGGTCGTCGCCATGTTGCGACCAGAGCCACTCTAGCACCTGAGGCAGAGGCCACAGAGCCATCCCCAGCGCCTGGGCCATCTTTGCTCCAATGGAGCCTTGGCTGCGGGAGGGGAAGAGAGAGACAGAGAGGAAGGAGAGGGGGAGGGGTGGAGAAGCAAATGGGCGCTTCTCCTGTGTGCCCCGGCCGGGAATCAAACCCAGGTCCTCCGCACGCTAGGCCGATGCTCTACCGCTGAGCCAACCGGCCAGGGCAAGACGTAGTTTTTATGTAAAACAGATGATTGCCAATGCAAACAAATGTTCACCTTCCCCCTGACCCGCTCAATTTGCGTTCAGCCATGGAAACTTCACCCCATTGGCTAGTACAGTTACACAAGCAACCAATAAGCTATCGGTGACAAACAGACACTTAAGCCGCATATAATAAAGAAATGTCTTTTTTTTTCTTCCTAGTATAGAAGTTTTCTAGTGGCTTCCATTGGGTTTTCTAGGTTTATAAGTATGTAATTTTCAAAAAATAGAAATGTTATCTCCTCCTTCCTACTGTTCATACTTCATGTTTCTTTCTTTTGTTTAATTGCATTGGTTATTAGAGAACAATACTAAATAGCTGTGGTGATAGTTAACAGCCTACTCTTGTCCTTGACTTCATGGAAATTATCTTATTGCTTTTTGACTCTTCTAGAAAGCAATTTATTTTATTTATGCTTTCATATTTATTTGTACATAATGGATAAGTGTGTTTTGATTTGTGTTTCCCCCCACATTTGTGATTGCTTTTTCTTATCTTTATTAATTTCCTGTTTATATGCAAAGAGCCACTTACTGAAACTGCATGTTCACATTTACCAGGGATAGTCAGCTGCTAGGTTTGCCTTTTGTATTCATGAGTTTACTTTATTTTTTGGCATCTGGAGATCATATTTTCTTACAAGTTCAGCAGTGCACTTAAAAGTGTTCAAACTACTTTCTGTAGCATTTTCAGGGGGTTTATAGCTGGTGATTTTCAGTCTCTTCTATGCTGTGAACAGAAACCCTCTGTATCTTTTTAAAGGTTACCAATATTTGTGCTTTAGGAACTGCTTTTCTTTAGCTAATCTCACCCCTGTCTCTCTTCCATTCTTTTTCTCCTTTATGATTTTCATTTTGTAAATATTGGCTTTTGTTTGGTAAATACTGTACTTATTGGATTGGAAACATTAGAGAAGCACAGACAGCCCAAGGCCTCATTGGCCGCATATTGTGAATGAACTGAAGTTGTATTTTGAAAGACTTTTGGAGAAACTTCCAGCGACAGCACCAGGTTCTAAGATGCCCTCAGCCAAGGAATGTGGATGCAGAATTTCAGCTCATGGAAACAAAACACTTTCTAACAGGTAAAACTTCCATAAAGCCTGAAAAATCTGAGATCTCCATCCCACCCCCCACCCCAGGCCTTTTTCAGTGAAATTGCATCCTTAAGATATGTTGGGTGCGGATGTGCAATGGGCCATCTCTTTAGTCCCTCCTTGCTTGGGCACAAACAAATGCCACAAAACACCAGCCCCACTCTGGCTGTTGTCCTAAACGGTCCTTGGACGGCATCAACAGCTCTACTTGATTCTATTCTTACAAGCTCAGCCAGGCATTTAGGTTTGAATATAATCAGGATTCATTATTCATGGAACTGGGTTGCATAGTGTGTTGCTCATTTTGTGGGGCTCCTGGGAAATATTTCTGGAATTAAGTGGGGATGCAGAGTAAAGCTGGAGCATTTCTTTTGGAGGCATTTTAACTGCTGAGATCAATCTTTATTTCTTCTGCTGTCTTATCTTTTAAATAAGAAAGCACACCCAAAAAAACTGGTGCACAATAATAGTGCCTGTACAATTTCAAAAGCGATGCTTTTCATTTTTTCGTAGGTCATGGTTGAATCTTGAATCATTTCGAACCAAGTGGTGTGTTGGGCAGTATTGGGAGGAGAGGGGGTGCTGAAAAATCACTGATGCAGGCTGATGGATGAGACTGTGTAGCTCATGTAAGCAGGATAGAAGAGAAAAGAGGCTAAGAGCTTTTGTTGAAGACCGTCCATGGCATATTGCTTGGCAGAACATGCTAGAAAGGCACTGTAATGCTACATAGCCTGAATTGCTGTAGAATATATTTTTAATATATTAGTACTCATTTATCATGTGTCTCCTATATGCAGGGCATCTTACATATATTAGTTCTAAGCCGTCTAATGGGTTCAGAGTAGAAAAAATCATACCCTTCTCATACACTGTTATAGAGATGAAAAATGAGTTTAGGAAGTTCAACGATTGCCCATTTCACTCTCTTAGAGGTGATGTTCAAAATATTTAACAACTTGATATTCAAGTAATACCAGTCCTCTGACTGCAGTCCAATACTGCCCCCAGGCCCTAGTGATCTTAGTTTTTCCCTGATACATTTCTGATCTTTAGTATTGAAGATCATGACCCCAGCCCTCACTCCGTTCCTCCTCACCTTGTACTCAGATTGTCCTCTCTGGTAAGGTCAAACACATGGCTTCATCTCTCTTCACCCCAATCCACCCTAACTTCACTGCTGGTTAATCTACTGAAGTCATCCATTGATCATGTCCTCTGTGTTCAAAGGAAATTCCCATGGCTCTTTCCTTCTATTGACTGCTAATTACTGCTGTTAACGGACCACATTCAGCTGTTCCCATCCATTTTCTGGTTTAAATATCATAATGACTTCAATGAGATAGATATTCCTATTGTTTCCCTTTCACAAGGGACAAAAATGAAGCTTAGAGAATTCTTTGCCCCCCCACCCCCACTCCATGCAACTTTTGTATGGAACTTGCCTTGTTGGTCAAACATCTTGGCATGGTTTAAAAATATCCTCTACAATTTGTTTCTAATGCAACACAGTATCTGACAAGTAGTAGTTATGCAATAAATTTTTGTTGATGAATAAGTAAATGTCTTTATAGCTTTATCCCTCTACTCTAGGAACATAGATGAGTTTATTATTCTTCACATGTGTATTTATTCTCTAGGCAAAGGAGCCTTGTCTTTGAGGTTTAGCTAAAAATGCCTCAGGTGCTTGTCTCACCTTCTTTGGAAGGCCCGATGTTCTCCTAAAGTTTTTATAAATATCTGGAAGCTCTTATCCAGATAGTTAATTTTGATTCCAACAGTCATATATACTCCCTCTTTATACTACCTGTATTTAATATTTAATGTAAATATTAAATTTATGTTAATATTTGCTACTGTGTGCTGTTATTCAATTTTTCATTTTAAAGAAATTACTCAACAAGATGGTAAAATCTTAAAGGGAATGCACGGTCTCTGTAATTCCTTGAATCATAAACACAGTGCCTTGCTCATTCATATTCATGATTATTTGACTAATGTTGGTTGTTACCCTTTGGCTCCATGGTCCATGATGGCAAGGGTCTTGTCCATTTTTGCTGAATCCCTTGGGCTGAACACAGGAGGTAAACCCTATAACAAGTTCTTAAAATGTTAATATAATATTCATTTTGTGTTCTAAGGTATTAAGAAATGCACTGACTTCTGAAACATACAGACTTTGGTTCTTCTGCCCCTTAACAGCAACAGGAGCTGGTACAAGCTAATTAACCTCTTTGAAACCAGTTTGCTCATTTGTAAATGAAATAATAATAGTGCTACCCAAGCATGATTGTTGTAATAATTTAGCACTTAGGATGAGCTTAAGAAATGGTTTGCTTGAAGTAGCTATGGAATACAAATTAACTGTTACCAAGAATTATTTAATGATCCAGAAAGTTCACTACAGAATAACATAAAAGTGTGTTCCTTCTTGAGAAGTCCTAGAACACCATAAGTCAAAGGAGCCTCGGTCCCATCCTAGGAGGACTCTGAACCATCATCCGTACAACCTTCTGCTTTCTTGCTCTCGACACCAGCATTGTCCCCTGGGCAGGCTAAAAAATGATTGATGTTTAGAATGTTTATAGATGTTCTGTGTGAAAAGGGTTTTGCAATAAAGAAAAATTTACAAAAGCTAAATTAAAAACAGTTAAGTGTTAAGCAGTACTTCTTGTACTTTTTAGGAGGCCATGTGTATGGTATAACTTATAGCATTTTCCATCCTTATGTGACCACCACATCCTTTTTTCTTTCCTTGCATCCTATAGGATTGATTAGTGAGTGTTTCTCAGACTATCCTTGAAAAAAAATCGAGGCTGGTTAGTTTCTAGTCTTGTGCCAAAGTGCTGTAAAAGTAACCCATTCCAGTAAACAAAATGCTCTTCTTTAGGATGTAGAAGAAGGGGTTAGAATAGATTTATGGATACGTGTGACCAATATTCCTAAAATTCATGTTTTGTGAGAACAATAGTTACTAAGTTTATAAGTGACTAATCAAGGCAAATAAAAGGCAAACTTTATAAATTTGCATTAATCTCCCTACAACCCCTATGAGGCTCAGACTACGACCTCCCACTAAGTGTGGAAGTTTTAATTGATATACTGCAGAGAAACAGACAGCTTGTTTCCACTCTAAATGCATGCCTTTTAGAAGAGAAATTTAAGTGTCACAGGAGTAGAACCCTACAAGTGCAACTAGATGTAAATAAATGAGACTATGACATCCTGCATTGCATAACCAAGAGATTTTATTTTGACTCTTTATAGGATCAGAAAATGACAAAACTTCTATTTATTAGAGATTATGTTGCAAATTGAAGTCTGGTTGCCATTTTCAAAGGTTTGAGATTCCTTTATAAAGCTGAAAAATTACTTCTTTTTTTCACATATGTCATGGCTGTGAATATCTGTTCAAAGTATTGAATAACACTTTGTAGATATTGTCCTACATCAACATTTTCTTGCAGTTTACTTTTTAATGATTTACAAGAGCTGATGTTGAAAAGTTGATCTCTCTACAAAATGTTTTGCTTGGACTTTCCATTTAATAATCAGAGATATTGGAAACAGTAATCTCAATAATAATATCCTCTTTTATTTTAGTCTTTCTGCTTTCATTTTCTTTTTTTTTAAACAAAAAATTTTCAACTTCGCAATGAACTTGCTCCTCATTAGGCAGAAATCATTAAAATTCCTCTTTTATAAAATAGGCCTAGAGAAGCAAGAGCTGAGGATGTCCTGTGACATTATCTACACACATTTTAAAATAATGATGTACCTTTGAAAGGCAATATGCTATATCATAAGGTCTATAGATATTTTTCTGTTTTTTTTTCACATTTACTTTAAAGTATGCAAGGCAAAGAAAAATTCTTTCTCAAGACCTGATTTTTCTATCATTAAAAATATTTGTTGAGAGTTTACCATATGTTGGAAGTCAAAGTAATGATCTCATTGTCATGACAATCCCTTTTTACATATGAAAAACCAGAGAAGCCAGGAAGTCCCCCAGGTAGTGGTCCTCAGAGCCTGGTCCTTACCGTCCCTCCTAATTCCTGTGCCAGCTGCTTCAGCAGGGTCTAAGAGAGTCCCTGAGGAGCAGAGCCAACCTTTCCACTCCATTCCCCCCTCCCACGTTGCTCTCTCCTCAGCCCTTACCTTAACCCTCAACCCTTGCCTGTAATATAACGGAACCTTGTTACCATTGCGTTCCCTACTGGAGTGGGGTAAGGTGTGTGATTGGGGATGAGGCAGAGAAGCGAGGCCTGTCTGCATTCATCATGCTTGGACCCCAGCTCAGCCATACACGCCTAGTTAATGGTGGAACACAGGTTAGCATCTGGACCCCAGCTCAGCCATACACGCCTAGTTAATGGTGGAATGCAGGTTAGCATCTGGACCCCTCTCCCAAGGGACCTTTGCCAATGTCCTAGGGAAAGGGCCTAAATAAAAAGTTAAAAGGAAATAAAACGAAGTGAACTAAAGTAAAATATGCACCATTAAGTATCTCTTTAAGAGATTGAGTGAATTTGCAGAGTCGGCCAATGGGAGGAAATAGCAATGGATTTCCCCCAGATTATTCCACTAACTATGAGACCGGAAGAGGATGGTGGTGGGGCTGTCAGCTTGGCGCCCGAATCTTTTGAGAATGGGAGCATCAAGGGAAGGGTGGTGTCAGTCATGGCCATTTGTGTGCCGATGAGAGATGTCTCCAAACGCCCGCTGATCAAGAGGAGCTGGTCTGGTGCTAGAATTACAGTGAGCCTGAAGGAAGGCCTGCTACTGTAACTGTGACCTTTTTGTACCCTCTAGGCCAATTTGTTTTGGTGAGATTTGGGTTATTGGTGTTTATAAATCTGTTTGTGAGAAATTTAGATAAAGGCTTCTATACTCTCAATATGCCAATGCTGAGTACTCTATCTAACAAAGAATTTTCTTAATTTAGGGACAAGAGAATCTAACAGGATTCTGTTGTTCCTTTTCATACTCTTCTTTCTATTTTTAACATATATTTCATTTTCTCATGATGTTCTTTAAAAATCCTATGAAAGATTCACAATATTTTATATGAATAAATACTAGTTAAGTGGGTCAAAGTCTATATCTACATATATGAACCAGAATGAGGACTCAGAATACTTTTTAAAAGTTCTGGTTTCTGAGCCACAAATTGATTTTTGCTGAAATTCTCTAATATTATCATATTATCTCCTGGAAACTCTCAATCAGACAGCAAATGTTCTCTTTTTACTAGGAAATGAACTAACTGCCATAATTTTTGGAAACACATTCACTAGAGTCCCTGATGGGCATGTGAAATATATGATAATTCCCTTTCAAACTATTCCCTCTTTCCTTAAACTGTACCTGGCTACAGAATACGAGGTGACTATTAAATGAGTTATTATAAACTTGACTTCTTACTCTATCTCTATTTACACAAACCCACAAATTACTCTGGTTCAATTGTTGACAATCTCTAACAAATAAAGAAAAAATATATTTTAAACACATGTTCATGTTTTTCAGGTTTGAAAAAGATGGAGTTAGTTATACAAATAAATTTTTCTTAACTATACTGGAAGTGGGTGAATAATTATGCGTAATTTGCAGTTTTTGTTTTTCTAATTAAGGGCTTTCCCCTAATTAAAATATTTATGTCACTGGCTTCCACAGTTTTAAAGTTCTTTGGCAGAGATGAGTTTTTTTGTTTTGTATTTTTTAGATGAGAGGAGGGGAGACAATGAGGCAGACTCTCGTAAGTGCTCCAACTGTCAACCCCTTCAGGGACTGATGCTGGAGCACTGAGCTATTTTTAGTGCCTGAGGCTATTGCGCTTAGATCAACCTAGCTATCCTCGGTATCTGAGGCCACACTTGAACCAGTCGAGCCACTGGCTGCAGGAGGGAAAGAGGGAGAGAAGGAGGAGATGGAAGGAGAGAGAGGCAGATGGTCGCTTCTTCTGTGTGCCCTAACTGGGAACCAAACCTGGGATGTCCATACTCCAGTCTGACACTCTATCCACTGAGCCATCAGCCAGGGCTAAAATGAGTTTTTTTCCAAATATTGCTCTGTGGTCATCACAATAAAAAGGTCAACATGAATTTTCACTCCTTAGCAAATACTGGTTTCTTCCATCAGGTGGGTATCCTGCTAGTTTCTTGGCTCTACTATAGTCACCTACGTTGAGGTTTTAAAAAATGTATTTACATAAACTGGAGGGCCTTCTCAGAACTATTTTGCCAACACCCCAGGAGGCCTGGTTCAGGATATCTACATACTTTGATAATTTCCTTCTTGGAATTCTTCCAAGTTTGTTGGTACTATCCAATCAGATTCTTTCTATATATTGTCTTGTTCTCTAAATGTCTCTTCCATGTACTTCTACATAAGTATTAATGGATATTAGCTTTTTTCATGACTTATTTCATTATAAATGTATTATTATTATTTATTTTTATTTCTTTATTTTTAGTGAGCGAGCAAGAGAGAACAGGAAGGAAGGGAGATGAGAAGCATCAACTCGTAGTTGCAGCACTTTAGTTGTTCATTGATTGCTTTCTCATATGTGCCTTGACCTGGGGGCTCCAGCCAAGCCAGTGACCCCTTGCTCAAGACAGCTACTTTGGGTTCAAGCCAGTGACCTTGAGCTTCAAGCCAGAAACCGTGGGCTCATTACTATGATCCCAAGTTCAAGCCAATGACTCTGCGCTCAAGCTGGTGAGCCTGTGCTCAAGCTGACAACCTCAGGGTTTCGAATCTGGGTCCTCAGCATCCCAGGTTGACACTATCCACTGAGGCACCACCTGGTCAGGCACATGTATTATTTTTTTAAGTTATATTGTAATCTCCTAGGGGAATTTACCTTTGTGTCTCAGTTCAATTATGTTGTATTCCCTCATACCTAGAGGAGTGCTTGTATCTGTGAGAGGTGGTTAATCATTCCTCAGACATTGGTTTGGTTGCCATTGGGTATTTCTGAGAATAGTTTTTAATTAATCTATGGGCATTTAGGTAAGTTAATAAGCTTATAAAGTTAAAAATGTCATTAGCAAGATATTGCTGTTAAATATAAAAGACTATATTTTAAAAGAGTTTTGTTTCCAATGTTATTTACTTAGTCACTGAGTGCTTACTGTAAATAAGGCATTTTTCTCATGTGTCCAGGCTGAGAGTGTGTATATGGTGGTGATTATTTTTTTAGATTATGTTTTAAATTCAGCCTAAGGGGTTGGTTAGGATATAATATGTGTTGTTATTAGTACATAAAAAACTTGGCAGTTCTCTAAACATTATTTTATTATATGTTTTTTAAAATTATAAAGTAATATATGCTTAATATAGAAAACTTGGAAAACAGGGAAAATCAGAACAAGATAAAACAAGAATTCTTCATAATCTTGCTGGTTTCCTCATCACTAATATTATGGTGTATTTTGCTCCTTACAGAACATTTTCTACATCAGGAATAAATCTAGAACTATTTGAGACCCACATTTTTACATTTTGGGGAAATTTCTTTGCTAAAACAGTGCAAAATTATACATACAAAATTGACTTTAAAAGATATTTAGATATACAGAAAGGTAAAGAAAATCACAAAAACTATAAATTTTATTAAGTTAAAAAGTACCACAAATATCATACAATCCAGAAAAATAACTACTGTTTTTAGTATTTTTCTATTTGATATTCCTCTCCCCTACATTTTGGGTTGAATATTCAAGGACTGCTTCTTTGTAAAATGATTTTGTAGTACCATATTCTAGAGAGAGGCTAGAAAGATACATAGTTTATCAAAATTCAGTTATTATTGATTATTTAGAGATTTTTGTTAAGCTTCATACTCCTTATTGGTATTGCCTCATCTGAAGCTTGCTCTGTTGCCGATTGGGGGAGGGATGGTATTTCTGGCCAGGGGGCAACCCCAGCTCCCACAGAGGCTGTCTAGACTGGAGGTGATGGAGATATCCATGAGACCAGGGTCAGAGTGGTCCCCTGGACTGGAAACTGGGCAGTGACTCATTCAGATCCTCTTGGGAGAAAGATAGGATCTGAATGTTGTAGAAGATTCTCCAAGGTATGTTCTTGCTGGGTTTGGTGGAGGTGAAGATAGATCCAGCAGTCAGCAGACTCTTGAACCTCCAAATGACCACTGGGGCACAGAGGGTGACCTCTAATCTGGGGCAGTAGCTGGAACTTCGCCTTTTATTCTTGGAAGTGGGTATGTCTGGTGTTGGAAGGGCTAGTGTAGAGAGATCCTGGAGCCGAAGAGCAGTGGCTTTGGAATGAACCCCTCTACTTGATGTATATTTAAACAAAATAGTACTTGATAACTTGTTTTTTTGCACTTACCCATCTATTATGATTTTCCCCATACTAATGAATATTTTTCTAGAACACGATATTTAATAGCTGCTCACTAACCATCACATAACAAAATGTACCATAATTTTCTTAGCTAATCTGTTGTTATTGCTAGACATTTAAGTTCATTCTAATTTGTTAAGATTGTAAACAATATTGCATCAACGTTATTATGCACATGGTAATTTTTTTGTAGAATAAATTTTTTAGAAGTGGCAAGTGGGTAAGAAGGTGTACTGAATTTTTTTAAAAGGCTTATAAAAGCTTGTCATATTGTCAAAGTAGTCTATAGAAATATAGTAACATGTTAGTTCAACAAATGAAATAACAGTTGGTGAAAGGACTTTGCATTTCTTCAGTGAAAAGCATTATAAATTAAGACTGCATGCTCAATAAACAAGAAGTGTATTGCTTGAAATCTTCCTCAACACCTCTCCATGTGTCGCTATTATTCCCACTTCTCAGCCATAGATACTGAGGTGTGTACAGTGTGGGGAGGTAGCTGGTATCAAGTAAACTTGTCACAGGCTTTTGATTTAGTCCTAAGGTCTCACGGCCAAAACAAAGACTGCCAGACACCCTCTAAGCCAGTCTAAAATAAAGGACGATGCCTTCATAATGCTGAGTGCCCACTCAGGGCTTTCGCATGGCTAGGCTGACCTCCTCGGAAGACGAATGCTGCGGGCAAAGCTGCTCTGCCCCGGGAAGAGTCCCTGCCCGCCTTTCAAAAGGAAGGAGGCGTGGCTTACCTGTGATTCTGGCATCCACACAGGAGCTTCTCTTGCGCATGTCCTCCTGAGGAAGTGTCCTCCTGCCCCTGAGTCGCTGTGAAAATACTGAGTTAGAGCCGAGATTCAGGAGCTGCTGAGAACCCGGCTAGCTGAACACGGTAGACCCTGATCACCATGGTGGGCGTATGGTGGATGCTACACAGAGGAGGGGCTGCTGATAGGTCCAGAGAGCTTATTCTTTTACCAAGTCATCTGTTAATAAAATTCTGGACACACACACACATGCCTGATAGCAGCCTAGAGAGAGCCACTAAGGAACTGCGGACTGTTTTGAGCGCGAGGTTCAGAGGCACGCCTCCCTGACCCCTTTGTCACAATGAGGCCACGTAGCCGCAGCCTGCGCAAACGACTCTCCAAAAGCATCTCACCGACACCAAAAGCCTGGAGGCTGTCATTAAATCTTGCTACTGAGGCAGCGTGTGTGATGTATGATCTGATAACTGAAAGAAATTAAGACGGAATCTCAGAGTTTGGGTGTCTTTTGGGAAGCTGAGAGAATTTGGTGCGACAGGAGTTCAGGCCCTGTTCATGCTCAGTGTCTACAGTGCAGAGTTAATGTCCTCTGGCTTTGACGGATGAGCGCAGCCAGGAGTCTTAGTCAGGCAGGAGTGAATTACTGTGGTTTTGTGCCAGTAAATCCGATCGTGCGATAATTTCTGTCCTATTGTATCTACTGTGGAATACGAAGAGGCAAGGGCGTATAGCATAATGACAGCTCTGGAATACCATCAGTGAAAGGTAAAGATAGGGAGCAACCAAGGACAAAAGAGCTGCTCCACATTGCTAAGCCATTGAACCAATTAGTCTTTAACAATGGCAGGAATTTCTGCATGAGACACGGCAAGGGCTAAATTGATAAAACATTGAATGGTTGTTGATATTCCACGTCTCTGATGAAGCCCACAATTTAAAATTCATTGAAGTCTTAGTGTCTAGGGAAGATACTTTAATGTGACGTGTTATAAATAAGTCAGAAATTTATCAAAAATTTTATTTCGGATTCCGTGAAAACAAGAAGTAGTTTATTTTCGTAACTGGCTTATATGTGTTTTCTTGGGACTGCAAAGGAAAAACTACAAACATAAGGTACTAGCCTAAGGAAGCGGTCTGACATGGAACTGGAATTTTAAAAAAGGGACAGCTGGCCCTGGCCAGTTGGCTCAGCGGTAGAGCGTCGGGCCTGGCGTGCGGGGGACCCAGGTTCGATTCCCGGCCAGGGCACATAGGAGAAGCGCCCATTTGCTTCTCCACCCCCGCCCCCCCTTCCTCTCTGTCTCTCTCTTCCCCTCCCGCAGCCAAGGCTCCATTGGAGCAAAGATGGCCCGGGCGCTGGGGATGGCTCCTTGGCCTCTGCCCCAGGTGCTAGAGTGGCTCTGGTCGCGACAGAGCGACCCCCCGGAGGGGCAGAGCATCGCCCCCTGGTGGGCAGAGCTTCGCCCCTGGTGGGCGTGCTGGGTGGATCCCGGTCGGGCGCATGCGGGAGTCTGACTGTCTCTCCCCGTTTCCAGCTTCAGAAAAATACAAAAAAAAAAAAAAAGGGGACAGCAGATGACACTTGCTATATTTTGGGGTCTTACAGCCTTGGGCACACACAGGACATTGCTGTAATCAGATGATCTGTCTCTGTCCAATTTCCTTGAGTGAGGCGCCATTTCCATGGCTTGTGCCCCCTTCCAACTGTCGTGTGGTTGTGTCTGCTTTCTAGATGTTCAGATCACCTGGGAAGCCCCAAACTGTACTAGATTCTGGGAAGTACAAACACTCTTGCTGAATTTGTGGCCAGCAGTTTCAATTTTCCAGCCTCTCTAGTACAAGAAGGCACATGAGATGGCAATGGAGTTGGTTTTGAGTCGACATTTTCACCAGATTAGGCACAGGTGATGTAACATCTTTTCTTTACATAGAACAGGCATCAACTTATGGGTTAGAGTTTGAAGCACAATGTGCTGAATATATGAACCAAGCTAATTCAACTATATTTGGGGGTATCTACTGGGAGCTTTAGAATCCACAAAGAAAAATATTTAAATGACCTCTTTTTTAAAAAAAGAAAATGGGAAGAAAAGTCCACAAATAACTGTAGTGCTCTGACTGATGTAAGAGAAGAAACATGAAGTTCTCTGAAAACTTCAAAAGAAGGAAAGATTTTTTTTTGGGTAAAGGTTTGAAAAGTATCATGTAGGAGGTGGCATTTGAGATGTGCCTGAACAGATGGCTATAATTTTGACAGATGAAGATGTAACATTATTAGTGGAGAAAACAGGACAAGGAAAGGTACAGTCCCACCCAGTCACAGGATGTGTTCAGATAACAGTAAGTCCTAAAGTTCTACAGACACACAGAGAAGTAGTGGGCATGTGGAAAAACTCATCTGTGATAAGAGGTGATCACGTAATTTGTTAGGTGCATGATAGAGGTGCTGGGAGAGGTGGGAGTAGGTTAGTAAGATTTTGAGCAGTGAAATGTCATGATTAGAATCTAAACATAGAATACTCTGGTTTGTATAGCTCGGATTGCTTAGAATAGAGGAAGGCTGCAGGTGGGAACAAAACCAGAAGGACATGAGCCAGGGGTGATGACAGTGTGTATACATTCAGAACCCCAGTTGTGAGCAATGGAAACATCTCTCATTAGCCTGGGATAAAAGGCAATGTATTGGAAAGATTGATAAGATGGCTGGAGAAACAGCACAGGAAATAGGCTCCAGAGGCGGAAAGGGGGCTAGAACCATTGCCAAGATGAGCCCACACTGATAGCCCAGTTAGAGTTGTGCTGCTGGCTCTAGTGGGTGGATATGTTATTGGCCTATGGATGATTTTGCTGTCGTGTATGCTTTCTAAAGTGTTCCTACATGTCTATATCACTTCTGGTTTTATAGGCCCAGGTAGGAGAATCTGACTGGCTGAGATTTTGTCCTCAGGTGCGGGGGCTGGAAGAGAGAGGCGCATCTACTTTGTCTTCTGGAATGGAAGGTGGGGCACTGCACCTCCTTCGTCCTAAACACATTGGACAAGGAGGTGTGACTACCGGGAGGCCAGAAAGAGAGAAAGTCTATGTTCACTGGAGTCTAGCTCTCTGGCTGCTTAAGAGATACACCCCTTTCCCGCCCTTACACTGAATAAGAAAAAGAAGGAATATTGCACAAACAACCAAGAAGCTATTCACTCTTTCTGCAGTGAGAAATAACTCAAAGCCTTGTCAAATTTTACATCTGGTTCAACACCTCTGAGAAGTGCCCATTTTTCTTCGAGGAGCATCTTGATCTCATCTGAATATTCTGCCATCTCTGAACTAATTTTTTAAGTTGACCATCAGCCATGAAGCTTCTATACAATAATGGGACAAGGAGAGAAGAAGAGAGGGGGAAAATTTGTGCACCTGGTTGAGAGATTGTAGTTAGAATTTATGACTTGTCTTTTTCACAGTCCTTTTGATAATCTGTTGCCTCAGGTGTTTGGAGGTCAGAATAATCCTAATCTTGTCTTTTTTTTTTTTTTTAAGACTTCTTTATTCAAAATGCCTATTACAGTGTTCAGCACAGAGTAGGATGATTAATTAACACTTCCCCTGGACATGAATGTACAAAAGGATTATGTAAATGATGATCTGGGTTCCAACCATAACTCTTTTTATATTTGGCCCCAAGGAGTATCTGCCTCTCTATTCTGTTTGCTAGTCAGAAATAGACACGAGTGCTGTAACATCCTTTCCCTCATTTTTACCATTGCCAGGAGATGCCTGAAATCGCCAGCTTCCAATTCGATGGAACCCTTTGTTATGTTTTGCAAATTTGCTTCCATTCTAGAGCACTTACTACATCTTGCACAGTGGTGCTCCAGCTTTGCAGTGTTGAGTCCTTTGGTGCCCTGTAACTATCTCTAACAGGCTCATTCTATCATGTCTGCAGCCTGTAGATGTTGTGGAATCTGATCAAGCCAGTGAATCCCCAGGGCACCAGCTTATGGCCTTAATCCCTTTACTATAATGTGGCCTTATGGTTCAAAAGAAATTCTTGGTACAGTCTTTTTTTTTTTTTTTTTTTTTTCTTTTCTTTTTTCATTTTTCTGAAGCTTGGAAACAGGGAGAGACAGTCAGACAGACTCCCGCATGCGCCCGACCGGGATCCACCCGGCACGCCCACCAGGGGCGACGCTCTGCCCACCAGGGGGCGATGCTCTGCCCATCCTGGGCGTCGCCATGTTGCGACCAGAGCCACTCTAGCGCCTGAGGCAGAGGCCACAGAGCCATCCCCAGCGCCCGGGCCATCTTTGCTCCAATGGAGCCTTGGCTGCGGGAGGGGAAGAGAGAGACAGAGAGGAAAGCGCGGCGGAGGGGTGGAGAAGCAAATGGGCGCTTCTCCTGTGTGCCCTGGCCGGGAATCAAACCCGGGTCCTCCGCACGCTAGACCGACGCTCTACCGCTGAGCCAACCGGCCAGGGCTCTTGGTACAGTCTTACCATGAGGATTGTTCAGGTGGTTCTCAGGGGAGGGGGTTCTGAAGTTTCGCTGTCATGTTGATGTGGTTGTGGGAGGAGGCAAGCACGGCATTCACCTCCTCCACCAGCTCGACTGGAAGTTACCAGGAGGGCTGGAAAGAGCCGGCAGAGCAGCAGGAGTGGAGGGGGCGGGCTGAGAGGGTAAGCAAAGTGTTCAGGCAACTTCCTTGTGTCTTCCAGACCTGCTGGGGCCCAGTTCCTTATATGCCTTTTGCACTTGAAGATGGATATGCCAGAATCTATGCCGTTCACGTCAGATATAGTTGGATCCCCTGGTCGCCGGTATCCTATTGTTTGTCATTCATTCTGAACCTGGGTTCAAAGCCAGCCACGAGCTGGCTTTGAACCCAAGGGGCCTCCTCTCTGCTTCTTCTCGAGGAGTTTGTAACAGTCTCCATGCAACATCCTGATCTACCTGAGACCCTCTGACTTCCCCAGCACCTCTGGGTCACAAAGCTGAAGGCAGGAACTCCTGGCCCTGCTGTCTCCCCGGCCAGAGAGCAGTATCTCGCCATTGGCCTCATCCAAGGCCAGTGGTTGTTGGGTCATTTGATAAATGTATCAGGGCATCTCCCCAACATGACTTATTTTGCCTTCCATAGTCGAAGACACATAATAGACTGCACCTGCTTCTTACCGGTGGGGTGAGGGAGTTCTTTTCCTCTGGAGGGGACATCCAGCATACCTAAATCCACTGAGCCCTTGCTGGTCTTCTCCACTGAGTCGTATGGCCTCCTCAGTCCTGCAGGATCTATCTCCTGCTCTCTGGCACCCCTGTCCCTTTCTAAGACGCCGAGACTTGCTGCTATTTCCTGCTCTCCAGGTCCTGCCAGCGTGAGAGACATCTTCAGAGTGGTGTGACCCAGCACAATGGTCGGGTGGCCAGTGCTCTGTAGACTCAATCGTGGCGTAGGTCAGAGGGCTGATCAAACACTGGGGCAGGAATGTGAAGGTGCACTGCTCTCTTGCCAAGTGACAGGTTGACTTCTGACAACATCTCTGTATTGGGAATCAAAAACAACTCTTGCCAGGTTCTGAGCCACATTCCAGGTGCCGGACCTCTGTGGCTTTGCTCCTCTCGGGAGACAACTGCCCAAACAGGTCTTCTCATCCATCCTGTGATTCAGCTTCTCAGGTGGCACTTCTGTTTCCAAGACCTGTCTATGTGCTGCACTGGCCACGCAGTAAGGGTTAAACGGGATAGATGGGGTCACCATATCTGCATCTTTTCAATCCTTGATGATAACATTTTCTCTACAATGTCCCCCAGGGAAGTGGTTAGCTCTTGGTTCTTTAAGTTTTGGATTTACCATTTTGGTGCAGAGGAGGGGGAGGGACAGACTTCTATTTCTCTTTCTTCCCTCTTATCCGTTAATGTCATGGGCTAGTGAGCCATCAATGTAGGGAGGTTTCCAGCTCCTAAAGATATCTATTTCAGCTCTTGGCTCAGAAACTGCGGGGAAAAAACTTAAACTATATCGGAAGACTTGCTGAGATGACCACGTCTGCACTCTGTTACCAGGTCTGAACTCCATTTATTGTTTGATTGTCCCATCAGGCCCCTATTTGTTAGGTTTGGAACATTTTTCCTTAAAAAAAATCAAGTCGTATCTCAGTAAGCTGCCTGTACAATCTGCCCTTCAGCCCCCCTGGTCACTGCCCAGGCACTGGACCGTTCGATTGCTTGCCTTGATATCTGTCAGGAAAGCCACCCTACTTGGTTGCTAGAGATTAAGGCGTCTGCTACTCCAGGATCCTTCAAATCCAATTCCAATCAGAAAGCCCCTTTCAGTATAGCGTCTTGCAATGGAATCCCTGATTTTTGCAGATCAGTGACTCTAAGATTTTTTCACTGATTCTGGCAATGTCCTCAAAGGACTTAGGGAAGGGAGTGCCTTCTGGATCACTTTGGGGCACACAGTCTGAGAGTGAGTGGGCATGGGTCATATGACAAGTACACTTCAGCATTCCTGGCTTCTGACAATGTCTTAAGAGCCCATTCACTACATTACACTGAGGAATGCCTGGCATTTCAGCTTTGCTCAATATGGTTCGACCCTGAGTCAAGATTTCTGTGAACCAGCTGAGCACACTGTGAGAACCACTCCCAGTTATTGAGCAAGGACATCAAACTCAGAATTTCTGCTAAGTGTGCTTGTGCTGATAAACTCAGCCCCAATATAAAGCTGCATTCTTTTCTTCCTTGGCCAAATACCTCAAAATACTTTCCTTGAGCATATTTCCCTAGAGTTTGGCCAACATAAGCAAGCAACGTTCAGAATTGTTTTTGGTGTATTCTAATTATTTATTTTGGGGTTTTAGTTTTTTGTGGGCCCCTTGGGGCCCGTTTGGATCTGGCTGTAGTTACAGGACTGGTGGGGTGTGTGTGTGTGTCTGTTTGTATGCACAAGCGTGTTGGGGTGGAGCGTGAGGACAACTGGCTTCATCTTTACAGGTAGTTCTTTGAGGCAAGGGAGATACCTTAAAAACTTATCCACATATGAATAGCCTATTTGAGTTCACAGATAGATACGTAAAGATACGTATGTCTTTAGAAGACATAAAGTCTAAACCTTTTAGAAAACGTTGCCAAATTGTTGAAATCTAATTTCCCAAAGAATTCATTATCTTCTTTTCCAGACAAAGGTGGGTTTCCTTGGAGTCAAAGGGGATAGATTTGGCTGGGTTAGACTTTGTCTCTTACTTTCTAAATCAAAATCAAGATTTACATAATTCCATTGAGAGCTTGCCTCGAATCTGATAGTGCTTGGGATCTAAGTTCCTTTTCTGTTCACTCTCCCCTCGGTGATTTCCTCTTTCCTTTCTTCTTCTTGCATTGAAGCATCTGATCTTCCCTGAGAAGGTCAGATGAATTTGTTTCTCCTAGATAATAATTACATAGCAGACTTAAATAAGTACTTGATTTTTATATACTCTCCTGGGCATACAAATCTATAACTCCAACTTGAATCAATAAGGAATTTAATGAACATATTTAAAAGTCAAAACAGAAGGCCCTGGCCAGGTAGCTAAGTTGGTTAGAGTGTCATCCTGCTACACCATGGTTGAGGGTTCAATCCCCAGTCAAGGCACATACAAGAATCAACCAATGAACACATAAATAAGTGGCACAACAAATTAATGTTCTTCTCTTGCTCTCCCTTATTTTCTCTCTATCTCAAAATTAATAGGTAAAAAAAATTTTTTTTTAAATAGAAACAGAAGCCCTTTATACATCATTTATGACAATGCTTATTTTGGTGCAAAAATAATCAACTGAACTATAAGAGAATAGAATAAATCTGACATATTTATTCAGTAACAAATGTGATAATTAAAACAAAATTCAGACTTGAATGCATCCCATCCAAATTTTACCGAATAGAGTTTCTTTTCCCTGAATATAGTTTGTACTCGCTTGCCTGGGGATCTGTGGAAATTTGCAGCGGAGCCAAGTTCTTTCGATTCCTGTTGAGATTCTCCTGATGCCAAGTGACTGCTCACACCCCTGACCTTGGGCCGGTGCTGCTCGGGAAATGTTGTTTACTTTAGAAAGAACGAAGTAGCCACCAGAGTTTCCATTTTCATCTATTATTTCTTTGTTTTTATAAAGGTATTATTAGGGCAACTAGAAACACGGTAAAAGGAAATACAACTCTAATCTCACCTCTCATTTTGACTTCCTGCCAGAGCAGCAGTTTCCATTCTTTCCCGTGTTCCTTTCATTTCTGAACTGGTCAGGACACGCCTCAGGCTCTTGGGGCTCCTGGGCAGCTCGCCTTTCCTGGGTGCTTAGTAAGCTTTTCATCTGTTTGATTCCAATCAACTTCATGTATCAATAGTCATACCACGGTTTCTTTCTACACTTCTATACTTTTATAATTGCCCCCCCCCCCCCCCACAGCATCCTTATATATATCTTTCTGCTCTCTCTGCTTTTCTAAATTGCTAATCTGGAATATTATTTTTAGTGCTACATGTCCAAGGAGGGTTAACAGTAGGCTCATCTCTCTCTCTCTCTCTCTCTCTCTCTCTTCTCTTCCTCTCCCCCCACCCCATCCCATTAAAATGCTTTCCTGAACACCCCACTCTCAGCTGACCATTTCTTCTGGGTACTCTAATCCATTCAGAGATTTAAGCAATATCTACGATCTTTTTGCTTCGAGGCTGGGTTTTAATCAGTTCTGTTACTCAAAGCATTTCTAAGTGCTATATTTTACTGTTAGGGACTCTCCGAATCGATGAGCTCTGTTACATTTCTTTCTTGATTCCGAACTAGGTTGATATGTTTCTGAGCTCCTCTCCCCCTTGCAAACCTGGCCACCTGCAACAGCAGCCCAACTATATGGTATTAGTGTGCTTCCCCACTGCTTCCCCCAGAGCTACAGGTGCACCAGGTGTGTGATCTGCTTGTCAAGTTAGCACACGTGACAGTTTTCCACAAGTTTTTGCCACTGGATAACAGTAATGGCCACCCTCCCAACCGCCATGAACAGTTTTCTAGCTGTCTGCCAAAGGACCACTAAAGTTTAGGTTAAATAAGAACCTCCCCTAGGAGCTTGCCACCGGGTAGGAACCAATTTTCAAATCTGTGTGAACAACTCTATTCTGGTGCAGCAACAAACAACTCTAAACTCTCAATGACTTCACACAGAGAAAATTTACTTATTGGTCATGATATTCAAAGATATTGGCTCATCATAGTGATGCGGGGCATCAGACTGATGGGGCGTTGCCTGAGCACATGCTCTGGAAGTTGCTGAGGCAGGAAGTAGGGGATCACTGCAGGGTCCTATGCTGAAATGACACGTACCTGTGCTGTGCACATTTCACTGCTCACGACGAATCATGTATCAGGCCTCACTGCAACGTGTGACCCTACTGTTACCGGTTGAATTGTACCTCTCTCTCCTCCCCCCCCCCCCATAAAACATAATGTGGAGATCTTAACCCTCATTACCCGTGCATGTGACCTTATTTTGAAATAGGGTCTTTATAGAGAGAATGAAATGAAAATAAAGTCATCGGGGTGGGCTCTCATCCAATAAGTCTGGTGTCCTCATAAAAAAAGGGAAATTTGGACAGACAGACAGACATGCAGAGAAGGAAGATGCTGTGAAGACACAGGGAGAACATTATCTCCAAGTCAAGGGATGCCTGGGGTCACCAGAAGTGAGGAGAGGGACCTAGAACAGAGTCTCCCTGGGAAGGGCTGCTGGCACCTTGACTTTGGACATCCAGCCTCCAGAACTGTGGGAAAATGAATTTCTGCTTCATAACCCTCTCAGTCTGTGCTACAGTAGTCCTAGCAAACTAACAAATGGGGCTAAATTATTGAGGAGGAGGATAAAGTTGAGATATTTGGAATAGCATGAGTGATCATTGCAATTTCTTTATTTATGTAAAATATACATAATTTTACTAGTTGGAAATCCAAGTTTATCGAAAATTTTCTTTAGTTGACATTATCTAATATGTCCTTGTGTTTTAATACTGATGTATCATTTTCATTATTAAATTGCTGCATTATTTTTATATAATCAATAATATAAGGAAGTAAAGTCTTTTTATGATTTTCATGCTCCTAACAAGCACTATGAATTGCAAAATCAAAAACTTAAAAAGACTATGAAATTTTTAGTTAACATCAATTTCCAATAAATCAATAAGTACGAGTTACCTAAAGTGTAAACACATTGTACAGTATCACCAGAAATGTACCTGATGCTAAGTTGTAGAAAGTTAGAGATCATTTTGCCAGAATATGACTGGGTTTGTTATTAGAAAGAAGACATGTATCAATCTGCTCTGTTATGAGGCCTTCTCAGAGCTGATAAAAAAAAAATTAGAGATAAAATAAAATTCTCTTTGCATATCCCAAGAGTAATTTTATTTTTATCCTTTAATTCAGAGATACAAAAAGCAAGCGCTAGTTTTCTAGGGTCTAGTCAGTGAAAAACTATCCAAATTAAATTTGTCTCTAATACCTGGTGTTGCTCAAGAAGAAGGTCCTTTGATCTTGATCTCCCACTCGGATATACTTGTCCTTGTACGGGATGTTGTACTACATGCTGGAACACTCTCTTCTTGCCCGCGCCAGCATTAAATTATGTACAGCTCCCTGGCGTATATAAATATTTCTTCTAGTTGGAATCTCACTTGCAGATAGCAGAGTGTCATAAATATAAGTTAAAAAAAAAACAGTAACAGGCTCAAGATACTCAAGGTATGTCAATGTCACACATGGATGAAAAATACATGAGATTCTTTCTTAGAGTGAAGATGCTATTTTTACTTCTTATTTATAGCTCATCCCAAGAAAAGTGAACGAAGTGACAGAACAAAATGAAATATTTTCTTTAGGTTACATTTCATGGTCTCAGGGTCAAACGAAAGAAATTCTTATTCAGTGCCCTGAAATTTGGGTAGTATGCCAAGACCGTGTGTGTACCAAGCCTAATTTAATAATCCTAAAAAATTTT
Organism: Saccopteryx leptura; assembly: GCF_036850995.1. Lineage (NCBI taxonomy): Eukaryota > Metazoa > Chordata > Mammalia > Chiroptera > Emballonuridae > Saccopteryx > Saccopteryx leptura. The sequence continues at coordinate 269,024,876 of NC_089504.1, read as the reverse complement.
CAGCACAGTATGTGGGAAATAAGGTTCTGAAATGTACTTCTTGTAATGTGTGTGCAATTCTTACTGTATTTCATAAAGCTCCAGATATAGGAGAGTCAGAGTTTTGGTTATCTGAGGATGTTTAAGGAACTGCCCTGGAAAGTCAGTTTCATAATTTGAGGCTGTATATCAGATTTAGCCACACCTTTGTCATCACAAGCATCACAACACAACTATTTTCTGAGCATTACTACACACTGGGCACCATGCCAAGGGCTTTACACGTGCCACCTCATATAGTCTACACAGGAGTGGAATAAGAGTGGTATTGTTATCCCTGTTTTATAGACAAAGAAACTACATTTCAGGGAGATTTTACCAAGAGTACCTCTAGCTGATAAGTACCTGAATGTGGATTTGAGCCAGCTTGCTGTCTCCACCTCTTGACTGTTATTCCAGTAATTTCCAATAAGTAATAGCACTCATAAGAACGTGACGATATTTGTATGCAGACTAGAAAAACTGAAGGGAGTTTGGGAAGATTTATACTGGGGCTTGGTGGAAAAAAATTATTGTATTTTCCCTATATTGTAATATAACTATTATAAAAAATAAAAAACAAAGCATGAGGGAACATCTTAAACTTTTACTTTCTATAAACTTATAAATAAAATCTTATCACAGTTTAAATAAAAGACACAGACTTACTTCCATGACCCTGAATTTTTGGTTTCAGGTTTTAGATTTGAAACAATGACACGATTTCTGATCATATGTTTTTAATGACAATGGCTTCAAATTCTTGATAGCTATCATCATGTTAGAAACTTTTTACAAACAGGTAAAACAATCTGAATTCATTCTAACCATCATTTGCAAAAGCTGAACTATCTTTACTAAATCTAAGGATTCCTTTCATGATGTGGAAAGACTCAGTGGTAAATTTCATGTGAAAATGAATCCAGTCTTTTTCAGATCAGGTATTTCGGGGTAATGATAAAGCATTGCTTTCTCCTGGAGCTGTGTCTACAGAGTCCCATCCCTGTATCCCCATTCACATGAACAGTGCAACTGAGGGGCTTTGACCGGAAGACCTTATATATTAAAGGGGTCATTGAGTACTGCGTTGAGAATACGCTGTATTGAGGCAAAAGTGGAAGGGAGGAGCCTGGATATGGTTTTCCAATGAGATCCAAAAGAAAGAGAGAGATGAAAGACAATAAATTTGACTTAGAGAATTGAAGTCACTGTGCAAATCCAGAGAAAATAAACTTGGATTTGAACTCAAGACTGCAAAGTGTGAACCCCTGGCTCACACATCCACATGTGAGATAATGAGATATGCCTTAGTCCTCCTATCAGGGTCCCTCACTGTGGACATAATATGTAACGCTGAAAAAATAGGCAAAGGCTTGGTTAATCTTTTAAACCATGAGAGTTACTTCTTTGCCATGTTTCTTTGCTTATACTTCTCTAGATATTATTAGGTAAAAGGGACCATCCTGCCTTATATCTATCAACAGTGCATTCCCAGAACAGTATTGAGTGAGTGCGCATTCATGATTACCAATTATCCAACATGTGCCAAACATTGTGCTAAGTGGTGGGATAGTGTACCACCAATTTAGTGAAAGCAAGCCCTGTAAATAGAAAATGGGTTGCTGCCTATTGTTTTATTATAGAAGATGATGCCTCAAACTCTACGTGAAGGCACAATGAAAGGTTTCCCAAAAAGGGAACATTTGAGCTGGGTTTTGAAGTATGAATAGGAGTTTGACAAACAAATTGTGCATGTACATGTGCATCCTGAAAATCTGAATATTAGCTATGTGGTAAGGTGATATCATGATAATGTGGAAAGAACACTGGGCAGAAGTTCAAGAAACACACGTTGCTGTCCTGATTTGTACATTCTAACTTCTGGATAAATCATTTAACATCTCTATCCTGCAGACAGTTTTGTGAGAGTATTTTAAAAAAGAAAAAAAATACTCAACAAATATAAGGCGATCATTCTCTCCCAGCAATCAACATCTCTGCCCTGAGTTCTTTCCCACAAGAGTTCATGACTATGCCTATTTGAAATTCACATTCCCTCCCTTGCCCCTCTTTGTCCCAAAGTCATCATTTTTCTTTTAATGAAGCATTCCAAAGTTGACTCTCATTTTACACTTCATGCTCATTGAGGAATAAATAAAAAAAATTAAATACATATTCAAGCTCCCTGTATACATGCACTATTGTGCTCTGTACCCTGAGTTCTACCCATTCTCTTGGGAATTCCTTAGCAGGAGAGGCGTTACAGGCAGAAATAAGCCTGACACAGGCGGACAGGGACAGAGTCAGGGAACCTGTGATGTTGTAGTCGAGGGACAGATGTACTGCACACGGTTAACTCTCATATAAGTCTAACATTAAATGAAAAGTAGGGACAGGTGCATCCAAAGTAGAGGATGATCATGATGCCCCCAGTGTGTTATGTTATTTACACCTCATTTTCCTTACAGGATTTCAATGGATCCTCACCACAAACTCAGGATACTGTAGGAAGGTGTCATTATAGTTTATGAGTGAGAAATTCACTCTCGAGGATGTTAATTCACCTCCCCAGAGTTTACACTAGTGGGTAGGGGGGTTGGGGATTGATTTCTAAACTCAGGAACTATCTCATGGCACCAACCGGCTGGACACAGACTCTGGAGGCTGGAGGTGGAACAGAATGGGACTGAGGGACGAGTTCTAGATATGGTTTCTCTTTTTAAAGAATTCTTGGTTGACTGGTTTTCGGTGTGGGGATGTAGGAGTGAAACCACCCACACCACCAGTTTCACGGATTAACCAACAGGTGGCGCCAGGCCCCAAAGCAAACCTTTCTCCCTGAAGTTTGAGCACAGAGTCCCCTGACCATCCCTGAGGCCTTATCGATTAAATCAGGCAGATTAAAGTAGGCCTCATAACCTTGCCTCCTGAGAGAGTTGAGGTCTGCTTACTTAACACACTTCATATCAATAAGCAAAGACTACAAGACAGGAATGAGGAAGTGGAAGGCATCAGGGCTTTGAAACACATCGATTTTACAATAACCACTCTGCTATTCAGAGCTGAATGCTTTGGACAGTCAACCCCATCCCTCTCAACTCCAACTCCTCCCCTTTCAAGGGCAGAGACCAGTGCCTACCTTTCACAATGGTTTTGGGAAGATTGGTCATAAACTACACACAGTGACATGCTAACTCTTCTTCAAATGGTAGTGATATTTACCCACATCTGAAAAAGAGGTAAGAATATCATGCATACTCCTTTCTATTACTCCCACCCACTTTTTCTCAGACAGACATGTCCAAGTAGTTAGTCTGCTGTCTCCTACTGGTTGAGTATTGTTCTTGCAATTGGAGAATTGCAAGAGGACTTGGAATTTGGAAGAGAATTCTTTCACAAAGAGTGAGCAAACTTGGTGTTAAGTGGTAGGAAGAGAGGAAATATAATTTTTACACTATAAGGGCTGTGGTCATCTTTCTCAGAAACAACATTATTTTGTCAAAAGTCCAAAAAGGTAATGGACCAATGCATACTTATTAATTAGGTATAAAACTAAGTACTTTATTAAAATATAAGATATAGATTGTCTCTTATCAAAATTTATAGTTTAATAAGGGAGAAAGGACTAACACGTGAAACAACTGAAAATACCAGATTATGATTACGCATATTGTTAATGGCTTAATGAAATGTTTGTGTAGGGTTAAGGGTGGTTTTTGCTTTCCTGCTCATCTAATCTGATTCTGCTCATTTCTGTGATGTTTGGAATGGCTGGTTATCAGAGTACTTTCTAGGGAGTCATACCCAACTTCCCAATATATAACCTAAAGGACAACAGTGAATGTAATCCATAGAAGTCATAAGTCAGGAGCCCCCTTACAATAAATACCTTTTATTCAGTGGGGTGGGTTGCCCTCAGTAAGTAAGCAGTCTTGTGAACCTCTGAGCTAGTTTGGCTCTTTCAGGTTAGAAGATAAAAGAGATGTCAGGTTACCTAAGGAGAAAAAGTCTTGTTATAAGGATGAAAAATAGGAAATAAACACTGGATACTTTCTCAGAAGAGTTCATGTGGCCTGGAAGTTTGTTCAGGTGCAATATGGTTCATGCAGTCTTGTTCCTTTCATTCCTCCTCGACAGCAGAAGTTTTTGGCTTCCTCTTCTGGTGCACAAAGGTGGACACTCTGCTTCTACTGTTCTGATGATTACCAAGTAACTGCCTACATCCCCCTCTTTGGTTCCCTTTAATATCAGGGTTTCTGCTAACTTGTGGCTTGGACTCATGCTTTTTGTTAGTTTCTGAATAGCTTCTTTTCACCGCTTTACTCTGTCTCTTTCCTTCTATCCAGCAACCATCTGTGTGATGGCTCTTAATGTTGAATAGAGGATTTGACTGTGTCGTCTATGAATCACGGAGTATATATAGTATGCTGCTGGGTCACCCAGGAAGCTTCTGATGAATTGTTTTGGTTGCCGTAGGTCAAGTTCCCTTCCCTAGTTCATTTAATTCTGTCCAAGGTATTGGGGTTAGATGGTTCAGGGTACAGAGACTTGTATGTCAGGAAACCTTTACAAGTAGGTTATGGCCATGACAGCCATTATGAGGACAGAAGCAATATAACTGCAGCCACATTTCCTGGTCCTTCCAATGGGCTGCCTAGAGAACTACTGCACAAGAAATAACAAATTAATGTTTTAACTACAGTTTTCTGTGCAAGCTGTGGGAACTGTGCCCATGTGTATTAGTTTTCTATTTTTGCTATAACAAATTACCACAAGGGTAGTGGCATAAAGCCTGTAGGTTCTATAGGTCAGAAGTTCTGTATGGATATCACTGGACTAAAATCTGGGCATGAACAGGGTTGCATTCCTTTCTGGAGGCTCTGGTGGAGATGCTGCTTCCAAGATCACTGAGCTTGTTGGCAGAATTCAGTTCCTTGCAACTATAAGATGGAGAACTCTTTTCCTTGCTGACCATCAGCTGAGGACTCACTTTCCAGACTGCCTGCTTCCCTTGGCTGGTGGTCCCCTCTTCTATCTTCTAAGCCAGCAGCCACAGGTCAATTTGCTCTCATGCTCTAATTTTCTCCTTCTTCTGTTTCCCCCAACCTGTCTGCTTTTCTCTTCCATTTTTAAGGACTCATGTGATTAGATTGGACTAACCAGGAAAATCTAGGGTAACCCTTACTTCCCTGCTCAAAATCTATAATGTTCATCATATCTGCAACATGTTCATAGGTTCCAGGGATTGGGACAGGGCCACTTTGGGGGAGCCATTATTCTGCCCATCACACTCTTTTTTGACTTGTCCTTGGCTTGGCCATGACAAATATAAATCCTTCATAATCCAACTCAGTATTCATGACCTCTGAAGCTTTCCTCAAATGTTCTTGGCAATCCTGGTCCTTTTTTCCTTTGACTTCCTATAACACTTATTGGTTCTACAGCATTTTGTCCCATGATTTATAGTATTCTCGATAGTTCCTGCTAATCTGTGTGAGTATTTTGTGTTTCCGAAATTTCCTCAGTGAGACTGAATTCTTGAGGAAATTCATGCAACTTTTGTATTCCTCCCAGCATTCACTCAGTGCTATGTAAACACAAGCTACTCAACAAATATTTGAACCATTATATAAGAAGCAGACTTTGCGGCAGAATAAAGCCTAGCGGAGGATCTGTCCTGTGAATGATGATTACTTCAAGAAAGCAGAGATGCTGAAGGATTCCTCTAATATGTGTTCTAATTCCCTTCTCTTACTCTGGAAGAGAAAAATTATTAGAATTTAAATCATTCCAGCCAGGTCTTTCAGACATAGTAGAGTACCTGCTCCTGGACTGTATAGTTTTTTCATGCAACAGGCATGGTTAGAATTCAGGAATCCTTTATGGACAAAGATTATGTAACATCACAATAACACTAAATTCAAGTCTCCTATTAACAATAAAATAGTAAAGTGATAGGAAGTTCAAACTTGGTCCTAGATTCTATCATTCCTCTTTGCTTTCAAAGTCTGTATAGTATGTTCTTAAAGGCAAGAACATAATGTTATCAAAGGACCAGAAAACAGTCCGTTACTCTGTTACTAACAACAGTGCTTTATAGCAAGGACCAAACTGAGAGATGATTTTGCTCACCCGCTTACCTGCAGACGAGAGGCTATAGGAGGGCGAGCATGCTGGAGCAGGGCTCTCTTTGTCTACTGCATAGAGGAGGAAGCCAGAGTTTGTTTGTTTGTTTTTTAATGTTTATTTTACTGATTTTACAGACGGAGGAAAGAAGAGAGAGACAGGAACATCAATCTGTTTCTGTATGTGTCCTGGCCAGGGTTCGAACAGTCAACCTCTGCACTGTGGGATAATGCTCTAACCAACTGAGCCATCAGGCCAGGACAGAGTTTTGTTGTTTTTTTTTCTTCCAGACATCTGAGGCAGGCAGCCCGCTGTGAGTGAGAAATGGAGTCTGTCTCGATTGTTGAGCGACCTTCTGGTTACACGATCCAGACTCATGAGTTGCTCTGTGACTTCAACACTCAGAGCAGATATTCTTCCTCCAAAATGAGCAGGAGAAATGAGGAGAGAGAACATTTTATTCCCGCTGCTCCTGCTGGCGGAGCGGAGCCAGAGTCCCCTCTCTGCTGTGGACACGTGAGGGCAGGAGAACAACTTGTTTGTAACTTCTTTCTCCCATAATTAGAAAGCTCGATCTCATGATGTATGATATCTTTTCTTACTTGTTCAACCCTAGAATACACATTATAGAATCGGTGTCAGAATGATAGAATTGTTAGCCCTCTCCCTGTGAGAAACAGGCTTGCTAACTAAAGTATAATAGTTACATGGGTGATGTGAGATAGGAACAATTTTATCTTTTCCAAATGACTTGTGAGCATCATTGAGTTTTCCCAGCACCATATATATTAAAAAGCCCATTGTCTTCCCAGTGATTTAAGAAGTCATCCTTATTGTATATGAAATGCTCTTTATACTGGTATCTATTTCTGGGCTTTTTATCCTATTCCATCATTTGTTTGTCTGTTCATGTGCAAATACCCTCACTTTTAACAACAGAGGTTTTATAGTGTATTTTCATGTTTGGTAGGGCTAGTTCCTCACTGTAGTTTATTTTTCTCCAGTGTTTTTCTTACTTTCTTGTATATTTGTTTTTCTATGTAATTTTAGTTACCAACTTGTCTAAGTTGGTTAAATGGTTTGTTGGTAATTTTATTGGGATTGCATCAAACTGGTAAATTAATTTACAGTAAACTTTTTAATGCCAAGTCACCTAGCCAAGAACTGGGGATGTCTTGCCATGGGTCAGAGTCTGCTTTTGTTTCTTGCACATAGCTGATGTGTCTACAGTAATTTCCCCCAGCCTCCTGGGTGTCTACCTCCCCGCTGCGTGCCCTGGGTGGTGCTCTTTCAGACCCTCCCCCCTCTCTGGCTGCCGCAGAGCACACATGTGAAAAAGGAATAGCAGAAAAAGAATTAAAAAGAAGAAAAAGAAAAGAAAAAAGAGAGCTAAACTTGTTATTGTATCATCCCACTCCCACAAAAAAATTCATGTTGATGTCCTAACCTCTGAACTTCATAATGTGACTGTGTTTGGACATAAGGTCTTTACCAAGGCGATTAAATTAAAATGAGGTCATTAGGTTAGGTCTAATCCAATATGACAGTGTCCTTCTAAAAAATGGAAATTTAGACACGTGTATTCAATGCAAGACCTTGTGAAGACAGGAGAAGACTGCCATCTAGAAGCCGAGGACAGAGGCCTCTGAAGAATCAACCTTGTCAACACCTTGGACTTGGTTTTCTAGCCTCCAGAACTGCGAGAAAATAAATTTCTGTTGTTTAAGGCACCCAGTTTGTGGTACTTTGTTATAGTAGCCTTAGCAAACCAATATACTTGTCTAGAGAAAATGGTGCTCACCTCAAGAGACCAGCCCTATTGATTAATATAGTCAGTGTTTCTGTGCAAATTCCACTTCTGAGACAGGTTTTTTTTTTTAGAACAATTTGAACATCTCTGAGCCCTGATAATGCTGTCACTGAATCAGTAATATACAAGTAGCATGACCCGTATTTTCAAGCCGTGTCCTCAGGAGTACTTGAATAGAAATGTGACTTTATATTTTTATAATCAATTTCTACCCTGAGCCTTATTTCTTCTTGGTAGTACAAAATTTACCCAGTTAATTCTAGTTTTGATGAAGTATTTCATATTAGGTACGTTTTAGGGCTTTTTCTGCCCAAATGACTCCTCAGAGATTGGTTCAGAACGATGGGGTAACCAATCCCTTTGTGTGGGGCCAGCTTGCTAAGACACCCTCTCATCTCCATCCCTGCCTCTCTCCCCTGTCCCCGCCTCAAGCATCTTTGTGCTCCCTAGAAAGTAGTGGCAAACAGACCTTCTTAAAGCTCTACCTTTTTGTTTTCAGGTTAAAACAAAGACTTTGCTCATCTCTATGGACCCAGTTAGAAATGAAGCCAGTCCTCCTTCGGTCTCTGAATGCCAAAATTATCTGGAGAGGAGCTTTTATTTTCATTTCTCTTTATCCTTACTCTAAGACCTGAGTTTGAATAGGAGGTGTAGGGCTTGAAGTCCCTTCTTTAAAGATTCTTTAAAGAGGTCCCGGAAAATATCTCAACATGATAAAGGCCATATATGATAAACCATCAGCTAACATCATATTAAATGGCACTAAACTGAAGGCTTTCCCCCTTAAATCAGGAACAAGACAGGGTTGTCCACTCTCTCCACTCTTATTTAATGTGGTACTAGAGGTTCTAGCCAGAGCAATCAGACAAGACAAAGAAATAAAAGGCATCCATATCGGAAAAGAAGAAGTAAAGGTATCACTTTTTGCAGATGATATGATACTATACATCGAAAACCCCAAAGAATCCACAAAAAGACTACTAGAAACAATAAGCCAATACAGTAAGGTCGCAGGATACAAAATTAACATACAGAAGTCAATAGCCTTTCTATATGCCAACAATGAAACAACTGAGAAGGAACTCAAAAGAACAATCCCCTTCACGATTGCAACAAAAAAAATAAAATACTTAGGAATAAACATAACAAAGAATGTAAAGGACTTATATAATGAAAACTATAAACCATTGTTAAGGGAAATCGAAAAAGATATAATGAGATGGAAGAATATACCTTGTTCTTGGCTAGGAAGAATAAATATAATCAAGATGGCTATATTACCCAAAGCAATATACAAATTTAATGCAATTCCCATCAAACTTCCAATGACATTTTTTAAAGAAATAGAGCAAAAAATCATCAGATTTATATGGAACTATAAAAAACCCCGAATAGCCAAAGCAATCCTAAAGAAAAAGAATGAAGCTGGGGGCATTTCAATACCTGACTTCAAACTCTATTATAGGGCCACGACAATCAAAACAGCATGGTATTGGCAGAAAAATAGACACTCAGACCAATGGAACAGAATAGAAAGTCCAGAAATAAAACCACATATATATAGTCAAATAATTTTTGATAAAGGGGCCAACAACACACAATGGAGAAAAGAAAGCCTCTTCAATAAATGGTGCTGGGAAAACTGGAAAGCCACATGCAAAAGAATGAAACTGGACTACAGTCTCTCCCCCTGTACAAAAATTAACTCAAAATGGATCAAAGATCTAAACATAAGACCTGAAACAATTAAGTACATAGAAGAAGACATAGGTACTCAACTCAGGGACCTGGGTTTTAAAGAGCATTTTATGAATTTGACTCCAATGGCAAGAGAAGTGAAGGCAAAAATTAATGAATGGGACTACATCAGACTAAGAAGTTTTTGCTCAGCAAGAGAAACTGATAACAAAATAAACAGAAAGCCAACTAAATGGGAAATGATTTTTTCAAACGACAGCTCAGATAAGGGCCTAATATCCAAAATATACAAAGAACTCATAAAACTCAACAACAAACAAACAAACAATCCAATAAAAAAATGGGAAGAGGATATGAATAGACACTTCTCCCAGGAAGAAATACAAATGGCCAACAGATATATGAAAAGATGCTCATCTTCTTTAGCTATTAGAGAAATGCAAATCAAAACGGCAATGAGATACCACCTCACACCTGTTCGATTAGCTGTTATTAGCAAGTCAGGTAACAGCAAATGTTGGAGAGGCTGTGGAGAAAAAGGAACCCTCATACACTGTTGGTGGGAATGTAAAGTAGTACAACCATTATGGAAGAAAGTATGGTGGTTCCTCAAAAAACTGAAAATAGAACTACCTTATGACCCAGCAATCCCTCTACTGGGTATATATCCCAAAAACTCAGAAACATTGATACGTAAAGACACATGCAGCCCCATGTTTATTGCAGCATTGTTCACAGTGGCCAGGACATGGAAACAACCAAAAAGCCCATCAATAGATGACTGGATAAAGAAGATGTGGCACATATACACTATGGAATACTACTCAGCCATAAGAAATGATGACATCGGAACATTTACAGCAAAATGGTGGGATCTTGATAACATGATACGAAGCGAAATAAGTAAATCAGAAAAAAACAGGAACTGTATTATTCCATACGTAGGTGGGACATAATAGTGAAACTAAGAGACATTTATAAGAGTGTGGTGGTTACGGGGGGGGGGAGGGGGGGAATGGGAGAGGGATAGGGGGTGGGGAGGGGCACAAAGAAAACAAGATAGAAGGTGACAGAGGACAATCTGACTTTGGGTGGTGGGTATGCAACATAATTGAACGACAAGATAACCTGGACTTGTTATCTTTGAATATATGTATCCTGATTTATTGATGTCACCCCATTAAAAAAATAAAATTATATTAAAAAAAAAAAAAAAAAAAAAAATAAAAGCACTGTTAAGCAACCTTTCTGCTAATTTCAAGGGTGGCTTGTAATCATCTCATAATGAAGTCTTGTAAAATTGTTTTGCCTCTTGTATTTATAGAAAACCTTCAATAAATGTGAATTTTGGAGTCTCAAAAAAAAAAAAAAAAAAAAAAAAAAAAAAAAAAATAAAGAGGTCCCCTCCCCATAGATCATCACATATGCAACTTTCTTATTCTTTCCAGTGTCATATTTCTGCTCTATATATAGTCCATTATTTATTTAACCAGTAACCCATTGATGGATATCCTTTGCTATTGCAAACAATATGGTGGTAAATATCCTTGTACATGTGTACATTTGACAGACATTTCCAAACCGATCTCTATATTGTCTGAACTGTCTCCATGATCTCTATACTCTTATCAGCAATGTGTGAAATTACTGTTTCTCTATAATTTCTCCAACACTGATGTCTATCAAACTTTTCATATTTGACAATTTGATAGATAAAAAAACCCTGTACCTTATTTCAGTTTAAATATTTCTTTCTGTGTTCTTTTTGAGATTGGGCATCTTTTCATGTATTTAAAAGCTACTTATAGTTTTTGTAGCTTAGATGTTCCTGTCCTTTTCTTATTCTTCTATTGATTTGTTGGTGTTGTTATTTTTCCTGAGATCGTTGGAAAGGAAATTATTCTTTTGTCTATGATATAAGTTTCAAATATGTTTTCCTTTGATGTTTCATGTCTATTTTGACTTTGCTTGTGGTGAGTTTTACTGTGCAGAATTTTAAATTTTGTCATTATAAACCTTATCAACTATTTCCTTTTCATATTAAAACATCTATGAATATTTAAAGCTAGGAATATAGTAAAATAAATTGTTTTATTTTCCTCCCTGCCAGAACTGAAAGAGGGATCAGGATTCCTGTTTCTTTGAAACATATCTTAAATAGGTCCTCTGTAGGACTGTATTGGAGTGGATTTGAATGAAGTGTTATATGCCCAGTTACCACAAAAGAAAAACTTTCTTAGTTTGTCCCAATTTACAGACCTATTAATGTCTTATGTATTCCTGAAGAACTTTAAGCAGGTTTATTTGTTTTTTAAGGAATCTTTTAAAAGATTCTGCATCTCCCATGTCCCCCTTGACTGCTCAGAAAAACACTACATATTTTGTCCTTCAAACTCAGCTCAAATCTCACTTCTTCTTTGGATCCTTAATAAATCTTTCTGGACAAGGTTTTCTGAAAAGAATGAAAGAAAGAAAGAAAGAATGAGAGAATGAAAGAAAGAAAGAAAGAATACAAAACTAACGCTGTAGATCAGTCACATGACTCAGTGCCACGCATGAGAAAGCAGACAGGTTTTGGTATAATGATTCCACCATTGATAGGTTTGGGCTAGCCTCCGCTTCACTGCCCACTGATAAACAAAGGTACCCCAGAGAAAGAGAATGCAACGCTTTTTGCTTTCATTTCCCAACAGACTTTAGTGAAATAGAAAAGAATATGCTCTAGATCAGTGGTTCTCAACCTGTGGGTTGCGACCCCAGCGAGGTCGCCTAAAGCCATCGGAAAATACATAATGCATATCAGGTATTTACATTCCGAATCATAACTGTAGCAAAATTACAGTTATGATGTAGCCACCAAAATTATTTTTTGGTTTGGGGTCACCGCAACATGAGGAACTGTATTGCGGGGTCACGGCATTAGGAAGGTTGAGAACCACTGCTCTAGAGCATATTTTAACATTTGTGATGCTGTTTCAAAGTGTCTCTTGTAACACTTTTTCAAAACTTCTGGTATGATTATTGTTGGGCAGATAAAATATGTTATGCTTACTTTGTTAAAGATGGCGCTGCCCACGTGGAAGCCGGTTGCCCCGGTGATGGGCGTAATTATATTAATGTGTGTTGTGGGTGGGCTGTGGACAGGCAGGATCCTTGTAGCCTGGGGCTTGGTTTTAGGACTAAGCCTTTCCCACCCTTTTTGATGTGGGGTGGTGCAATCCCATCATGCCTCAGATAAGTGACTTTGTATTAGAGACTTTCCTATTTTGTATATTGGGTTAAAGGTTTTGATTTCTGCACTATAAAGTGGGGCAGACCTGGAGCTTGCTCTCTCTCAGTTCCTGAGATTAGCATTAGAGAGAAGAACAGAGAAAGGCCACATGGAGGAGGCCAGGAGAAGCAGCCAAGATGGCAGAGTGCTGAAGGAAAAGCCAGTTTGTGCAGAGTTTGTGCAGAGAGAAGGAGATGGGGAACAGAGGTGAATAAGTCTGATGAGCTAGAAACCTTTGATTCTAGGAAACTTGGATAAGTCAGTAGCTTTGTTAGCACTGAATGAGTGGGTTTTGGAGCCAAGGGTGTGTTTTTACTTGCCCACCAGGTGTAAGCGAGGATTAAAGATGATGGCCCACCAGTTCTTGGCTCCATTTTTTCTTTACCGAATGTCCGAATCCAATGTGAACCTGCATGCCCAGGCAGCTGTGATGGTGGCCCTGGCTACTAGCTTAACAATAATGCTACTGGATTAAGGAGAGTGAGAATTGTCTTCTTATAAAAAAAAGATTCCATGTCTGAATGTTGCAAACTGGAGCTTGTCATTTCCTCCTTTCTTATCAGCATAATTTTAAATAATCTGGCAAGGCTATTCAAGGAATTGGGTGTGTGGCCTCTTGCACGCCCCAAGTAACCTCTTCCATGCTGTTTACTGTTAGGAACAAACTATGGCCTTAAAAATAACTGGGCTTGTGGGCACATTATTGTCAATAAAATTGACTTAAGGTCAGTGAATGAAAGCTGGTTAGAAATTTCTCCAAATGTAAATGTAATGCGCCCCTACAGACACTTCTCACTAGAGTGTAGCAAAATAACAAAGGGAAGAAAAGCCTTTGGCATTGCAATTTATTAACAAGGAAATGGTAACACGTTGTCTTTTCAAATGTTGAAAGCCATACATTGACCTGTATTTGCTATTTCTTAGAAACCCTCAAACTCTTCTGAACATCACCTGGCTTTTCTTATTGAAGATGCTGGGGCTGTCTGCTTAGGGATAGGAGGGGGTAATCAGAATGGCCATTTATTTTATTTTTCTTTAAAATTATTTGGCTCCCTCGTAAGATTTTGTTCTCTGTTCCTTAATAGCGTTTGGAAAATGACTGTTAAATGACATAGACCTATGAAGCTGTGACTAAATATCCTGGTGCTTAAGCATATTTGATGCTTCAAAAAAAGAAACACCTTGGTCATCTTTCTCAGTTTTCTTTACAGCAGAAAGAAAACGCGTAAGCACTGAACTTTTAAAAATTTTGTTTTAAATTTTGAAAAATTTTAAGTTAAAGTATAATTTACATATAAATAAGGTGACCAACTTTTTTTACAATGAAAAGGACAAAAATAAATTGAAGAAAACAACATCGTAAATAAAAGAAACATTTTATTCATTGCAACAATATACACTATAATATAATAAATGCATAATAAAAACATTTGTAATATTTTATATTGTATTATGCTTATATCCCTATTAATTTTTAATAATTGTAAGATAAAAGTACTCACTTAGATACAAATACATCATATCACACGCAATGGATTGACTCTGCATCGATCAAATACGACAGATTCGTCTTCCAATATCAAAAAGGAGGACGTGTAGGAGGACACTTTTCGAGGGAGGATGTAACTTACAAAAGATAAAGGAGGTCGATTGGTCACCTTAATATAAAATATACAGCTCTTAAGAGTTTGGTTTCATGAGTTTTGATAACCGTGTACATCCATGTAACCACCATCTACAAAACCACATAGAACATTTCCATTTCCTCTAGAAAGTTCCCTGTGTCTCTTTTTTGGTCATCCCACTCCCCCTCCAACAAGAGGCAACCTGTTGATGGATATTTGGATTGTTTTGAGATTTTTGCTGTAATAATATTTGCTATGAACACTGTTATACATATCTTTTTGTCACTATATGTTTTCAGTTCTCTTAGATCAATGTGTAGAAATGTAATTGCTGGTCCTGGGGCACACATGTTTATAGAGACTGCCAAACAGTTCTCCCAACTGGTGTTCCATGTTATGTTCTCACCAGCGTAGGAATTTTGGTTGCTCCATATCGTCACCAACATTTGGTGTAGTCAGTTTTTGGTCTTAACTATCATAGTAAGTGAAGTGGTATCTCATTTTGATTTTATTTTGAATTTCTCTTTGAATAATAATGAGTTTCTTTATTATATCCTATTGGTCACTTATATATATCTCTCTCTGTGAAGCATTTGTTCACATGCTATCTTGGATACAGCTTTTTAAAAAGAGTAGTTTAGCAATTCTTTTTTTTCCCCCTAGTATCTGCTTATTATTTTTCTTCAATGGCTAGTGCTTTTGTGACCTAAGAAATCTGCATCTACCCTAGAGTCTTATTGCTCTAATTTTCAAGTTTAGGTCTACTTTAAATTAATTTTTATCTGTGGAATGAGATAACAGCTGAGGTTTATATATTTATTTTTTGTCTATGTGGATTCCAATATTTTACTACCCTTTGTACAAAGGATCCCCCCCCCCCCCCATTGAATTTCCTTGGCGTATTGTCGAAAAACCAACTGACCATATATGTGTTGTTTCATTTCTGGAATCTCCATTTTGTTCCAATGATCTATTTGTTTAATTTTGTAGCAATAGCACACTGTTTTGATTAATATTACTTTGTGTTAGTTCTGAAATAAGGCTGTGTACATCTTCAATTTTGTTGTTTTTCAAAGAAGGAAACTACTTCAGATACTTTGCATTTTCATAAACAGTTTAGAATCATCCTGTCCATGTCTTCAAAAGAGCCTGCTGGGATTTTATGATTGTATTAAAGAGATCAAGTTGGGCAAAACAGACATCTTAATAGTATTAAGTTCTTGAAACTATGAGCACAGTACATCTTTCCATTTATTTAGGTCTTCTTTAATTTCTCTCAGAAACATTTGTAGTTCTTAGAATAGAGATCTTGCACGTTTTCACTAGAATTATTCCTAAGTATTTGATGTTTTGTGTTGTTATTATAAATAGTATTGTTTTAAGATTGTACTTCATAATATATTTTGTTAGTATGTCAGAAAATAATTGATTTTTTGCATAATGTTTTATTGTTCTCTAATCTTACCAAACTCACTTGCCAGTTTTAATAGGATTTGTTTTTGTAGAATCCATGAGGATTTCTGGATACACAATCATATTATTTGTAAATAATGACAGTTTTACTTCTTCCTATCAAAACTACATGTCCTGTTTTTCTTTTTATTGCTTCTAGTACAACATTACTGGTGGACCAGAAGAGTACAATGAATATAAATGGTAAGAATAGACATCCTTGTCTTATTCTCAATCTTAGGGATAAAGCTTCCAATACTTCACATTATAAGTAATACACTAGCTGTTAGTGTTTTTTATATTCCTTTCTTAGATTGAGGTTTTCTTCTATTCTTTATTTGCTGAGTGTTTTTTTTTTAAGTCATGAATAAGTGTTGAATTTTGTCAAATGCTTTTTTTGGGGTTCTCTTAGTTATTAAATCCTTTTAAGAGACAAATTTAATAAATACTAGAAATCAAAATAAATTTGTGATTAGACCTCATTGAGCGGTACAAACTTTACATTCACTGATTTAAAGTAATACATAATTACTTTTTTCCCTAAAGTGAGATAATAATAAAAGGATTAAAAATTTTTTTCACAAAGGTCCTGCTTGCTTTCTTGCTCCCACAGAGTGAGTGTGATGATCATAAAAAGAACTGAAAGAAATTAAGGGTCTTGTTTCACTTAGTTAACTTTTCTAATTGCCATTTTTACTTTTTAAATTGTGTTTTTCTGATTTTATGTCTTCTAACATTGTGAACTGCCTAATATTTTTTTTTTACCAGAAAGGTTGTAAAATAAATATATAACAATCTAAAACATTGAACAGATTGTTGTAAGTCATTTTTATAGTTCTTCCCATAAGAAGGGTGCAGAACCACTACAAGTCATAGGCAGGGCCACCCTCCCTGCATTGTCAAACTATGGAGTATTTCTGCAGGGAAACAAGGCGGATTGTGGAGAAACATGATGAATACGTAGACACATGATTCTCTCTCTGTTCCAACAACTTCCAGATTTGTATCTCTTGCCAGACTTCTCCTTAGCTCCATCTTGTATTCCCAGTGGCTCTTCAATGTTCTCGCATATATCTAAATGGCATCTCAAGGTTAACATGTCCCAGATGGACTCCTGATCTCCCCCAACATGTCTTACTCTCTCCCACGGCCTTCTCCTTTCAAGAAATGGCAAGTCCATTTCTCTGGTGACGCACCTGGAAGCCATTTTTAATTCTTCCCTTTTACTCATGTCTCACATCTGATCCACATAAGTCCCATCCACCGTATCTAAAAATTGTGTCCTTAAACTGATGCTATGCAATCAATTTTGCTGCTACTACCCTGATCCAAGTCATTGTCAGTTCCCACCTAGATTACTGCTATGGGTTTCTAACTGGTCTGACTGCTTCTGTCCTGTTCTTTACAGAGTAGTCTCAATAACTCGAAGATCTTGTTAAAATAAACATCAGATCTTTCCACTCCTCAGCTTCATTCCCCTGTTCCAGATTCTCCCAGAGCTTTGTTTCTGTCTAATTCAGAGTAAAAGCCAGAGACTTCAGAACAGCCTAACAGCGCTTATACAATCTGCCTGCCCATCATCTTTCTGAGCTCATTTTCTTCTCCTACACTTCTCGTCCCTCAGTCCACTCCAGCCACAGTGGCCTCCTTGCTGTTCTCCAGACATGCAGCATGCTTCAGGGTCTTTGCACATGCTCTTCTTCCTGCCTGAAACACTTTTTTCCAAAAATCATCATGTCTTACTTCTTCACTTCCTTTATGTCTTTAATCAGTGTTACCTTCACATTGAGGGTTTTTCTCACCAATATAATGTTGGAATCTCTCCCTAGGACTCTATCCCGTTTCCCTGCTTTATTTTTTCCTTTAGCCCATACTGTCACTTACAAACTATGGTAGTTTCCTTGGGCTGGAGTAACAAAGAACCACAAGCTAAGTACCTTAAAACAATAGGCATTTATTCTCCCAAAGAGGCTGGAAGTCCAAAATGTAGGTGTTGACAGGGTTGGTTCCCCTGGAGGCTCTGAGGGTGAATCTGATCATGCCTCACCCTTTACTTCTGGTGGTTACTAGTGATCTTTGGCGTTCTTTTTTTTAGCTGTATGCCACATTACTCTAATCCCTGCCTCTGTCATCACATGGTGTTCTCTTTGTATTTCCTTGTGTCCTAATTTCCTTCTTTTTAGAAAGACATAAATCATATTGGATTAAGGGCCCACCCTAATCTGGTATTGTCTCACCTTACCTTGACTGCATCTATAAAGGTTATATTTTTAAATAAAGTCATATTCATAGGTTCCTGGTAGACATGAATTTTAGGGGGGAGGGGACACTACTTAACTCAATATGCTAATATAGTTATCTTGTTTATTGTCTGTTTTGCTCACCAAAATGTAAAGTCATGAGAACTTTGCTCATCACTGCATTCCTTGTGCATGGAGTAAGCTGAGACACATAGTAAAACTTAGTAATGTTTGTTAAATAAATAATACCTTTGGCTGGTCAGGCAGGATTTCATTTAGATGGCAAATGCCCAGGTGTGTTATATCTGCTGGTTACTATATTATAAAGGGAGTCCATTTTATTAAGAAGTAGAGTCAATGGGCTAGGAATTCAAACATAATACTTTATTCTTTGAGTTTTCCCCCCAGATCTATTCACAGGCCTGGACAAGCCTCCAATAACCTCTAAAATAGAAAATAATTAAAATAAAAAATAACACCTGTAGTAAAAGACTCAGATGTTGAATAAAATGACCACATGCGCTCAAGGACTATTCTTTGAAGACTGTTCTAATGTCCCTCGATGAGAGAGGGCACTAAAGAAATTTTGATTGTACTTCTGCCTTCTCTAAATTCCCTGGATAAATAACAGAGAATCAAATAAGACAGTCCAAGAAAAATATTTCCAAACAAAGCAAATAAAAGCCCCCGACATACTTTTGACTTCAAAGCAAAGCTCTACTCTACATTTAATCCCAGTGTGTAAACTCTTCGGTACAGATGAGTCAACAGCAGCTAAAGTAACAGATAAAACACGAAGCCTCATATCTCACTATGAGCCTTCACAGACCGTTCAAAGAACTCAACTCTAAGGCATATATTTTTTTCTCATCTTATGGAAATTACAATTGATCAGCAAAGGTTGGCATGCAGGGCAAATCTCCTGGAGATAAAAGCAGAGATTGGAGTGATGCTGCTACAAGGCAAAGCATGCCAAAGACTGCCAGCCGCCAGCAGAAGCTGGAAGAGATTCATGGAATAGGTTCTTCCTCACAGCGTTCAGAAGGTACCAACCCTGCTGACATCTTGACTTGGAGCTTCCAGCCTCCAGAACAGTGAGGCAATACATTTGTGTAGGGTAAACCACCAGTCTGGTACTTTGCTGTGGCAGCCCTAGCAGACTAATTACAGAGAAATGGAGATAGAGTATCACCTTGGAATTGCCGGATAGAGCCTCCTTCTGTAGGGTGCCTATAGGATATGTCAATCTGGGATTGTCCTAGAAACGGGTTGCCCGAGACCTTTTGTACCTTGATGTTAGAAACAACAACCTTCCCCATCCCCAGGGTGTTGGTCCACAGGAAGGAAGAGTTCTCTCGGTTTCTGTGATGTTGGGTGCTGGAATCAGGCCTGAACATGTGCTTTGGGACCTGGTATGTCCATGAGAAGTAATTAGCAAAGATCAGAGAGTGGATCATAGAGAATGGGAAGGCCTTAGACTCAAGGCCACCAGAGAACAAAGGTCTTGTGAGTGGCTACTGGAAAATTATCTTTTCTGGCAGAAGTACTGTGGAAAGCCTGAGAAGTGAACTTATTACTAATTACTGAGTAATGCACCTGGCTTTTGAGGATAATTTTGATGGTGCTGGCAATGCTTCCCCTCCCAGAAAGCCATGTTTCTTCAACAGCATCTGATTGGTCACTTTCCCAAAGCAGCCTCATGTCTCTGGCTGGTGAAATTCCACTGTCTTCACATTTCTGACCTGCCTGGCTCCCCAACAGACCTAGTCCACAGCAGGGCAAATTCTGAAATCAAGACTTTCATCTCTCATCCAATCCAACCTTTTCTCCTTTCTCTAGACTGGGTGCGACCCAGTCTAGATGGGCTAGATAGACCCAGTCTAGATAGACTGGGATGCGCCCTGCATCCCACAGGCAAGGGGGCCAGTGGTTTATGCCTCCCCCACCTTCTTCCTCACCCTCCAGGGTCAGTGTCCAAGCACATAGGAGAGAAAATAGAGGAGAGGAGAGCAAGGCCCTCCTGCTTACTACAGTTCTCTTAGTTGATAATGTCAGGGGTGAAACTGAAAATTCTTCCCTCATGAGGCTTTTCTTGTGGGATCTCCTCGGGGAGCCTCTGTACTGTGCCATCTCCTGTGCTCGGTGATGTTCTTCCCTGCAGGCCTCAAAATGTGCCCAGACCCTGTGTCCTGGAAGGACATGCTGCACAGGTTCTTTCCGCCTGGACCTGGGCTGGGAATGAGTTGAATCGTGGCGTCCCAAAATTCATATGTTGAAATCTTAACCCCTAGCACCTCAGAAAGTGACTGCATTTGGAGACCGGGTCTTTTTTTTTTTTTTTTTTTTTTTTGTATTTTTCTGAAGCTGGAAATGGGGAGGCAGTCAGACAGACTCCCGCATGTGCCAGATCGGGATCCACCTGGCACACCCACCAGGGGGCGATGCTTTGCCCATCCAGGGCATCGCTCTGTTGCGACCAGAGCCATTCTAGCACCTGAGGCAGAGGCCATGGAGCCATCCCCAGCGCCCGGGCCATTTTTGCTCCAATGGAGCCTCGGCTGTGGGAAGGGAAGAGAGAGACAGAGAGGAAGGAGAGGGGGAGGGGTGGAGAAGCAGATGGGCGCTTCTCCTCTGTGCCCTGGCCGGGAATCGAACCCGGGACTTCCGCACGCCAGGCCAACACTCTACCACTGAGCCAACCGGCCAGGGCCTGGAGACCGGGTCTTTAAAATGGTAATTAAGTTAAAATGACATCGTTAGGATGGGCCCCAATCCAATGTGACTGGTGTCCTTATAAGAAGAGGAAATTAGGACACAGACACACCCACAGGGAAGACAAGGTGAAGACACAGGGAGAAGACGACCAAGTAGGTGCCAAGGAGAGAGGCCTCAGAAGAAGCTCACCCCTACCAACATCTAGGTCTTGAACATGCAGCCTCCAAAAAGAATGAATGTGAGAAAAAAATTCTATTGTTTAAGCCACTTAGTCTGTGGCACTTCTGTAAAAATATGGCAGCACTAACAAACTATACCCTGGAAGGCAGATGGGTGGGACTCTTAATATGGCCCCAGCCTGGTGGCCTTTGTGGTGTCTGTTTGGCAGACAGGAAGATTCATGCCTCTTTTTTCTTTCACACTTCTGATCACTCCATTTCCATTCCCTGCCATATCAGGAAACCCCATGTACCCCTCTCCTCAGAGTTCTCTATTTCAACAAATACACAGCCAGCAGTGTGATGTCAGGCTCCCCGTTGTCAAACCCCAAGCTCTCACGGGGTCCTTCTCACCTATCTGGGAAGTGGAGACAAAAGAGGTTACAGTGGGGGAAGAGGAAATACCACAGAGCTCTCTCTTCTGTGAGTTCGCTGCAACTCCATCCATTCATTGGCATCCATTCACCCTCCTCTCTCCATTCATTCCATTGGCAAGTACATATTGAGTGGCAGGCCCCATTCCAGACACAGGAGTGAACAAAATGTTTCCTGCTCCCTTGTGGTCTGGAGGTGAGGACAGAAACTATTAACAAATAAACAAGATATATGTCATGCCAGATGATGTTAGGGGCAAAGAACGGTACAACAGAATACGGGAGGGGTGGGTAGTTCTCCATATCTAAGATGATTTCATATAAGAGCAGAGGCCTTGACGATATAGGAACAATGCACTTGTGGGAACTGAGGGCAAAAACAGTCAGGCTATGCGAAGAAAGAACACTCCACGCTGAAGGAGTAGTCGGAACAACATCCCAGGAGTGAGAGCATGCTTGGTGCATTCACGGAGGAGGAAGGACATGGTACGGCTGCAGCCTAGTGATCAGGGGAAAATCGATCCGAGATGAGTTTGAAAAGTGGGATGGTTGCAGACCAGGAAAGGGCTTACCAACAGCTGAAGGGATTTTTGATTTTACTCCGAGGGAGAGGGAAGCACTGAGTTATTTTCAGCACAGGAGTGACATGATCTGATGAATTTTAATGAGAATCACGCTGGCTGCAGGTGAAAAATAGACTGTTCAGAGGCATGAGAGGGAAGAAGGGAGATGGATGTGAGACAGGCCTGTAAGCTGCCGACACAAGGCCCATTGTCCTCTCTCTTCCTAAAAAATTCCTAATTTCACTGAGGTGGTGATACACAGATTAAAAACCCAGAAAAAGAAACAAACAATTAATAAAAATAAAGAACCTCAACTACATGTCTCAATCTTCCGTGCACATAGCGGAGACCTTGTGACTAGTTCAACAATGTTTAATGATGTGCAATCGGAAGTTGTTGGGCGGGGCTTCCTGGAATGCCACTTAAAAAGGGTGCTGCCTCTGCTAACATAAGCTTTTTACCTGGTGTCTTTCCCTTCTTTCTGCTCCAAGTGTGGATATGAGGATGGAACCGAAGGGGCCATCATTAGCAAAATACAATTTAAAAGCACAATCATACACCTCCTCATACTAGAATGGCTAAAATTTAAGAAAAATGATAGTACTAAGTGATGGTAAGGAGATGGAGCAACTGAAAATCTCTTACATTATAGATGGAAAATCTACACAACTCCACTGAAAACTTTTCTTAGAAATTTTAACCTATCCTTATGTATGATCTACTCTATCATTCCTAGGTATTTACCCAAGAGAAATAAAACTTAAGCTCATATACAAATATGTACACAAATGTTTATAGGAGCTTTATATGTTTTCTCCCCGAACTGAAATGAACTCAAACGTCCTTCAGTGAGTGAATGGATAAACAAACTGTGGTATGTCCATACAATGTAATATGACTTAAAACCATACACACACAATATTAACTGTTGATACCTGTGACAGCTGCATGAATCTCAAATGCTCTAGGCTAAGCCAAAAAGCCAGACCCAAAAAGCTATACATTGTGTGATTTCATATCTATGATGTCCTAGAAAAGGCAAAAGTAGTGGGGAAGGAAGAGAGAAGAATGGAGATGAAGGTGGGGGGGGGATGGGTTGTTTGCAAAGGGAGAGCCTGAGGAAGTTTTAGGGGCAATGGAACTATTCTGTATCATCCTTGTGCTGGGATGCACAGCGGCGCATTTGTCGGAACCTGTAGAACTAACTGTACCTCACCGAGTAAATTTTATAGTATGCAAATTTAGAAATAAATTTAGTAAAAGTGGGAAA
Source organism: Saccopteryx leptura (assembly GCF_036850995.1). NCBI lineage: Eukaryota > Metazoa > Chordata > Mammalia > Chiroptera > Emballonuridae > Saccopteryx > Saccopteryx leptura. Next base: position 269,001,496 of record NC_089504.1, on the reverse strand, counting down.
AAACAGTCTGGAAAACTACCAGTATAAATCTGTCTCTCCCATTAGACAAACAACCAAATGTGGAAAAATAAAATCATCTCGAGTCCTGAAATTCAGTGCTGTGTTTCAGATAACAGATAACTTAATTTCCCTTCACGGAGTAGTCTGGTTCCCATTTTTTAAAGAAAGACTTGTGTTAGGAAGGCGACACTAGGGACAGAATAGTCTGAGATGTTGGATTTTGTTGCATTTTCCCTATCTTAATATCTACTGCTGAAAACATTTGGAGAGAGTCAGAACTGACAAAAAGATAAACTATATCTTTAGCTTCTTTTCTTTCTGGTACATAAAAGTTAATATGCCAGGCGGATTTGCCTGTGACAGTTGTGGCGATAACATAGAGATATAAACTTTTTTACCTCCAGCCCCACCCCACCAGAAACCTCTCTCATCTAAGAGGCATAACGTAAAAAGATTTTTTATATGTAACTAGTTTAGAAATACTGGGCTGTTTTTCTTATTAGAAATGTAAATGGTTTGGAAGAACTGTTTAGTGCCCAGCAGCTAGTGATGAGACAGCCGAATTCTTCCAGGAGGGTGAGGAGAAGCAGCATCTGAACAAAATGTAGCCACAGTCTGCTCAAATCCCCAGATGGGGACCGCTGCACTCTCTTTCCCTGTCCCCAATTAGTCCCTATCAGTCTTCTCTCCAGGAACATGCTAGGAAAGTTTGACCCGTGAAAACACATGCTGGAAATCCTCAAATACTGCCCTTCCTTGCCGTAAATTGCTCTGGGTCTCTCTTCAGGAGAGAGGTGAGACCAGTTCTGGTTTAACTAGCAAGGAACCCCAAAAGCATGAATGACATTGAGCAGGCAGGCATTGTGCTCTCACGTGGTGCACATTTTATGGGGAATAAAAGTCGATTACATGGCGAGATGAAATGGGGCACAATCACTGTGGTTTTACTGAAAGAGCTTTCTTAGAGGCTAAGATGGACAAGGTGTTTTGTCTGCCTATAAAGTTTGGGATGATGCCCTCATGCAGAAATGACTTCATTCTATTGAAAGTTAGTGTTCAGAAAGTGAGGATGAACCAGCTGTCCGTTGGCGTAACCCGATCTGGGGATGAGGAGAAATAGGAAGTGCATGTCTAGAAGGGCTCCCTTGATTATTCTCAAGCCAACCAGGCCCCACCTAATGTCATCTGAACCTTTTACTAGACTGCTAAACGGTGCAGTGTTCTATTGTTAAAGCTATTCCTTGGCCCGCTGGGCAGTTGTGGCATCCTGGCCCCAACAGTCATCTTTTCTAGCTCTAAGTGCAATGCCATCCTCAGGTGTCCCCTGTACATCACCCTGATTATTTTCTTTATAATATACTGCTCACAAAAGTTAGGGGATATTTCAAAAAAAGCGACAGGAAAAAAAGAAGCATTTGATTTTATTTTTATTAAATAAGAACATCAGAAAAGCAAACAACAAGTCAAATAAAGTTGTTCATTATGCAAATGAGATGCAAAACCAACTTTTATTTCACTGGTGAAAACGCACTATACTAAAGGCTGAAAGTTCTGGAGTATCTGCACGGTCCCCGATCCCCTAATTTTTGTGAGCAGTGAACTTCCCAACATAGCTACTCATTTGTTTTGCTATATTCCCCACAAGAATATACACACTCTGAGGGCAGGTGGCTGTCTCATTCATAGCTGTCTCCACAGTGCACAACATGGCCTAGAATGTTGGAAGGAGCTTTTAAAATATATATTTGTTGAGTGAGTTAGTACATATGAGCAGAATAAATAAATGGAGGACTAAAGGAACTGATGACTTCCTGATCTTTTGCTTGTCATCTCGGAAAGTTTTCTGATGATGGCTTATCTAAAAGATAGTGAGTGCTTAATACAAGTGTGTTGACAGATGACTGTCCCTGGATTCTCCTTCAGTACGTTCAGAGGTGGTTGTTGGGAGGCGCTGCTTCTCTGTGCGGTTCCATCCTGGTGCTCGCTCTTGGCCTTGCCTCTGCCTGCACCCTGCCTGTTGCCCTGACACCAGGGTGGCACCCCCACCTCCGCACACCCCGAATGCACCACGACTGAGTCCTCTGCTCTCTGCTCCTCTTAAATAGCCAGGTTCAGTTTTAGGTCAGCCCCTCTCAGCATGCCCCATTCCAATTGTCCTTGCCCAGTTCTATCCTTAGATATGGCTACAATTGGAGAAAAACATGGGCATTTTTAACACCTGTCCTTGCATATGAGGAAGCCAGAGCACAGAGGTGAAGAGGCCATTTTTACCATAGAGAAGGCTCAGGCTATTGGTAGTTCATGTGTCAGGGACTTTTTCAAACCTCTAATTTCCAAAAAACTGTCACTCCATAACAAACTAACTGGCAGATAATTGCATTATCTGAGATAAGGTGTGATATTCAGGGACTTGGTAGATTGCCACTGTATCTTGTCCATGCTTGAGAAATCCATTTCCAAAGATAAAGCACTCCGTCAGTCTTACCTCTCATTTTCTTGAGAAGTTCTCGATTTTCAGCACAAGGTCTGCCTTACCTGGGGACATCAGCCTCAGTCTGGGGACATCTGTCTGTTCAGAGCTCAGAGGTCTGATTTCATTATGAGAAAATTCTACTCACCTGCTTCCCCTAAGACGTCTTTTCCATAACTTGCAGCTTGACACTTACCCGTGAAACATCACAAACACACACAGAGTCACTAAAATTGGATTTTTTTTCAGTCAAAATGTCAAAAATAACGAGATTCAGAGAGGAAGAAGATTGTAGTAATAATCCCGACCCCTTTCCTACCTCCTTTGGCCATTCTTTGGCGGTCCCTTCTCAGTGTTGCCATAGAAACTGCGGACTCCTCTCCTGTCAGGGTGATTATACCTTTTCAGATTTTGAAAACTGGAAGACACACAAGGAAAGGAGCCCTGATTCTCCAGTTCTGACTCTATCATCCCGCATGGGTGGCAAATTGGAGAAAAGGGGTTTTGTTAAGTTTTATTTTGTATTCTGCTAACAAATACGGTGCATCTGCTAAGTACATGTGTAAGAGAAGAATACTGGTTACCCAGACATGTGGAGAAGCATCAGATTTTCTTGGGTTTTATTCTATTTCTTTAACTATCTGCTTGACAGATACCATAATTATTACAGGTTGGAAATACTTTTGTTAGATGGCAATTTCCTGTAATGGGCAGCCTCATGACCCTGCGTCTGATATACTGGGTTGACAGCTTGCAGGGAGATCCGGGGGTGGGGTGGGGGACTGTAAAAGGGAAAAGCTTATTTTAGTCAACAGACGTGGAAATTTCACAGACGTGATGGGATTCTTTTAAAGCTACGCATGATTTCTCCTCATCAGTGGCTAATTAAGGACATTAATTTATCTATTTGTTTGATACTAGAAACATAAGGCTTAGTTCAGCATGTTATAATTTATCATGGTTTTAGCATCTTTTGAGTAATTCAAAATTATGCTTTGCAGTAAATGATTTATGAGGAGTTTATAAGTCTTCTTATTAAATCAGCATTCTTAATGTATTATTCTCTGGACTTACGTACCTCTGGAGACTATTAAAGTTTATTACTCAGTGTTCACTTTAATAAGAACCTTCTGATGTTCTGAAAGGCCTGAGGAAAGCTATCTGTGGGTTTCTGCCCAATAGTGCATGTGGCTTTGGTGGTAAGGCAGGCCTTTTTATCAATACTTTGAAAGGGGAGAGAAATCAGTGGATGGTCCAAATTTCAGGTTTTGTGTAATGATTTATGCTGGAGCTTTCTGACTCAGTTGTCATTTTTGCTTCATGACTCAGTTGTAAACTGGCAAGTCTGCAGCAGCGGCCCCCGCACGCAGTGAACGGGTGCACAGCTGGGAAAGCAGCTGTGCACACAGCTCCCGGGAAAGCTCCCACCGGACCCCACCCACCCCATGCACCTGAAACAGGCGGGGCCCTGAGTTCTGACTCCAGTGGGAGTAGAAGGGGACATGGACCAGTGAAGACATCGGAGAAGGGTACTAGATTGTTGGGTTGGGCCTGCTTTGTTCTGGAAGCATTTTAATTGAAAAATTATCAGAGCTTCAGACAAAAAGCCATTCCACGACAGACACAAAGGGAAAGCTACACGGACAGACCCTCTTCTCATGCCCTCCCCCACCCCACACATGTGAAACCATGGCGTGTACTAGTAAGGGTGTTGGGGGCTTAGCATTTGGGAACAGGACTACAGGCATTCCTTCTCTTATACACTGTGCAATGACACGCCAAACTGCCTTCTGACGCTGAACTTGGTGAGATGTTGACTGGCTATTGCTATTGCTCGCCAGCCGGTAGCTCAGTGTTGGCAAGATAGTAGCGTTTGTTTCTGTAATTATTTAAATACATATTTTACTACATTTCATCCTTAATATTTAAACGTGAATGGAAATGAGGAAAACCGGAGTATTGACATGATTGTTGAAACTATGGAGATGGAGATTGTGGTCCCCCAGAGTGTTTAAGTTTTTAGCTTTGGTTGGGCGCTCAGCAGACCTGAGAGTTTATCGTGGTGTTAAATTTTAAAGAAAGAGGAAAAAAATAAAGAGTAAGTTAGCAATATATTGTTGAAGGTGGTGTAATAGGGATTTTTACGTCACTTCTTAGCTTTTTTGGACTAGATCTTCTCCTTGTGATATGTAAGGCTATTGTTCAACTTTTCTGTATTTAGCTTTAGTGTCTTTTTAGGAATTCATCATGTGTAAAAATTGAAAATTGTCTCTCTACCCCATCACCTTTCTGCCTTTATACAAATAGACACTGTCTTTGTTTTTTTTTTTTTTTTGTATTTTTCTGAAGCTGGAAACGGGGAGAGACAGTCAGACAGACTCCCGCATGCGCCCGACCGGGATCCACCCGGCACGCCCACCAGGGGCGACGCTCTGCCCACCAGGGGGAGATGCTCTGCCCACCAGGGGGAGATGCTCTGCCCCTCCAGGGTGTCGCTCTAGCGCCTGGGGCAGAGACCAAGGAGCCATCCCCAGCGCCCGGGCCATCTTTGCTCCAATGGAGCCTTGGCTGCGGGAGGGGAAGAGAGAGAAAGAGAGGAGGGGGGGGGGTGGAGAAGCAAATGGGCGCTTCTCCTCTGTGCCCTGGCCGGGAATCAAACCCGGGTCCCCCGCACGCCAGGCCGACGCTCTACCGCTGAGCCAACCGGCCAGGGCCTCTTTGTTTTTTTTTTAATGTACTAATATAGCTACTTATCATTATGTGTGTTAAAATCTATTCAACCATCTTGCCAATTTTCTCCTTTCTAAATTAAAAAAATGTTTTAAATTTTATTAATTTTTAGAGAGAGAAGACAGAGAAAGAGAGAGTCAAGAGAGAAAGAGGGGGAGAAGCAGGAAGCATTAACTCACAGTAGTTACTTCCTGTATGTGCCTTGACCAGGCAAGCCTGGGTTTTGATCCGGTGACCTCAGCATTCCAGGTCAACACTTTATCCACTGCGCCACCACAAGTCAGGTAAATTTTCAAAATTATAAAAACTCAATTTTAGAGCTTTATTCACCACAAATATTATTTTTTATTATGTGTCTACCTTTGAATACATAGGGGAATTGTTCCCAGGAAGACAAACTATTAGAATCATCAAGACTCAACTATACACTACCCTGGTTCTTTAAAAAAAATGAAATAAAACAATAAACCCACTAGGTATTCCCAACATATTTTTTTTTTTTTTTCTTTTTTCATTTTTCTGAAGCTTGGAAACAGGGAGAGACAGTCAGACAGACTCCCGCATGCGCCCGACCGGGATCCACCCGGCACGCCCACCAGGGGCGACGCTCTGCCCACCAGGGGGCGATGCTCTGCCCATCCTGGGCGTCGCCATGTTGCGACCAGAGCCACTCTAGCGCCTGAGGCATAGGCCACAGAGCCATCCCCAGCGCCCGGGCCATCTTTGCTCCAATGGAGCCTTGGCTGCGGGAGGGGAAGAGAGAGACAGAGAGGAAAGCGCGGCGGAGGGGTGGAGAAGCAAATGGGCGCTTCTCCTGTGTCCCGGGTCCTCCGCACGCTAGGCCGACGCTCTACCGCTGAGCCAACCGGCCAGGGCTCCCAACATATTTTGAAACATTCATTTTCTAAAATTTTTGCTTTAATGACCTTGAAAAGCATAGGTTCAATTATTTCTATAAGACTAAGTCCTCAGAAGTAAATTGAAATGGTTAGTTGCTTTCTTTAAAAAAATGCAACATTCTGCATTTTACTGGGAATTTAGAGGAATAGGATCCAGGTATACATCTGCCACAATCAAAGTGGGCACTTGAAGAAGTCATATAACTTTGAGGAGTCACACGTCAGTCAGTGGCTTCCAATAGATTTTTAGAAGGATGCAGGTAGGCTTGGCTTTGAATTGAAGCTGATACCTTGCTTCATGACTATAGACACTCTGGGTATCATTCTCCTCATTTTTAACATGGGGACATTGCTTCTTTCAAAGTGTTAGTGTTAGTCTTGTATTGGGTCACATTTGTAAAATGCTTAAGACAGGCCTGGATACATGGGTGGCACAAAGTGACTGCTGTTGTGGTGGTCACCTATTGTTCTTGGGTTGTAGAAGCCTGACTATGGAAGGTTGAATTACTGCACCCCTAAAGACATCCACATCCGAATTCCTGGAATCTGGAAATATGTTGTTATATTACATGGCAAAAGGGATTTTTAAGATGTGATTAAGTTAAGGATCTTGTGATAGGGAGATAACCCTAGATTATTTGGGTGGGTCCCCTGTGTTCACAAAAGTCTTTATAAGAGAAATGCAGGAGGCTTAGATTAGGAAAGTCAATGTGACAAAGAACAATGTGACACCACTGGCTTTGATGATGAAGAGTGGGACCATAAGCCAAGGAATGAATTCTAGGAGCTGGAGAAGGTAAAGAAACAGATTCTTTCCTAGAGCCTCTAGAAAGTATGTAACTGTGATTTCTTGATTTCAACCCAGTGAAACCCATTTTGGACTTCTGACCCCCAAACTGTAAGATAATAATAAATTTGTATTATTTTAAGGCACTGAGTTTGCGCTAATTTGTTATAGCAGCAATAGGAAATAAATACACTGATTATCATTGTGGTAGCACATGATAATGAAAGGTGACGGCCACCTTCACAGTTCTATGGAATGAACCATATTTGGTTTAAGCCAAGGCATGGTAATCTATTGGCCTTTACTGCTCGTGGTTTAGTAGTGCACATGTGAACCAGTTTCATTCAGTGACTCACAAAGGGAAGACTGCTGAGTGGAGAGACTTTCTGGGAAGGATTTTGCTCATTTTGCTCCTTAATAAAAAGAACTGTTGAGATGAGAAATCTTTCCCCTTCTTGCCTGCTTTGAACAAAGTTAAGGGAGGACGTAATGCTTGGAGCTGCTTTGAAAGACGGTGAATCACGATGGTGAAGGTCAGAAGGACTGACCAGATAACAACTAATGACTGCTTGAGATGAAGAGAAACTCAATATATTTTCATCATTAAAGCATCAAAAAAGAGCATGGAGTTTATAGTTCAGGCAGATAATTTTTCTGCAGGGAGTTTTGTGGTAGATTCAGGATCATTAGGTCATGAACTCAAGATGTTCAGTCAGAAAATAAGCATCATGCCAACACTGGTATGATTCTTGCAATGGAGGACTGGAAAGTCACACACAGCATTACAGAATGTATCTATTTCTTCTGTCGAGTTTTTCAAGAAAGGACAAACTGATCAAGTCCAATTACACTGAACTTGATCAAGACAGGCTTACTATGGAGAAGCATTCCATATAAGATGGTTTCTCTGGAAGCATAAGATTGTTTTCTCTTCTGTGGACTTCCTCTTGTTCTGCCTGTCATGAATGGAAGCCCAGTTATCTAGGTTAGGATTTCTGGGACTTTGCCTCTTCTGGTCCAGCTGTTTCTCTCGCTGCACATCTTCTTGTTGCCTTTGCCATTTCCTGTCCCTGTGTCCTCCTCTGTTTCTGTGTTGGTTCAGCCTCTCATCTTTGATTGTCTAGCTTACCATTATGTCTTGTTCTCTATGTCTTGTCCTCTAATCCAGGCCTCAAATTTCAGGCAAGTAATCTTTTCAAAATTCAGAGCTGATCATGCCAAGTCCCACCTTAGACCATTTGATGCCTCCCTATTAACTACAGGGTAAGGTTCAAACTTCTTAGCATCACTACTCATAAACCCTCCCAAGGTGTGGTTCTGAATGGAGTCTCTGGTCATGACTTTCCTTCCTAGTATTCTGAAGTCTAGTCAGTCAGAAAGACCTTCAGGTTCCCAGTGAGACCAGGCTGTTTCATGCCTCTCTGCCTTTCATCACACTGCGTCTCCTGCTGGAACTGGACACGTCCCCAATCTGCACACCCAGGTCACACATCACCCCTTCTGTAATGCCATTCTTGTGGTCTTCCCAGTCCTCAGGGGGAATTGGCCATTTCCTCCTTGATAGGGAACATATGCCCTGCCCCCAACCAACCTCTGTTATTTTATTGTATTATATTCTTTGTAGTCTTAGAAAGTGTTCTTCACATGTTAGATAGTAAATTTCTGGAGAAAAGAATCATTCCTAAGTTGTCTCTCTTTTCCTGGAGTTTTAATATAGTGTCAGGCACATACAGGACATTCAGTAGTAGAGAGAAATGCATAAATCAATGAAAGAATAAATGAGCATTAGTGAGACATTAGAAAGTTAGATTAGCTTCATGATTGATGGTATGTAGAGCAAAAGCAAGCTTATATATTATTTAGTCCAAATTTTCATTTTATAGTTCTAGATTACACTGTCCAAATTGTTTATTAAACACTTGAAGTGTGGCTATTCTGAATGGAGATGTACTATAATGCTGAAATATACACCAGATTTCAAATGCTCAGTATCTCAAGGAAAGAATGTATAGCTCTAACAATTTTTGTATTGCTTACATTTTATAATGATAATGTTATAATTATTTTGGATTAAATAAAATAAATGTTACCTATCTGTTTTTACTTTTTAAATATATGGATGGCTACTACAAAATGTTTAAGTTACTTATGTGGTTCACATTTGAGGCTCACCTTATATTACCTGTTGGACAGTTTCTAGAACAGGAGTTGGCAATTTATAAATCTGACCAGACACTTGTTTTTTGCTGACTAGTAACAAAAAAATTTTTAAATATTTTTAAATGGTTACATTTTAAACATTTATATAAGTACTTGCATGATATCCTTGATTTTGATTTTAGCCCACAGAGCCTAAAATACTTACTATCTGGCCCTTTAAGACAATCTTTATTGACTCTGTTGTAGAAGATAAGGCCCAGTATGGCGAACGAAAGTAATAATGGAATAGCAAAAAGTAGCTATTGCCTTACTAATGATCGCTCACACATCACGTGTTCATTCATTCCATAAATATTATTTGACAGCCTACTTTGGGCTGAACACTATGCATAGGCATTCAACTTAGACTGTTGAACAAAACAGCTATTACTTGCTTTCTGATGCATCTAAAATCTTATAAGAAAGATACATCTTTTTAAAAAATTTTTTATATTTTATTTATTCATTTTAGAGAGGAGAGAGAAAGAGAGAGAGAGAGAGAGAGAGATAGAGAGAAGGGAGGAAGAGCAGGAAGCATCAACTCCCATCTGTGCCTTGACCAGCAAACCTGGGGTTTCCAACAAGCAACCTCAGTGTTCCAGGTCAGTGCTTTATCCACTGCACCACCACAGGTCATGCAGGAAGATATAACTTAAACGAATAAACAAAACCCACAGAATTCCAGAGGAAGAACAACCTACCTGAATTAGCAAGAATTATTGGAATAATAACTTTGATGCCATAACCTTAATGTTCTTAAATTGCTTAAGTAAAGATGTAGCTAAGCTTTATTGAGCCAAAGAGGTTATAGTTAGTATTCCTGTAAATGGGTGCTTAGAATTTTTTCTCTTAAATTATTTAATCCTTTCTAATATTATATTCAATTGTTTATTAATTGATCAGTCAGTTGTACAGCAGCTATAATGTAGCCCTGACCCCCAGGCAGTTCAGAATCTGATGGGAGGTCATCATATGAGTAAGTAATGATATCGTAAGAAGAATGCTCGAATATAAATATATCCCATATGTTGTGAGAACATGAAGTTGGAACAGCGATCTTTGGAGTTTAAGAACATCTTTTTCAAAGGGAGTGATATTAACAGCAAGTGTTGAAGAATAAACTGGATTTTTCCTTGAAATAAAGAAGGATGCCTGCGAGGAAGACAAAATCGCATGAATAAAGGAATGGCGGTATTACTTACCTGAGCGAAAGAAGTTCAGCTTGGGGGTGTGTGGGAGTGTGGGTGAAAGGGGGGGGGGGTGAGTGATGAGCTTGAGGGAAGACCCTGGAACCTGATCGTGGAACCCCCATATGTCTTGCAGAAAAGGCTGAACTTTCTCGTTGGTGATGGGAAACCTCTGAATTTTATTATTTATTTACCTAACAGTGTAATCTGAATTTTTCAGGTTTATCTTTCCAGTGACAGGGAAGGGGGGGAGGTATGTGTGGTTTAGAGGCCAGTTATGAGGCTGGTCAAGTCTTTCAAGTGAGAAATAATGGGAAACCAAAATTAGGGCATAGTGGAGAGGATGGAAGAGGAGAGAAGAAGAGCAGGTTTGAGGGATATTTCAACAGTAAAATTAATTGACTTTTTCATTGTTGTTGAATAATTTGATGTATAGTTAAAGGAAAGAGCAAAATCAGGACAGCCACCTTATCTCAGTGTTGGGAGCCACTGGAGTGGGACACCATTCATTAGAGAAGACCGAAAGGGCAGCAAGAACGGGGAAGGGGCTTGACAATAAATTGTCTTTAAGATGCTTTCAGGTGAGGAACACAGTGTGGAGGCACTGCTAGGGGACAAGGATGCAGAGGCAAATGAAATGTAATTCGCACCCCGGAGGAGGGTGATTATGCAGGGGAGGAAGCTGGATGTGAGCAAATTATTTCAGGAGAGCAGGTGTCTTAGTGCATTTGGGCTGCTAAACACAACATCAAATGCTGGGTGGCTTATAAACAACAGCAATTCATTCCTCACAGTTCCGGGGTGCCAGTAGGATGCTGGTGGGGGCCCTCCTCTGTGTCACAGACTTCTCATTGGACCCTCATGGGGTGGCAGGGGCGAGGGAGCTCTGTGGGGTCTCTCCCTGTCTGTTTTGTTTTGTTTTTAGATTTCCGACGAATATTTATTGGCAATATAAATGGTCATTATTTTAAGTTCTTATTTATTTATTTATTTTTATTAAGTGTACTGGGGTGACACTGGTTAATAAAAGTATATAGGTTTCAAGTGAACATCATCTGTATATTGCATTGTGTACCCAGCACCCAAAGTCAAATTTTCCTCTTCTTCACCACCATATATTTGACCCCTTTATCCTTTAAACCCCTCCACCACCCCTTGAGGGGGGTGTCTCTTTTTATAAGAACATTAATTCACCCTCTTGACCTAAGCACCTCCTGTAGGCACCGCCTCCTAACACCATTACATTGGCCATTACTATTTCAGCATAGATCTTTGGGGGGGGGGGCACACAAACATTTAGACTGGAGCAATGTGAGTCAAGCTAAACTACAAAGCCCATTCGATCGCAACAGTAGCTACAATACACTGAGAGGATGAAAACAGACGTCAGCTGCTGAGTGATCCCTATTTAAGGACTGAATATAGTCAAGGTAATGAGTGTCTACACATCAGCACTCCTGGGTCTTTGATTTATTTTCCTGGGCCAGGATTTTGTCTGGTTCTATGGTTTGTGGAGCACTTTGGTATTTCTAACTAATAAATACTTATTAAACAATCATGAAATTAGTATTTGCTCTCTTTTAAAATATCACTTCCATTTCTGTCCTCCGCCCACAGCTGCTCTCTTTTGGCTGGAGTTTTAATTGTTTCCTTTCTCATATTCTTTTCCTCTGTATATTCTCTTCAATTAAAAAAAAAATGGCACCGCTGGAGTTTTTGCTGTTACAAACATCATTATCCTCCACTATCATTTACCGTGCTTTGAACCACCTCACCCTTGAGAATAGAATGAAAAAACAAATTCGAGCTTAATATTCAATATATATTAATATCATAACTATTTGGCCAGTTTGTATAACTTTTTTCCAAACTTTCCCACTGGGGATATTTTTTTTTATAAAGGGGTAACTAGGGAACGTATTATTTAAAGGATTTGCACAATATAAAAAAATTCTTCTAAATATAACTTTGGTGTGAGAAACAGAAAAGTATAAAAAGCATGTTACCCTAATTAACTATCTTTCTCGCCTTTCTGTAACAGTATGTACTACATCAATCTCTAATCAGTCATTAAAATGGTACAAAACATAATTTTACTATTATTAGGGGGAGTCCGTCTTCTATTAACTAACAGTCAGAAAGCCCCTCCCAGGGGAGTCTTACGGAGTCAGAGTTGCCATAGCGAAGCGCCGTGGGGCAGCTTTTCTCAACCGAGTTCTTCCACTCGTGAAGGGACTCGGGTTCCTGACTTACTTCCTCAGGGCTGGAATTTCTTTTGCTTTCCGCAGTCCCTCTTCTCTCTTTTATCTTTCCCTCCCAGGAACAGAGATGATCACACACAAACCGTGGTTATTTTTGCTCCTTCCTCAGCTTTCACGGCCTTACCCAGCCTTGTGTAAATTACAGCAAATGCCACCATCGCTTCAGCGGTAGCTTCTTTTAAAATCTGCTTCGCAGACAGATTTTGGAGTGGCCAAATCTGTCTAAATCAGAAAAAGCTTTCTAAAGGTTTCAAAGTTATATATATATATATATATATATATATATATATATATATATATATATGGCCAACAGTTGAAAAGAAACTCTAGACAAATACCAGACGATCTTGATTATATGTGATTTATAGAGGAGAAAGAGGCAGGGGAACAAAAAGTAGCAACTCATAGTTACTTCACTTTAGTTGTTCATTGATGCTTGTATGTGCCTTGACCGAACAAGCCCCGAGTTTTGAACCAGCAACCTCAGCATTCCAGGTCGATGCTCTATCCACTGTGCCACCACAGGCCAGGCAGTTTTGTTAAGTGTTTTAATGTATTGTTGCTATGTAAGAAAATGCCCTTATTTTTTTAGAAATTCACAGTAATGTATTTTCAAGTGAAATGTCATACCTGGTACCTTGGATTTGCTTTTAAATGGTTTATGAGGTAAAAAATCAAGAAAAAGTGACAGAAAGAATGAGAGGGGGGAGGGAGAGAGAGAGAGAAAGAGAGAGGGAGATAGGATAAATAAAGCATGTATAACAAAATGCTGACAATCTTTGAATCTGGGTATTGAATATATGATGGTTTATTGTGCTATTCTCTCTACATTGTTTATATTAAAGCAGTTTCATCATGAAAAGTTAAAAAAAGCATCAGTTCACTTAAGTTCACAGAAGCCTGTGGTAATGCCAACATCAATATGTGACAAATGAATGTGGTACATAGAGAGGAACGGCTTAATAGCACCAAGCAATTTACATGGAAGTGTCATTTTAAGCCACAAAATTGCACTGTTTACTTTTCATGTGTTAGTGCTTTTTGGAAAGAAAAAGTAGAAAGGCAATATCATCTAAATCTGTTTACTAGGAATAACGTTTGTATAATTGTTTTAATGTGTTGTAGCTCCACATTTATTTTTAGCATTTTTTTGTTTTATTGGTTAATTCAAAACATAAACACTTCCTGGCTTGAGCAAAGTCAGCATGTCACTTTCACACTGGAGAAAGGTCAGAAGCACTTGTTTTGTGTCATCTGAACTTGGTGAAAAGACAAATTTTCACTTTTCAAAAGTTCACAAGTAAAACATTTGCACAGTTTTTTTCAGTGACTTGCAATTCAACACTACCAGAATGTTTGTAAAAAAAAAATCTTTATTTATTTTACATTCACTGTTCAGGTTTTATGAGAAATGAATAAATGAAAACCGGAAGAGTTGATAAAAGTTCTTTTGTTTTAAAAACTGTATTTCTAGCTAGCTTATGAAGGTCAATACAGATTTTGTCTAATCCTTTTTATGTTCTTTATCTATAAATATTTGTCTTCCTAAATTTGGTCCAGTAACTTCTGAAACACCTTGGAAGATTATCATTCGCGTATACAGTTCCACAATCTTTTCTCTGAAATCCTTGCAATCAGGTGATTTTAGGAATTTGGAATATTTCAGATTATAGGGAAGAAGACTTTGCATATAGTACGAGGTTCTGCACAGTACCCCCAGTGATGCCTCAGAGAGCAACTTGTAGTCAAATGTATGCACATGTTTGTAATGAAAAGTATAAATACTACATTAAATGGGCTAAAAATTCTAAGGAGCCTCATGTCAATTTAGGTCAGATTTAGCTATCAGATGCAAAAACTTTGATTCTAGAATAATGACTTTGGGCTTTTGGGGCCCTTGAGTGTCTGAATACACAGGAGGGCTGTGGATTTGTATACTGTGGATAAGAGGACCAGCTTTAGAGTCAGCCAGACTCTGGTCTAAATCTTAACCGGGACCCCTACTGGCTGTGTGATTCACTGGCCCTCATTTACACAATGGAAATAATATCTACTTCATAAGATTGTTGTGACACCAATTCATGCAAAGTGCTCAGCAGAATGCCTGGCCCAGTAAGAGATAAAAAAAGCAGAGGCTATTATACTACTATTAGTGTTATTATCATTAAGTATAAGAAAGGGGTGAAGAATATTTTCAATTCTTTTTAGTCACTTCTGAAGCTAACTCAAGCACTAAAAATTATTTAACATATTTTACACATTTTATTTGTTAAGCATTTATTTAGCACACACTAAATATAAAGACTTGAAAATTAAAAAAAAAACAGTCTCTACTCTCAGTTCTGTTCTTTGAATAAAATAATATCAGAAAGGCATACTGAATGTATCACTTTTAACATGAACATTGTTATTATGCTTGCATAATACAACTTTTTCTAAACTTCAAATTAGCAAGTATTCAGAATTAGGATTATTCTCTAAATGGGTATAAAACCAGATCTCTTTTCTGAGGCTGGCTATATTTATATTTGGGTTTTTATACAGATGTATGGGAGGTTTATATTAAAGGTTATGTAATTGTTCCTCCTTTTATTTAATTAAACATTTCAAAGAATGCATTCTTTTCCACATTCATAAGTGATCGTACAATTTCCTCAATTTTTCCACAGGAGAAAAAAATAACTATATTTGGGTGGAGACAGAACATAGAATGGAAAGTTTTAGACCCAAAGACTTTTTTTTCTCATCAAGTCATGAACATGTGAACATGGAATTATAATTAAAACCATTTTGTATACTTCACCATCAAATTCATACGGAAAAGAATGTTTCACTAATTTAAACAACAGATACGAGCAACTCTTGCTGGTTAGTCCACAGAATTTATTAAATATCTGCTATGGTGCTTTATTAACTATGCTGGGTGGTAAATGAAGTGACTGGGAAACTATTAGGATGTTAGATACACATGGAACAATTAAGTGCAGCCTAGAGAGAAATCTATGTTTTCTACTGAACCTCAAAGTTTTTGAGATGGTCTAATGGAAAACAACTAAGTTTAGCCAGTGTTATCCCCTAGAGCTGGTAAATGAAAACAAAATTTGCCCTTGACTTCTCATACTTTTCTATTTCTATTGTTCACCTCTTAATGATGATTTACATATGCAGTGAAGAGGCCAAAAATGAGCCAATGAATAGCTATAAAACATGCATCTGAAGAGAATGTTAGAGCAAAAGGAACCTAGAGATACTTTAACCTAAACTGCTTCATTTACTACAAGTAAAAACTGAAGGTCCCCAAAAATTGAAATACCTCATTAAAAGAAGGTCAGTCCTCACCAGCTTGAGTGAGGGGTTGCTGACTTGAGTGTGGGATTATAGACATGAACCCATGGTCGCTGGCTTGAGCCCAAGGTTGCTGGCTTGAGCAAGGGGTTACTCGCTCTCCTGTAGCCCTCTGGTCAAGGCACATGTGAGAAAGCAATTAATGAACAACTAAAGTGCAACAATGAAAAGTTGATGCTTTTCATCTCTCTCCCTTTCTGTCTGCCTGTGTCTACCTGTCTCTCTCTCTCTCTCTCTCTCTCAAAAAAGAGGCAGGTCATTCCTAAAATCCAGGCCTCTAAAATGTCGTCTCAGGGTTCTTGAATCTTGAGTCTGTTGTACCTTCTCTGTAGTAGATACTCAAATGGATTTGACAAATGAATGAGAAATTGAGAATTGATTTTATATTTGTACAAGTGGCATTTAGAATATTGAAAACATACACTAGAAGTAAATAGACAATATGGTTTTTTTGTGTTTTTTTTTTACAAATACTTAAACATTAACAATTTTAGCTGCATTTCATTGTTGGCTTTACACAAGCTTAGTAAGGTTTTCCATCTTTGGCTAATGTCTCTCTTCAGGAGGTGCTGTCTACATATGTCACTCTCTGCTCCCATCTGGGCTGTCATCCATTTATATTCTGGCCACACAGCCCTAAAATATTGATGAATTTGGTTTTTGACCCAAGTACCCTAGTTCTTGCATTGTCCTGGGCAATGCTCATGCAGATGGCCTTTTCAATATGCATTCCCATAGCTCCTTGACTTAATGCCCAGGGTGTCATCTACATTGGATTTGATCCCTCTGTCATCATTCAGAGCTGCCTTATCCCTAACACCTCGAATTCTTATTTCTGTCTAGAGCCCCTTATCTTTTCAGGTTTTTCTATTGCTTACTGTAAAGCCAGTATCCAGGGTCAGGGCCACTATCACAGCAGCCTTCTGGCCTGTGCAGGTTTGCATTGGATTTGGACAGTCGGTAAAGAAACAACGGAGCCAAGAACTGATGGGCCATAGTCTTTAATTCTAGCTTGCACCCGGCGGGCAAGTAAAAACACACACTGGGCTCCAAAACCCACTCACATTCAGTGCTCACAAAGCCACTGACTTTTCAGAGTTTCCCAGAATCAAAGGTTTCTAGCTCACCAACCTTATTCTCCTCAGTTCCCCATCTCCTTCCTTATCCCAGATACAAACTCTACACAAACTGGCATCTCACTCAACACTCCACCATCTTGGCTGCTTCTCCTGGCCTACTCCATGTGGCCTCCTTCTGCTCTCTGCTCTGCTCTCTCCTCTAATGATAATCTCAGGAGCCAAGAGCCCAAAGTCTCGTTCTGCCCCCATTTTATATTGTAGCTTCACAACCTCTAATCCAATATACAAAATAGGGAAGTCTCTAATACAAAGTCACTTCTCTGAGGCATGATTGGATTGTACCACCCCACATCAAAAAGGGTGGGAAAGGCTTAATCCCAAAACCAAGCCCCAGGTTACAAGGATTCTCAACACACATTAATATCACCTGGGGCGACGGCCTCCACGTGGGCAGTGTCACTTTAACAAAGTGAGCATAATACATTTTATCTGCCCAACACTTACTATGCTTATGAGGTCTTTGACCTCAGTGTCTATATCCCTCCCCTCACTCCCAACTTACCAGCCCACTCTGGCCTTCCTTCCTTCTGTAGAAAGAGCCAGTGGTCCAGCATAATGCTGTTTTGCATGTATATTTGTGGTTCACTTTCCACACTTGCCTTTGTCACACTCTCTCTACAAACTTTTCCGCTCTGGTTAAATTAATCACCTTATTTCTGAGATTCTCTGTGAAAATTGCCCCAAGTTGAGGGTAAGTGCCACTATGAAAACCCCCCAGGGGTAAATCCTCACGGCTTTCCCTTGTGCAACTAACTGAACCAACTTCTTCCCTCTTTTCAAGCTCTTTTGCTTGGTTAGGACCTTGATAGACCCTTGAGGTTAGCTGTTCATGTCTAACTCCTTTATCTCTTGCCTGACCCTGTTATCCAAGTAATACAAAGAAAAAATCTTGGTTTTCCAAGCTCCCTTATAGCTAGAGACCAAGTGACATAATTTTTCCCCAACTAAAGTCAATCTGAAGTCTTCAGGTGCTCTTTGTCCTACCTTTTCGCTTCTCCCTGGAAAGTCCATGTGAAATCTCGGGGTACAGCCATGTTATAACCATGACTTATAAAGCAGCATGTGGGGGACAGGAGAGCAGAAATCCAGAAGAGTTACATGACACTGAAGATTTCAAGGAGCCGCTGTGCCTGCAGCCACCTCTCCAGCAGCCTAATCTCTCAAGTTCAGCAAAAGAGTGGTTTACATTTGTCATGCCTACTTCCTCTCTTCTTATTGACTTCTCAAACCACTGTACTAAAATTGTTCTTGAAAAGATTACTCCTAACTTCATTTCAAGTTTCCAGTTAACTAAATTGAGTTTCCTGGAACATTTGCATTATTGATCAAACTCTACTCAAAACTCTCTCTGCCTCAGGCTCCTCCTGATTTTATTTTTACCTCTAAGACAAATCCTTCTCAGCCTCTTGATTTTCCACTGGGCTCTCCCCCTCCCCCTATTTTCTCAATTTCTAATTCTGCTCTTTTCTTGACTACCCACTCGGTGATGGTGTCCTGAGGCTCCCTCCTTGGCCCTTGGATGCCTTTACTATTTGTGCTCTCCAAGATTAATCATCTACTCTTTGATTTAAATACCAACAATAGACTGGATGCTTCTAAATGTGAATCTCTTGTGTAAATCTCTCTTGAAAGTCACATCTACAGCCCCTTAAGAGGCATCTCCACTTGGGTGTTCTGTTGGTCATGGTCCACTTAGGAGATAAACAGCACACCAATAATTTAAATAGAGATCGTTTAATATAAAGAGTTGTTAACTAGTCAAAGGTAATTAACTACTAAAAGTGGCAATAGAGGACTCTAAAGTTACAAAGTTTGTGATTGCAGAAAACAACGATGACCCCTAAGGGTGTGAAAGGATGAAAAAGTAAGAAATTAAGAGTTTCGAAGAGCTCCCCTCTTCTTCTCCAAGGTCCCAGGGCTGAAGTTCAGAGCTTTGGGGGAGGGTCAGAATGCAGGGGAATGTGAACTACAAGTGGTGCAAAACCTTGCCAGAGGGCACAGGACTGGAGCTGGTTTGAGGGGGTTTCTGAGGTGAGTGCCCCTGTGTCTTCTATGTGTGGCTTTGCTTCCTACTCGTGTGACATCACAGAGTCCCTCCAGTGCTCCCTGTTGACAAAGCCTCACATCGAACCAGTTGGCAAAAGAGAAATGTCTCAGGGTCTAGTACCCAAAGCAAAAAGGGATGGCTTTGGGGTCTTAGAGACAAAAATTGACAACTGGCAGAAATAGTTCACAGGTAGCGATCTGTCAAAAGTAGAACTAATGCGGCCCTGGCCGGTTGACTCAGCGGTAGAGCGTTGGCCTGGCGTGCGGGGGACCTGGGTTCGATTCCCGGCCAGGGCACATAGGAGAATCGCCCATTTGCTTCTCCACCGCCCCCCTCTCCTTCCTCTCTGTCTCTCTCTTCCTCTCCCGCAGCCAAGGCTCCATTGGAGCAAAGATGGCCCGGGTGCCGGGGATGGCTCCTTGGCCTCTGCCCCAGGCGCTAGAGTGGCTCTGGTCACAGCAGAGTGATGCCCAGGAGGGGCAGAGCATCGCTCCCTGTGGGCAGAGCGTCGCCCCTGGTGGGCGTGCCGGGTGGATCCCGGTCGGGCGCATGCGGGAGTCAGTCTGACTGTCTCTCCCCGCTTCCAGCTTCGGAGAAATACAAAAAAAAAAAAAAAAAAAAAAATAGAACTAATGCATGGAAGTCCCAGGTTCAATTCCCGGCCAGGACACACAGAAGAAGCACCCACCTGCTTTTCTACCCTTCCCCCTATCCTTTCTCTCTATTTCTCTCTTCCCCTCCCACAGTAAGGCTCCATTGGAGCAAAGTTGGCCTGTGCACTGAGGATGGCTCCATGGCCTCTGCCTCAGGTGCTAGAATGGCTCTGGTTGCAATGGAGCAATGCCTCAAAGGGACAGAGCATTGCCCCCTGATGGGCATGCCAGGTGGATCCTGGTTTGGTGCATGTGGGAATCTGTCTGGGAGTCTGCCTCTCTGCCTGCCCCTCCAGCCCCTGCTTCTCACTTCAGAAAAATACAAAAAAAAAAAAAAAGAACTAATTAGGGTTCCCTCTGGTTTCTCTCACTGAATGGGGTCACCATCTCACCTGTCATACAAGCTGGAAAGCTGTGAGGCAGCTATACTCTTTCCTTTTCCTAACCCTTGAATTTCATCAATTCAGTCCTGTTGATTTTACTTCCTAGAAGTTTATTCATTTACTAAGTGTCTACTGAGCACCTACTATGTGCCAGGCACCATTCTAGGCACTGGAGACACATAGTAGTGACCAGACCCAGAAAAAAAAAATCACTACCCACATGGAACTTACAGTCTGGGGCTGAAGGGTGGGGCATAGATGAGAATGAAAGAAATGACTAATATACCATACAGCACAAATAAAAATAAACAAGGAATGGGAATAGGAAGTGTTAGGAGTTGCTTTTTTTTTATAGGGTTCTCGGGGAAGAGGATAGCATTTGAGTAAAAAGTTTGATAGGGGAAAGGGAAAAAATATTTGGGGGAAGAGCAATCCAGAAAAAAGGGAGCAACTAGGGAACTATCTCTTAGGAGTGAACCTGGTAAGTTTGGATATAAACAGTAAGAGAAGAGGTCAGAGAGGTGACAGGGACAAGGCTGTGTGGTCTGTGGACCATTAAAAGGGCTTTGATTTGTGATCACAGTATGATTGGAGGTCTTTAAATGCTTTTGGACAGGGGTCACATAATCAGATGTAAGTTTTAGCAGAATCAGTCTGGGTGCTGAATGAGAATAGTCTGAGGGGGAAGTGAGGAGGAAACCAGGCTGGCCAATTGGAGGTTTTATTGAGAATCCAATCAAGAGGCAATTATGGCTTCCCCAGTGGAAAGGTGAGAGAGAATATAAGTTGACTTCTTTCTGTCATCTCTCCCCACTGTCATTGTTTTAGGACTTGCTCTTTGTCCCTCATGTTACTTCCTAATTCAGCCCCCGGCTTGCAGCCTCAGGGTCTTCTGTCCCTCACTGAAGTTTATCTTTCACATTGATTTTTTATTTTATTTTATAATTTTATTTTTTTAATGGGGTGACATCAATAAATCAGGATACATATATTCAAAGATAACATGTCCAGGTTATTTTGTCGTTCAATTATGTTGCATACCCATCACCCAAAGTCAGATTGTCCTCTGTCACCTTCTATCTAGTTTTCTTTGTGCCCCTCCCCCTCCCCCTTTCCCTCTCCCTCTCCCCCCTCCCCCTGTAACCACCACACTTCACACTGATTTTATAGTAATCTTTCTGTGACACAATTCTGTTTTTTAACCACCTGACTCCCCATCTCCAATAGGATAAAGCCCGAATCGGTAGCATGGTGTATGAAGGCTCTTCATACCCTAAACCAGGGGTCCCCAAACTATGGCCCGCGGGCCGCATGTGGCCTCCTGAGGCCATTTATCTGGCCCCCGCTGCACTTCCGGAAGGGGCGCCTCTTTCATTGGTGGTCAGTGAGAGGAGCATAGCTCCCATTGAAATACTGGTCAGTTTGTTGATTTAAATTTACTCATTCTTTATTTTCAATACTGTATTTGTTTCCATTTTGTTTTTTTACTTTAAAATAAGATATGTGCAGTGTGCCTAGGGATTTGTTCATAGTTTTTTTATAGTCTGGCCCTCCAATGGTCTGAGGGACAGTGAACTGGCCCCCTGTGTAAAAAGTTTGGGGACCCCTGCCCTAAACCTTTTATCTCCCTGCAGGGAGCCACATGCTAGACAATCCACATTGTTTTCACACCTTCAACTGGCCATCACCTCCCTTCCTTTATTGCTGTTTCACATTCTGCCCTTTCTTTCTAGAATAATTTAAATAAGATAGACAAATATTTCTAAGACAAAGGTAAACAAAGTCAACTTGAGCTGCATAGATCAGAATATTCTTCCTTGCATGGAATTCAATACTATTTGAGATTTACTGAGATAGGTAGACAGGGACCAGATACTCAATAGAGATGCCAGGAGGAGCCTTTAAGCCAGGATGGAGAAGGAGTTAGAACAAAATTTTAGTGATTGCTAGAAAGCTTTTAGTGAGAAATATGTTGTTGGGCATTTTTGGTTGGACTTCTGAGAAGACTATCTTCCAGTTTTAGCCATACAGATTTGAGGTTCGGTTTCACATGGTTGCCTTCCTTAGCACCCACTATCTCCCCGTGATGTAAAAAACCACAGGCCATGGCGGTGGGAGCATGTGCACAGTGCACCAGGGTCAAGCCATAGCTCCTGAAGGAAATCTGCAGGAGGCCAAGCCACATATGGTTCCTAAAGGCTTACCAACGACGGGTGGGACTAGGCTGGGAAGAGTGCTAAGGTTTATGAAAAATAGTAATCCTTCCTCCTCACCTCTGGTCTGCTCTCCAAAGTAAAAGTCTATTTAAAAAAAATTTTTTTTATTGATTGATTTTAGTGAGAGAAGAAGGGAGAGAGAGAAAGAGAGAGAGAG
Organism: Saccopteryx leptura; assembly: GCF_036850995.1. Taxonomy (NCBI): domain Eukaryota; kingdom Metazoa; phylum Chordata; class Mammalia; order Chiroptera; family Emballonuridae; genus Saccopteryx; species Saccopteryx leptura. The sequence continues at coordinate 268,979,023 of NC_089504.1, read as the reverse complement.
AGAGAATGAGAGAGAGAGAGAGAGAAGATAGAAACACCAATCTGTTTTTATATGTGCCCTGACGTAGGATTGAACTGGCAACCTCTGTATTACAGGAGGATGCTCTAACCAACCAAGCTACCTGGCCAGGGTACCAAAGGTAAATTCTTTATAGTCTTAGTAACTTCCTTTGTATTTATCTTGATTTTTTAAAAACTATTGTTTACACTGTCTCTGAATTTGCCAGTTTTAGACATTGTCATAACATTTGACTCAAGAAGATTAGGATTTAGCTCTCTTACATAGTCATGTTGCCCAGTCTCTCTACTTTCTACATGCACTCTGAGTCCTTCCACCCCATCTTTCCAATATAATTTTATCATCACTTGGGGTAATCAGGATTTAGGGTTTGCATTTTTATGACTATACCAATATTGTACATTGTTAAGCCAAAGAGTATTGCATAACTTCATTTCTTTTTTTGAACTTCCCCCCTCCCCGGAGTTAATCATTGACTCATTTTTTTTCATGTGTTTGAGTTTTCTTTGTACCGATTGCTAAATATTTTCATAACCTTCCATGGTGTCTGAATTCAATTTTACATATTTGTAATGAATGAGGTCATCAATCAGATTCTTGTTTTTGCATGAAGATGCCCTTGCTGGTGCTTCAGTTTGGACACTGTCTCTAGCCTGTGTCACAGTTGGCACCCTGGGGTTTATCTCTAAGTGTCCTTGTTGAACCCCTTGCTTCTCATATCCTGTGTCTTTTTCTTTTTCTTTTGCCTATTTCAGGAGAGCTCCAGCTTTCAGTGGTTTTTGAGAAAAGTACATGGGAAATGGACTTATGAGGCATTGCCTGTGTGAAAATATGTGTATTCTACTTTCATAACCAATTTAAAATTTGATTTGGGGTAGAATTTAGGATTTAAAGTAATTTTTCCTCACCTATTTAAAGGATTCACTCCATTGCTTTCTAACATGAAATGTTGTTGACAACTGGTTCAGCGTCGTTTTTTTCCCCTTCATCCTTTGCATGTGATTTATTTTTTCCTCTCTGGAAGCTGTTATGATTTCATTATTTCACATTTCAAAATGATGTGCTTTGGTGTGGGCCTGTTTTTATTCAACGAGCTAGATAGCTGGTGGGTCCTTTCAATCTGGAGACTTCTGTATTCAATTAAGTGAAAATTTCTGGTAGTCTTTCTTTGATAATTTCCTCCCCACTCTTTTATTGTTTTCTCTCTGGAACTTCCATTAATAGAAATGTTGGACCTCTTGAATTTATCTTCTAATTCCCTTATCTTTTCTGCTTTTGTCCAGTATTGAGTTCTCTTACTCCATTTTATGAGATTTTTTGGCTTTAGCTTTTTAACTGTGCTATTCAGTTATTTATTTTAGCTGTTGTATTTTTAATTTCCAAGAACGTTCCCAATTTTTCTTTTGCCCTTCCTTCCTCCCTCCCTCCTTCCTTCCCTCCTTCCCTCCCACCTTTTCTTTCTTTCTTTCTTTCTTTCTTTCTTTCTTTCTTTCTTTCTTTCTTTCTTTCTTTCTTTCTTTCTTTCTTTTTCTTTTTTTCTCTTTCCTCCTTTTTTTTTAAAGGATTTTATTCATTGATTTTATAAAGAGAGGAGGGAGAGATGGAAAGCAAGTGGTATCAACTCATAGTTACTTCATTTTAGTTGCTCACTGACTACTTGTTGTATGTGCCTTGGCTGGGCAAACCCAGGGTTTCGAAACAGCAACCTCAGCATTCCAGGTCGATGCTCTATCCACTGCGCCACCACAGGTCAGGCTGCTTCCTACTTTTCTGATTGTTCTTTTTCTATTAATGGTGGTTGGGGAGAAATACAGTCCATCTGTTCCTTATGTAGTCCTCATCTATTATCTGAAGTTTTCACCACTGCACTTCACATCTACCTGTTGTTGCATGAGATGCATGTCAGTCCTGAGCCTCTCAGTCTCCCTGTGGGTGCTAGCATTGTTTGTCACCGATGTTGCTAATCTGTAGGTACTTACATTTCATTCTCCTCTATTCTGTGTGCTCCTCTCCATTTAATTCTGGTTTTCATTGATTGTAGTTTAAGTGTCTTCTGGTTTCATCAAAGATGAAGTTTTTGCTTTGATTATTAATACTTTCTGCCATTTTCAGATAATTTCTGAGTGGAAAAAACCCCCAGATGTATCAATTTTGCCATCACAATACCCCAAATCCTTGGAACAGATCTTAAAGACATAATAGGTTTTTACTCACCAAATCTCAGACTGAGAAACTGCCTGTGACTCACTAATTGCTTGTATATTAATGTATAACCTGTATATATATACTTCTTTAATAATGCATTCTATGTATATATAAAACACATACAAAAGTGGTAATAGACAGGTGCAGAGGATAGCTCAGTTGATTTGAGCATCAGCGCCAGACAGGTGTTGCCGGGCAGATACTGGTCAGGGCACATGTGGAGTCTGTCACTTTATCTCCCCTCTTCTCACTTAAAAAAATGATAATGTTATTTATTTATTTTACAGAAAGGAGAGAGAGAGAGAAAGAAAGAAAGGGGTTGAGGAGGAGCAGGAAGCATCAACTTGTAGTAGTTGCTTCTTGTATGAGCCTTGACTCGGCAAGCCCGGGGTTTCGAACTGTTGACCTTAGCATTCCAGGTTGATGCTTTATCCACTGCACCACCACAGGTCAGTCTTAACTGAGTCTACTTTAGAGTGGTATATTTTCTACATAATTTCCTTGAAATACAATTTTAAGATATCAATTGGTATTGAAAAGATATTAATGTAGTGTAAAGATTTCAATTTGGCTCTTCATCAGAGCTAGTAAGGAATCCTCAAGAATCAGGCATTATTGGGATAATGGAAAACCAAAGTGTTCACATCTTCTTGTCCTATTTTGCCTTGTTGTAGTTATCAGCAGTTGGAGGTACACAGTACATACCTAATAAACACTTTGTGATGAACATTCTACTTAAGTGAGGACAGTGGTTTCACCCTGAGTGTCTGTCATGCATGGTTCATTGGTAATGGCTGCCTAGGGCACTATGAGAAAGATTCTGAGATTACACCTGGCTCAGATGGAATCGTGTGATGACTGTTGAGCGGCATCTGTATTTGAGGCAGAGGGAGGCCACACAGTTATACTAGTGAAGAGAATAATCAATGTGTACAATTTAATTTTTGCTTTTAAATTTATCTGATTTTTAAAGCAGCCTTTCTGTGCTTTTAAATGTATGACATAAATTTGTTTGATTCTAGAAAACTATAAGAAATTCATTCTTGTTTTAAAAGAATAATTTTGTGACTTATGCATACTTTGTGTGTGTGTGTGTGTGTATGTATGTGTTATAAAAATAAATTTCTTGAGAAAGAACCCTTGGTTTTCTTGTTCACTGCTTCATCCCCAGTGCCTGCATATATTAGGTGCTCAATCAGTAGTTATTGAATGAATGAGAATCTAAGTGTCTTTCCCATTTTTTGGAAACCATAGTTCTTTTGTGTTTGTTTTCACCAATTAGAAGTCCAAATCTATCCTTTGGTGGGGATTAGATGGCCCCTGAAAATATTAGAATTAAATTAATTAAATAGACGTTTAATTTTAATAACTTTCAGAGTTATCTTATAGAGAAAATGTGTAAACATTTCTTGACCTACTGATTATATCAACACATATTTAGTGGAATCATGTAGTTACAGCCTTGGATGGAGCCTGATAGTGGATTTATTTGCCATTTTCATTTTTTCCAGCAGTTTGAAGGTTGTAATGCTGACCTTTGTATCACTAACACCAGCAAATGACTGGTACCTCCTGGGGATGGAATTTCTTCAATTCATTTAATTGGATTTCAAAAATGGTGGAAGAATTGTTAAGTCAACTGGTCAAAGCCACATTCTATTGTATGATTAGGTCAAAGGGCATTAACAACCAGAACTCACTCATAGTGTCTTTTATATATATTTATACCTCTCTCTATATACATCTATATCTATGTATCTACATATCCTTCTCATTTCTTTTTATGGATGATAATGGCCACTGGTGGAAGTTCTTTCTTTTCTTTTCTCTTGTTCACTGTAACTAGGTGGTTGAACGGATTTAAGACCCCTATTGTGACCTGACCATTTCTTCTCTGAAGACAACTAATACAGGCTGGACCCTAAGTTTATATATAGTAGGTATAGGGTGGGAGTAAAAAATAAAATGTCCCAGTTAGGTCTCAAGATTAGAGTTGAGTCTAAAGACCATTGAACTTTGGTCTAAAGAGCACTGAACCATCAATAAATTGATATTTGACTTATGATCTGATATATCTTTCTGGGTATAAGATTGCTAATCTGAAATCCTTTAGCAGAAAGACATGAGTAGCAGGGAATGATGGGGTTATTCTAGTATCATTGGCTTTGACAGCTAAAAAACTAGGCTTATAATCCATTATGGTTTATTGTATTCACTCCATAAATGTTTTTTTGAGTGAATCCAAAGCTCATGTCCAGCCCATGACCTGATGTTTGTTTCTCTTCTAGAACATTGCTCCCAAATAAATTGGCCTCTTCTCAAATTACAAAATGTCAACTACCTTAATAAGACAAAATTTTAACCTAAGAGTTGTGTACTCTATTTATTTTAGGAAAAGAAATTTGATCATTGAAGAGACAGATGGTAGAGTTCTCACCTTTTTTTAAAAAAAAACCACACAAACAGGAGCTTTTAGAAGCCTAGTGCTAAAATCACATAAGAATGGAAATTAAGGAAGGAAAGCTGGGAAGAAGAAGATTATTTTAATGCATTTTAGATATTTTCAGTTCTGCACGATGACAACTGAACTTTTCAATCATCTTGAATAGTAAATATATAAAGTTTGTGCTTGGAGAATCCAATAATCTCTAAATTAGGAAAGAAAAGACAGAACATCTAGCTGCTGAAAACACCCAGCACACATGGAGAAATGAAAATAAACATGAGCAAAGAAAATGGAAGTCAATGGATTGAAGATCTACTTTAATATTCCACTGAGGAAAATGGGAATGTTTAACACTTATAAATAGCATCTATTGATATTGGAGCAGATGTTTTGTAACTAGAGAAAGGACAACAATGAAAATCAAGACATATGCAGAACAGGAATTTTCATATTGTTTTACTCCACAGTCCCATTTTTATTCCCTTTTTGACCCCCACCCCCATTTGAATCCTATAATTTGGGGATTCCTATAATTCTTATGATTTTCATTCATTTGGAATGGAGACAGTGATGGTGTGGCTTCTATTTTTGGAGAAACAGGGAGAACAGAAGGAAATGAGAGTGAATGTGGAGGAGCCTGGGATAGATTCTGGAAGAGAGGTTCTTATCAAAAATGGGTGGAGACAAAAGGCAGCAAACAGGTACTTGTTTTCAGCTTCATTGCTGTGAACGTCCCTCAAAAGACTTTCCTTAGAAGCAGGATGATTATAAAATTTTTTTTAAATTAAATTTAATGGGGTGACTTTGATAAATCAGGGTACATATGTTCAGAGAAAACATCTATAGGTTATTTTGACATTTGATTATGCTGCATTCCCATCACCCAAAGTCCAATTGTCTTCCGTCACCTTCTAACTGGTTTTCTTTGTGCCCCAGAGACGCTCCTCTGAGTGAGATGGAGTGCTATTCCTAATTGCACCTAGAGAATGGTGTAAATCCAACTTTCCTGGGCAAACAGAAATGAGTGACCAGTCTACCTTTTAGGTTTCCCGTGACGTGAGCTCCACGGCCCATGATTATCACCTACATCCTCTCTTGTGGATCACACTAGAATTTGATCACTATTTTCAACCGCACAGGCTCCCAAGGTGTGGATGTCCTGCCTGTTTCTTTTGTTCCTATCATAGCACACAGCTTACTGTGACTGGGAGACTGGCCAGGGCTGCTCCCTTTTCAAAGAAACACCAAGAACCTCCTTTTACTATGGCTTCTTCTTTGGATCCTTTGACGCTTACAATGCTCTGTGTTAGTGAGACTTCCAGTGAGTAGGTTTCCCAGCCTTGGGCTGAGAGCTCTTTCTGCTGTTTTCTTCCTGCTGGTGTGCGCTCTACACTGGGCTTTCCTCATCAGAAGTTCAAAAGGCAGTTGTGAACTTAAGGGTGTAAAGACAAAAAACCCTATTCTTTCTGCCATGGCTTTAGCCCTCTGGGTTGATGTAAACCTCAGCAAAAATAATTCTTCAAAGGAGTCAATCTAGTTTATCAGAGTCCTGCACTAAATTTGAGCTCAAAGTTCCAACTGGTACTAAATTATTCCTTTACTCAGCTCATGAATAAAATAGATAAATGTAGGGGAAGTCTTTCCATTTTAGCTTTCTTACATGTTCCATGCTTATAGTCAGATCTGGAATATTCCGCCTTTTACCTGCGTAGACCCTTTAGGCAACATCAGAAGTGTCTGAAGTTGTTTAACTGCTCTGTTTTTTAAGAAGCCTGTAATTCTCCAAGTGGAGCTATTCAGGAATATTTCAGAGACAAAGGAAATTGTTTTTATTTACTTCCGGATACCATCTGTTTCTGCTCAGTCTGATACCTTTCGCTGTCAGGTTTCTTTACTAGTAGATTGAAAATAATTTCCAGGTTTTGTGAGGCCTTTTGTTTTTACTCTGTTTATTTCCCTATGGCCTCTCCCCAATCCATACTATTGATTTTGTTGTTTGTTCTTTTTATTTTTCATTTCTTAAATGTGAAATATACTTCTATAAGGCTGTATAAACATATCTGTACCTTTTAGAAGATAATAAAAAACAAATAACGTGTACATACTACCCAAGTTAAAAATAAAATATAACAGGTACTTTAGAAATTTTCTGTATGACCTTTTCCAATTCTATCCCCATCCTGGGCAATATTTGAACTTTTGTGTTAATCATTCTCTTGCTTTTCAGAAGAAAATTTTTTAATTAACTTTGTATTATGTATCTATACAATATATTATTTAATTTTTTTTTAATAAATTTTTATTAATGATAATGGGATGACATTAATAAATCAGGGTACATATATTCAAAGAAAACATGTCTAGGTTATTTTGTCATTAAATTATGTTGCATACCCCTCGCCCAAAGTCAGATTGTCCTCTGCCTCCCTCTATCTAGTTCTCTGTGCCCCTCCCCCTCCCCCTAACTCTCTCCCTCCCTCCCTCCTATGTCCTCCCTTCCCCCACCCCTGGTAACCACCACACTCTTGTCCATGTCTCTTAGTCTCGTTTTTATATTCCACCAATGTATGGAATCATGTAGTTCTTGTTTTTTTCTGATTTACTTATTTCACTCCGTATAATGTTATCAAGATCCCACCATTTTGCTGTAAATGATCTGATGTCATCATTTCTTATGGCTGAGTAGTATTCCATAGTGTATATGTGCCACATCTTCTTTATCCAGTCTTCTATTGAAGGGCTTTTTGGTTGTTTCCATGTCCTGGCCACTGTGAACAGTGCTGCAATGAACATGGGGCTACATGTGTCTTTACGTATCAATGTTTCTGAGGTTTTGGGGTATATACCCAGTAGAGGGATTGCTGGGTCATAAGGTAGTTCTATTTGCAGTTTTTTGAGGAACCACCATACTTTCCTCCATAATGGTTGTACTACTTTACAGTCCCACCAACAGTGGATGAGAGTTCCCTTTTCTCCGCAGCCTCTCCAACATTTGCTATTACCCGTCTTGTTGATAATAGCTAATCTAACAGGGGTGAGGTGGTATCTCATTGTAGTTTTGATTTGCATTTCTCTAATAACTAATGAAGCTGAGCATCTTTTCATATATCTGTTGGCCATTTGTATTTCTTCCTGGGAGAAGTGTCTGTTCATGTCCTCTTCCCACTTTTTTATTGGATTGTTTGTTTGTTGTTGAGTTTTATGAGTTCTTTGTAAATTTTGGATATTAGGCCCTTATCTGAGCTGTTGTTTGAAAATATCATTTCCCATTTAGTTGGCTGTCTGTTTATTTTGATATCAGTTTCTCTTGCTGAGCAAAAACTTTTTATTCTGATGTAGTCCCATTCATTTATCTTTGCCTTTACTTCTCTTGCCATTGGAGTCAAGTTCATAAAATGTTCTTTAAAACCCAGGTCCATGATTTTAGTACCTATGTCTTCTTCTATGTACTTTATTGTTTCAGGTCTTATATTTAGGTCTTTGATCCATTTTGAATTAATTTTAGTACACGGGGACAGGCTGTAGTCGAGTTTCATTCTTTTGCATGTGGCTTTCCAGTTTTCCCAACACCATTTGTTGAAGAGGCTTTCTTTTCTCCATTGTGTGTTGTTGGCCCCTTTATCAAAGATTATTTGACCATATATATGTGGTTTTATTTCTGGGCTTTCTATTCTGTTCCATTGGTCTGAGTGTCTATTTTTCTGCCAATACCATGCTGTTTTGATTATCGTGGCCCTATAATATAGTTTAAAGTCAGGTATTGTAATGCCCCCAGCTTCATTCTTTTTCCTTAGGATTGTTTTGGCTATTCAGGGTTTTTTATAGTTCCATATAAATCTGATGATTTTTTGTTCCATTTCTTTAAAAAATGTCATAGGAATTTTGATGGGAATTGCATTAAATTTATATATTGCTTTGGGTAATATGGCCATTTTAATTATATTTATTCTTCCTATCCAAGAACAAGGAATATTTTTCCATCTCATTGTGTCTTTTTCTATTTCTCTTAATAATGCCTTGTAGTTTTCGTTATATAGGTCCTTTACATTCTTTGTTATGTTTATTCCTAGGTATTTTATTTTTTTTGTTGCAATCGTGAAGGGGATTATTTTTTTGAGTTCGTTTTCTAATATTTCATTGTTGGCATATAGAAAGGCTATGGACTTTTGTATGTTAATTTTGTATCCTGCGACCTTACTGTATTGGTTTATTGTTTCTAATAATCTTTTTGTGGAGTCCTTCGGGTTTTCGATGTATAGGATCATATCATCAGCAAAAAGTGATACCTTTACTTCTTCTTTTCCGATATGGATGCCTTTTATTTCTTTGTCTTGTCTGATTGCTCTGGCCAGAACTTCTAGCACCACGTTAAATAAGAGTGGAGAGAGTGGACAACCCTGTCTTGTTCCTGATTTAAGGTAGAAAGTCCTCAGTTTTATGCCGTTTAATAGGATGTTGGCTGATGGTTTATCATATATGGCCTTTATCATGTTGAGATATTTTCCTTCTATACCCATTTTGTTGAGAGTCTTAAACATAAAATTGTGTTGTATTTTATCAAAAGCCTTTTCTGCATCTATTGATAAGATCATGTGGTTTTTGTTCTTTGTTTTGTTGATATGGTGTATTACGTTAACCGTTTTGCGTATGTTGAACCATCCTTGAGATTCTGGGATGAATCCCACTTGATCATGATGTATTTTTTTTTAATATGTTGTTGTATTCGGTTTGCCAGTATTTTGTTTAGTATTTTAGCATCTGTATTCATTAGAGATATTGGTCTGTAGTTTTCTTTCTTTGTGCCATCCTTGCCAGGTTTTGGTATGAGGGTTATGTTGGCCTCATAAAATGTGTTTGCAAGTATTGCTTCTTCTTCAATTTTTTGGAAGACTTTGAGTAGAATAGGAACCAAGTCTTCTTTGAATGTTTGATAGAATTCACTAGTATAACCGTCTGGGCCTGGACTTTTATTTTTGGGGAGGTTTTTAATAGTTTTTTCTATTTCCTCCCTGCTGATTGGTCTGTTTAGGCTTTCTGCTTCTTCATGACTCAGTCTAGGAAGGTTGTATTGTTCTAGGAATTTATCCATTTCTTCTAGATTGTTGTATTTGGTGGCATATAATTTTTCATAGTATTCTACAATAATTCTTTGTATATCTATGATGTCTGTGGTGATCTCTCCTCTTTCATTTTGGATTTTATTTATTTGAGTCCTGTGCCTTTTTTCCTTGGTGAGTCTTGCCAAGGGTTTGTCAATTTTGTTGATCTTTTCAAAGAACCAGCTCCTTGTTTTATTGATTTTTTCTATAGTTTTTCTGTTCTCTATTTCATTTATTTCTGCTCTGATTTTTATTATCTCCTTTCTTCGGCTGGTTTTGGGTTGTCTTTGTTCTTCTTTTTCTAGTTCCTTAAGGTGTGAAGTTAAGTGGTTTACTTCGGCTTTCTCTTATTTGTTCATATAGGCCTGAAGTGATATGAACTTTCCTCTTATTACTGCTTTTGCTGCATCCCAGAGATTCTGATATGTCGTATTTTCATTTTCATTTGTCTGTATGTATCTTTTGATCTCTGCGCTTATTTCTTCTTTGACCCATTCATTTTTTAGAAGTATGTTGTTTAGTTTCCACATTTTTGTGGGTTTTTCCCCCTCTTTTTTGCAGTTGAATTCTAGTTTCAAGGCTTTATGATCAGAAAATATGCTTGGTACAATTTCAATTTTTCCAAATTTGCTGATATTGTCTTTGTGGCCCAACATATGGTCAATTCTTGAGAATGTTCCATGTACACTAGAGAAAAATGTATACTCTGTCGCTTTGGGATGAAGTGTCCTGTAGATGTCTATCATATCCAGGTGTTCTAGTATTTTGTTTAAGGCCACTATATCTTTATTGATTCTCTGTTTGGATGACCGATCTAGAGCCGTCAGCGGTGTATTGAGGTCTCCAAGTATGATTGTATTTTTGTTAGTTTTTGTTTTAAGGTCAATAAGTAGCTGTCTTATATATTTTGGTGCTCCTTGGTTTGGTGCATATATATTAAGGATTGTTATGTCTTCTTGATTCAACTTCCCCTTAATCATTATGAAATGACCATTTTTGTCTCTGAGTACTTTTTCTGTCTTGTAGTCAGCATTATTAGATATGAGTATTGCTACACCTGCTTTTTTTTTGGGTGTTGTTTTCTTGGAGTATTATTTTCCAGCCTTTCACTTTGAATTTGTTTTTATCCTTGTTGCTTAGATGTGTTTCTTGTAGGCAGCATATAGTTGGATTTTCTTTTTTAATCCATTCTGCTACTCTGTGTCTTTTTATTGGTAAGTTTAATCCATTTACATTTAGTGTAATTATTGACACTTGTGGGTTCCCTACTGCCATTTTATAAATTGCTTTCTGTTAGTTTTGTATCTTGTTTGATTCTTCTCTTTTGTTTTTCTATCATTTGTTTTTGTTTGTTTGTGTTCCATACTTCTTTCCTCTGTTGCTACCTTTTTTAAGTCAAGTGTTTTTGTGGTGGTTTTTTCAAGGGTGGTTACCATTAAGTAATGAAAAGGGTACCTACCATATTCATTGTAGTACCCTATCTTATGAGTATTTCTGCACTTCATTGTCCTTTGCTACTGTTAATCTCCATCCTCTCCCCCCTTTTTTTCCTTTGTTGTCACAGTTTAAGTTTGGTTTTATTGTGTTCTTGGTGGAGCTGTTACTTGTGGTGTTGTTTTCTTTTGTTCTTTGAATCTGGTTGGAAAACCCCCTTTAGTATTTCCTGGAGTGGGGGCTTTCTGCTGATAAATTCTCTCATCTTTTCTGTATTTGTGAATGTTTTTATATCTCCTTCATACTTGAAGGATAGCTTTGATGGGTATAGTATTCTTGGCTGAAAGTTCCTCTCTTTCAGGGCTTTAAATATTGGGGTCCACTCTCTTCTAGCTTGTAGAGTTTCTGCTGAGAAATCTGATGATAATCTAATAGGCCTTCCTTTATATGTTGTACTCTTCTTTTCCCTGGCTGCCTTGAGAATTTTTTCTTTGTCATTGGTTTGTGTCATCTTTATTATGATGTGCCTTGGAGTGGGTTTGTTGGGGTTAAGAAAACTTGGTGGTCTGTTTGCTTCTTGAATTTGAGGTTTTAGTTCTTTCCACAGGCTTGGGAAGTTCTCGTCTATTATTTGTTTGAGTATATTCTCCATTCCATTTTCTTTCTCTTCTCCCTCTGATATACCTATTATTCTTATGTTATTCTTTCTGATGGAGTCAGACAATTCCTGTAGGGCTTTCTCGTTTTTTATTATTTTTGAGTCTTTTTCTTCTTCTCTCTGTTGTGCCTCAAGTTGTTTGTCTTCTATTTCACTAATCCTATCTTCTATCTGGGCTGTTCTGTTAGCTAAGCTTGTTACCTCGTTTTTCAGCTCGTGAATTGAGTTTTTCATTTCTGTTTGATTTGTTTTTATAGTTTCAATTTCCTTGGTAATATACTCTTTGTGTTCATTGAGTTGTTTTCTGATCTCCCTAAATTGCCTTTCTGTGTTTTCTTGTATATCTCTGAGTATTTTTAAGATTTCTATTTTAAATTCTCTGTCATTTAGCTCCAAGGCTTCCAGTATGTTAAGTCTTTTCTCCATAGATTTTTCCACATCTATTTGTGTTACCTCTCTTTCTTTTGTATCCATAATATTCGATTTCCTCTTTCTTATTGGCATCTGAGGGTGGTCTTGTTGATAGCACACAGGCGCACTCCCTTTGCGGCTTGAATGAACGTCCCTGCGGTAGTTGGCTTCCTCCACACCCTCGTCTCTCAGATTCAAGTGATAACAGTCCTTTTGCTTTCAGTTTGTGTGGAACTCCGGAATGCTTCGAGGATAAATTTTTCTGTTTCTAGTTGATAAATTTGTTGTGATTTTGGGGAGATCTGTGGGACGCGCCACGGCGCCATTTCCGTGACGTCACTCATATTATTTAATTTAAACTTTGTTTCTATAAAGGTAAATCATGTCAGTTAACTTTAACAGAAAAACAAACTACTTCAAAACTTATTGGTTTAAAACAATCATTATTTGATCAGAACTTTTTAGGTCAACAATTTGGGCTGAGTGATGCTAGAATGGCTATCTCTACTCCAAGGGCTCTCATCTAGTCTAACTCAGACATTAGTAGTCAACCACTCTACAGGTGGTCCACAGTGGTCATATAACTAACTAGTCATTGCAGTGATGGGCTGTCAAGGGGGGTGGTGAAGGTAACTGAGCCCAAAGGCATTTTTCATACAGCAGAATGGACTAGGTTCATTCATTTCGTGATGGTTGTATGGTTTCCAAGACCAGCAAGAAAGCAATCCCTAATATGCAAGCACTTATATTATGTTTGCTAATGATTCCTTGGCCAAAGCCAATTATAATCCCAGACCCTTATTCAAATGGTGCAGAAATAAACTTCACATTTAATGGGAAAAGTGACAAAATCACATTGCAAAGGGCCATACATACTGTAATTGGAGGAATTTTTGTAATCTGCCATTGTTGATCTACCAGTTATAGAGAGAAGTGTGTTAAAAATCTCCTTTCATGACTTAAAAATTTTCTATTTCTCTTTGTAATTCTGTCAAATTTTGTTTTACGTATTTTTTGTTTTTGTTTTGTTTTTTAGCTTGTTTTAACTCCTTTTAAATTTTTTATTATTATTAATTTTAATGGGGTGACATTGATAAATAAGGGTTCATATGTTCAGAGAAAACATCTTCATGTTATTTTGACATTTGATTATGTTGCATACCCATCACCCAAAGTCAAATTGTCTTCCGTCATCTTCTAAATGGTTTTCTTTGTGCCCCTCCTCTCCCCCTCCCCCTTCCCTATGTCCCCCACCCCCATAACCACCATACTCTTGTCCATGTCTCTGAGTCTCATTTTTATGTCCCATCTATGTATGGAATCATATAGTTCTTAGTTTTATATGATTTACTTATTTCACTCAGTATAATGTTATCAAGGTCTATCCATGTTGTAAATGATCTGATGTCATCATTTCTTATGGCTGGGTAGTATTCCATAGTATATATGTACCAAAGCTTTTTAATCCACTTGTCCACTGACGGACACTTGGGCTGTTTCCAGATCTTTGCTATTGTGAACAATGCTGCCAAAAACATAGAGGTGCATTTCTCCTTTTAGAACAGTGCTATGGTGTTCTTGGGGTATATTCCTAAAAGTGGGATAACTGGGTCAAAAGGCAGTTCGATTTTTAATTTTTGAGGAATATCCATACTGTTTTCCACAGTGGCTGCACCAGTCTGCATTCCCACCAGCAGTGCAGGAGGGTTCCCTTTTCTCCACATCCTCACCAGTACTTATTCTGTGTTGTTTTGTTGATGAGCGCCATTCTGACTGGTGTGAGGTGATATCTCATTGTGGTATTAATTTGCATTTCTCTAATGATTAGTGATGTTGAGCATTTTTTCATATGCCTATTGGCCATTTGTATGTCCTCTTTGGAGAAGTGTCTATTCACTTCTTTTGCCCATTTTTGGATTGAAATATTTGTCTTCCTGGTGTTGAGTTTTACAAGTTTTTTATAAATTTTGGTTATTAACCCCTTATCAGACGTATTGTCAAATATGTTCTCCCATTGTGTAGTTTGTCTTTTTATTCTGTTCTTATTGTCTTTAGTTGTACAAAAGCTTTTTAGTTTGATATAGTTCCATTTGTTTATTCTGTCTTTTATTTCACTTGCCCGTGGAGATAAATCAGCAAATATATTGCTGTGAGAGATGTCGGAGAGCTTACTGCCTATGTTTTCTTCTAAGATGCTTATGGTTTCACGCCTTACATTTAAGTCTTTTATCCATTTTGAGTTTATTTTTGTGAATGGTGTAAGTTGGTGGTCTAGTTTCATTTTTTTGCAGGTAGTTGTCCAATTTTCCCAACACCATTTGTTAAAGAGGCTGTCTTTACTCCAATTTATGCTCTTAACTTCTTTGTCAAATATCAGTTGTCCATAAAGGTGTGGGTTTATTTCTGGGTTCTCTGCTCTGTTCCATTGATCTATATGCCTGTTCTTATGCCAGTACCAGACTGTTTTGAGTACAGTGGCCTTGTAGTATAATTTGATATTAGGAAGTGTGATACCTTTGCTTTATTCTTCCTTTTCAAGATTGCTGAGGCTATTTGTGTTCTTTTTTGGTTCCATATAAATTTTTGGAATATGTGTTCTATATCTTTGAAGTATGTCATTGGTATTTTAATTGGTATTGCATTGAATTTATAAATTGCTTTGGGTAATATAGACTTTTTTTTTTGTATTTTCTGAAGTTGGAAATGGGGAGGCAGTCAGACAGACTCCCGCATGTGCCCAACTGGGATCCACCTGGCATGCCCACCAGGGGGCGATGCTCTGCCCATCTGAGGCGTTGCTCTGTTGCAACCAGAGCCATTCTTGTGCCTGAGGCAGAGGCCATAGAGCCACCCCCAACGCCTGGGCCAACTTTGCTCCAATGGAGCCCTGGCTGCGGGAGGGGAAGAGAGAAACAGAGACGAAGGAGAGGGGGAGGGTGGAGAAGCAGATGGGTGCTTCTCCTGTGTGCCCTGGCTGGGAATTGAACCTGGGACTCCCACATGCCAGACTGATGCTCTACCACTGAGCTAACTGGCCAGGGCAATATAGACATTTTAATGATGTTTATTCTTCCTAACCATGAGCACAGTATATGCTTCCACTTGTTTGTATCTTCCTTCATTTCTTTTATCAATGTTTTATAATTTTCCAAGTACAAGTCTTTAATCTCCTTGGTTAAATTTACTCCTAGGTACTTTATGTTTTTGGTTACAATAGTGAGGGAGATTGTTTCCTTAATTTCCTTTTCTGACAGTTCATTGTTGGTGTATAAAAATGCCTCTGATTTCTGAGTATTAATTTTATATCCTGCCACCTTGCTGAATTCATTTATCAGGTCCAGTAGTTTTTTGACTGAGACTTTAGGGTTTTCTATATACAATATCATATCATCTGCAGATAATGATAGTTTTACTTCTTCTTTTCCAATTTGGATGCCTTTTATTTCTTCTTCTTGTCTGATTGCCGTGGCTAGGACTTCCAGAAGTATGTTGAATAAGAGTGGTGAAAGGGGGCACCCCTGCCTTGTTCCTGATCTTAAGGGGATTGCTTTTAATTTTTGCCCATTGAGGATGATGTTGGCTCTGGGTTTGTCATAGATGGCCTTTATCATGTTGAGGTATGTTCCCTGTACTCCTTCTTTGCTGAGAGTTTTGATCATGAATGGGTGCTGGATTTTATCAAACGCTTTTTCTGCATTCATTGAAATTATCATGTGGTTTTTCTCTTTCCTTTTGTTTATGTGATGAATCACATTGATTGATTTATGAGTATTTTACCAGCCTTGACTCCCCAAAATATCCCACTTGATCATGGTGTATGATGTTTTGCATATATTGCTGGATCCGGTTTGCTAATATTATGTTGAGGATTTTAGCATCTAGATTCATCAGGGATATTGGCCTATAATTTTCTTTCTTTGTGTTGTCTTTGCCTGGTTTTGAAATCAGAATTATGCTCGCCTCATAAAAGAAGCTTGGAAGTCTTCCTTCTTCTTAAATTTTTTGAAATAGCTTGAGAAGGATAGGAGTTAGTTCTTCTTTGAATATTTGGTAGAATTCACTTGTGAAGCAATAAGGCCCAGGACTTTTCTTTGTTGGGAGTCTTTTGATAACTGTTCCAATCTCATTTGTTGTAGTCGGTCTGTTTAGGTTTTCTGATTCTTCCAGATTAATTTTTGGAAGATTATATGTTTTAAAGAATTTGTCCATTTCATCTAGGTTGTCTAATTTTTTTTGGCATACAGTTCTTCATAGTATTTTCTTACAATATTTTGTATTTCTGTTGTGTCAGTTGTTATTTCTCCACTCTCATTTCTAATTTTATTTATTTGAGTCCTCTTTCTTTTTTTTTTTTTTTTTTTTTTTTTTCATTTTTCTGAAGCTGGAAACAGGGAGAGACAGTCAGACAGACTCCCGCATGCGCCCGACCGGGATCCACCCGGCACGCCCACCATGGGGCGACGCTCTGCCCACCAGGGGGCGATGCTCTGCCCATCCTGGGCGTCGCCATGTTGCGACCAGAGCTACTCTAGCGCCTGAGGCAGAGGCCACAGAGCCATCCCCAGCGCCCGGGCCATCTTTGCTCCAATGGAGCCTTGGCTGCGGGAGGGGAAGAGAGAGACAGAGAGGAAAGCGCGGCGGAGGGGTGGAGAAGCAAATGGGCGCTTCTCCTGTGTGCCCTGGCCGGGAATCGAACCCGGGTCCTCCGCACGCTAGGCCGACGCTCTACCGCTGAGCCAACCGGCCAGGGCCTGAGTCCTCTTTCTTTTTTTCTTGGTGAGTCTAGTTAAATGTTCATCGATCTTGTTTACCTTTTCAAAGAACCAGCTTCTGGTTTCATTGATTCTCTGTATTGTTTCTTTAGCCTCTATGTCATTTATTTCTGCTCTGATCTTTATTATTTTCTTCCTTCTACTACCTCTGGGCTTTACTTGCTGTTCTTTTTTCTAGTTCTTTTAGATGCAGGGTCAAGTTGTTTATTTGAGCTTTTTCTAGCTTCTTAAGATATGCCTGTAATGCTATGAACTTCCCTCTCAGTACTGCTTTTGCTGTGTCCCATAAATTTTGAGTTGATGTATGCTCATTATCATTTGTTTCTAGGAAATTTTTTTATTTTTTCTTTGATCTTATTGTTAACCCATTCGTTATTTCATAACATGCTATTTAGTTTCCAAGTGTTTGAATATTTTTCAGTTTTTCTGTTGTGGTTGATTTCTAGTTTCATGCCATTGTGATCAGAGAAAATGCTTGATATGATTTCAATCTTTATAAATTTGTGCCCTAACATGTGATCTATCCTAGAAAATGTACCATGAACACTTGAAAAGAATGTATATTCTGCTGCTTTAGTGTGAAAGGTTCTGAAGATATCTATTAAATCAAGTTGATCTAGTGTGTCCTTTAAGTCTGCTGTTTCTTTGTTAATTTTCTTTCTTGAGGATCTATCTAGTGATGTTAGTGGGGTATTGAAATCCCCTACTGTTATCATATTGCTGTTGATCTCACCCTTTATATTCATCAAAGTTTGCTTTATATATTTAGGTGCTATTATACTAGGTGCGTAGATACTTTTATTGGTTATATATTCCTGTTGGATTGCTTCCTTTATCATTATGTAGTGTCTTTCTTTATCTCTTACAATAGCCTTTGTTTTAAAGTCCATTTTGTGTAATATAAGTATTGCTACCCCAGCTTTTTTTTCCTTTCCATTTGCATGAAATATTCTTTTTCATCCCTTTACTCTCAGTCTATGTGTATTTTTTGTTTTAAGGTATGTCTCTTGTAGACAGCATATGTAAGGGTCTTGTTTTTGTATCCATGCAGCTACCCTATATCTTTTGATTAGAGCATTTAATTCATTTACATTTAAGGTTATTATTGACATATAGTTGTTTATTGCCATTTTATTCTTTAAAACTGTATTCCTCTTTTGCTATATTCTTTTCCCACTTTGATTTGTTTACAACAGGCAACTTAGCATGTCTTGCAGCATTGGTTTGGTTGTAGTAAATTCCTTGAGTTTTTTTTGTATGGGAAGCTTTTTATTTCTTCTTCAATTTTAAACGATAGCCTTGCTGGATAAAATATTTTTGGTTGTAGGTTCTTGTGCTGCATTACTTTGAATATTTCTTGCCATTCCCTTCTGGCCTCAAGTGTTTCTGTTTAGAAGTCAGATATCATCCTTATGGGTGCTCCTTTGTAGGTGATAGCCTTTTTATCTCTGGCAGCTTTTAATATTTTTCTCTTTATCACTTAGCTTTGGTATTTTAATTATTATGTGTCTTGGTATAGATTTCTTTTTAATGGAGTTCTCTGTGCTTTTTGAACATGTGAGACTTTTTTATGCCTCAATTTAGAAAAGTTTTCAGCTATGATTTGATTGAACAAAGTTTCTATCCCTTGTTCTTTCTCTTTTTCTTCAGGAACCCCTATGATGCGGATGTTATTTCTCTTCATGTTGTTACAGAGCTCTCTTAGAGTTTTCTCAGACTTTTTGAGTCTCTTCTTTTTTCTGCTCTGCTTCCTTGCCTTCGTTTATCTTGTCCTCTAACTCACTGGTTTGATCCTCAGCTTCATCCATCCTGCTTTTAATTTCTTCCATTGTGGTCTTCAATTCTGATATTGTATTTGTCATTTATGACTGATTCTTTTTTATTATTTCAATTTCCTTTTTTATATTTGCTATCTCTTTATTTAGGTGTTTATAATGACCATCTATTATTGTTCTAAGCTCTTTGAACATCCTAACAATCATTATTTTAAACTCTGCATCTGGTAATTTGGTTATATCTGACTCATTCAGATTCTTCTCTGGGGATTTCTCTTGATTCATTTGGGTTGCATTTCTCTACCTGCCCATTTTGTCTGTGTATAAGAAAGGTTTGGCCATAGGAGTCCAATGGGTGTGGCCTCTGTGTTCCCTAGGTGTGGTCTGTGTGCAGGCCTGCCAACCCCTCTGCTGCTGCCTGGGCATTGGGGTATGGGTGTTGCTGGTGGCTGCTTGCTGCAGCTGTCGATGTGGTTTCTGCCTCTCTTCCATGGGAGGGGCTGTGTTCCTGTGCCCAGCACTACAAGCCTCAGCCAGTCTTGGCCTTCACCCCACCCCCACGGGAGGAGCCAGTTAGTGGGCAGGGCTGCAAGCCTCTGCTCTGCATGTCGGGGGAGGCTGAGTGCCTGCATCTGTGCGTCCTTGCTCAGCAGCGGATTTCCACCTGTTCCCGGGCTTCCACCCTTCTCCCCCCCCCACACCGCAGGTGGGGGTTGCAGGCAGTCCCACAGCTGGGCTGGACTGCTTTCACGTGTCCCCCCTGCCCCCACCCCGGGCCCCAGGCATGGCTGGCCTGGCTTCCGTCCCCTCCAATGGAACCACGTTTCAGTGTCCTGCCGCCACCTGCCCTCCAGCAAGCCCTCAGCTGTGTGGGTGGGGGTGCTGCAGGTCAGACCTTAACACTCCATACTGTAGTCCTGAAAGCTCCCTCCTTCTAAGACACTCTGCTCTGAGTGCCATGGGAGAGCTCATTTGGCTGGTGTCCTGCTTCCCTTTGCTAGTATTGCTGTTTCCAGGGGAAATATTCTCTTCAGGTTTGGGGAGTGACTTAGTGCAGGGGTTAGGGTGGCTGTCCCTCAAAGTGTTTCTCCCTGTGCTTCCTAGATTATGCTAAATCCGGTCCTTTCCTCTCTCCCATCCCCTGGAGCCCCAGGTGGGTGGTTGTAAAAGTGGTTTTCTGTGTGGTCCCTTTAAGAAGAATACTGGGTCTGAGAAAACTCTTTCTCACAAACAGTATCCTGACTTGTTTCACAGCTAAATACTGTCCATACGCCTTTTCTAGGATCTGGGGCTGCAGGCTGGGGCTTTGTTCCTGGGGCTCAGTTCCATCCCCTCTCCGCCTAACTCTTTTGCTGCCACTTGAGTCTCTCCGGGTTGCCCTTTGCTCCGGGGAGTTGAACATGCCTCTCCATGTTTCCACTTTTCCTACCAGTCTCAACGTGGCTTCTTCAGTGTTCCTTGGTTGAAGAATCCTCTTAGTTTAGTTCAAAGTTGGTTTTTCCAGATAATGGTTCTTAAAATTAATTTGTAATCCACTTTGGTTCTGGGAGTTGGAAGTTGGTACGTCTGCCTACTCCAGTGCCATCTTGCCGCCTTTGTTTTATGTATTTTGAGGACATATTATTTTATCTATTCAAGTTTAGAACTTGAATGTTATCCTGAAAAATCAAACCTCTTATAATGAATGAGCGGATTTCCCCACCTCCGCTCTTTATTCTTTTTTGCTTCTCAGACTTTCCTTTTTTAAAAAAAATATTTTATTTATTGATTTTTTTAGAGAGAGAGGAGTGAGAGAGAGAGAGACAGAGAGAGAGAGAGAAGGGGGAGGAGCAGGAAGCATCAACTCCCACATGTGCCTTGACCAGGCAAGCCCAAAGTTTCGAACCGGCGACCTCAGTGTTCCAGGTCGACGCTTCATCCCACTGCGCCACCACAGGTCAGGCCAGACCTTCCTTTTTTATGAGTTTCCATTTGCCTGAAGAATTTCTTATAGAATTTTCTTGGTGAAAGTATGCTGAAGGTGAATTTGTTAGTTTATCAGTTAAGGAATAGTTTTATTTTGTCCTTGGTATTTAAAGAAATTTTTGCTCACTATAGTAGATTGACAATTATTTTCTCTCAACACTGAACATGCCATTATACTCTCTCATGACTTTTGTTGTTATTTTTTGAGATTTAGCCAGCAGTCCAATTTGATCTTTCTTAAAGGTCTTTTATCTCTTTTGCTGCTTTTTACTCTTTCTTACTTGTTTTTGGTATTCCATAAATTTCAATATAATGTGAATTGGTATGCTTTTCTTTTTCTTTTGCCTGTCTTAAATTCAGTGGATTATTGACTCTGTGGACTAATGGCTTGCATCAGTTTTATAGTAATAAATTTTGTTTATAAATGTTGCCTGTGCCCTATTACTTCTCTTTTTTCTTTCTAAAAAATTAAGTAGATATACATTTGACTTGCTCACTATTATTTACGTTTTCCCTTAGTGTTATTCATAATGTAAACATTTATCTCAACAAACCCTAGGCCATAAAAATCAAATTAAAGATTAGTTGCTTACTGTTCCTATATTTGAGACATTGACATCTGCACTCTCTTTGAAGTCATTTGTGTGTCATTTGTTTTTGCATCCTTCTCTCCCTTTCTGGTTACTTCTGCCCCAGAGTTCTGAGAACTGTGTCTTTGGAGCTCAGTATATATTGGCTAAATTCATAAAATGGATACTTGCTAATCTTTTAAATCAAGCCTGCATATCCTGACACATCAGTACTATCTTTTGAAACTGAGGATAATAATGTGTGTGTGTGTGAATTATTTACCTGTCTACATATTTTTATTAGAGAAAATTCACTCTATCATGCTGCTAAGGAACTGAAGGAAGAAGACAGGATAGGAGAAAATCATTAAGAGTTCTCTCTTTAGATATATTTGTTAAGGAGAGGGGGAAATTTGATTTCCATATTGACTGCATTAATCAGAGAGTGGGGTCAAAGCAGGGTTACTTTGCCAGTTCTTTCTTAACTCTTGGCCAATCTCTAGGAACGACCTGTATTTGAATATTTTTATACTTCTAGCTTCATAAAAAAAATGCAGACCAGGCCTTTATTATCTCAGGTATGGCTTCCTCACCTTGGACTTAATGTTTGAGTCAGGATAGTGGGAATACTGAGCAAAAAGATGCAGTCTTACTATTGTCTCTGATATAGTTGTTACCAGAGAGGACTAATTAAAGCTGGCAATTTGTTCCATTTATCTCAATTCTGGTGTTTTTCTTTTTTTCCTCTACAGACTAGTAGACAAAAAGGAAAGAGCGTGTTAACATTCAGAAATCATCTCTTACCCTGGAATATTCATAGATTGGTATAAAAATAATTACTCACGAGGGATGAAGGCTAGATAGTAATTGATTACATTCAGTACAGTAAATTAGAATTATTAAAATAAATGTCAATGGCAAAATATATGACTCTTTATTATGTAAAAATTGGTGATTGAGAGTAAAAAATAATAAAACAGGAACACAATGAATTAGAATGACTTTGGATGTAAGTATTTTTATTATATTTGATTTCTAGTTTTCTATAGTTTTTTTTTTTTTAATTTTTTTTTTCATTGTTCTGAAGCTGGAAACAGGGAGAGACAGTCAGACAGATTCCCGCATGCGCCCAACCGGGATCCACCCGGCACGCCCACCAGGGGTGACACTCTGCCCACCAGGGGGCGATGCTCTACCCATCCTGGGCATCGCCATGTTGCGACCAGAGCCACTCTAGCGCCTGAGGCAGAGGCCACAGAGCCATCCCCAGCGCCCAGGCCATCTTTGCTCCAGTAGAGCCTTGGCTGCGGGAGGGGAAGAGAGAGACAGAGAGGAAGCATGGCGGAGGGGTGGAGAAGCAAATGGGCGCTTCTCCTGTGTGCCCTGGCCGGGAATCGAACCTGGGTCCTCTGCACGCTAGGCCGACGCTCTACTGCTGAGCCAACCGGCCAGGGCTAGTTTTCTATAGTTTTTGATAATCATTCTAAGTCAGGAATCACAACAGTAGCTGTTCTTGCATTCTTGAAAGAACTCTG
The DNA here is from genome assembly GCF_036850995.1 of Saccopteryx leptura. Lineage (NCBI taxonomy): Eukaryota > Metazoa > Chordata > Mammalia > Chiroptera > Emballonuridae > Saccopteryx > Saccopteryx leptura. The sequence continues at coordinate 268,956,136 of NC_089504.1, read as the reverse complement.
TGAAATTTATTGACATGAATACCTCCAATGTGCTATTCAACTTTTTGATGTTCTTTTTTAAAAAAACTAAACCAAAACAACCTCTTATATATTTATAGGTAGAAGAAAAACAATCACCAAATCCAGCAAACAATCCTTAACTCTTTGAGTAGTATGAATGTTCATGTACATCCTTGTGCCTCCTGACCATCCAGAGTACAATTGATTTATTTTAAAAAAAGTGTAAGGCAACATTTAAAAAAGACAAATGTATGTTCTTGTTTCCACAAATTGGTTATCAAACAAACATAATTTTAAGTTAATAAAACTGTAACTGGAACTAATTTCAATATTTGAAAAAAAAAAAACTCATTCCCGGGGGTCAGTGAGCATGAGAAAACTCACTACTCAAAGGATTAAAGGAGAGATTACCAATGAATAAAAGAAGCAAGAATACTCCGAGAGAAAAGCCTGACAGTAGTTCAAGATGAAAAGACACAGGTAATAATTTCCCTATTTAAGAAGAATTAAAAAGCACATTCTTGAGATTTTATTATTCATTAATGAAATGCCTAATACTAATAATACATATCAAGTACTCCAAGGCTTGCCACTCAACATACTCATATACACATTTTCAAAAAAAAGGTAAGAATATTTTCATGAGATTTATTTTGGAAGGTATATCAAAAAGAAAAACACCCCAAAATCAACAAATAAGGAAACAAGTACTAAATTTTGAGTTAGTTTTATGACAGGTTGAAACTCTTGAATTTATGAAATATGGGGACTATGCCTTATAGAGGTTAGTTTGTCAGGGAGAGGTCCAGACCAGAGTCTAGGCTTCCTTGTTTTGGGTCACAAATTCTTCCCATTAGGACATCATCCTCTCAATAACCAGTGGCTAGTTTGTCAACAATTAAGTGGCTATTGGTGATATACACAAAAAAATATGGCCTAAGACTCATATTGGTCAGTTATCTGGTATGTTAAAAAAAAGTGAAGGAAGTGATCAGTATTTGTATGTGAAAGCACAAAAATAATTGTCTAGCTCTCAGAATTATTTTAAATATCATAAATTGAAAAAGGAATGTCTAAAATATAGTGACATTATTCTGTAATGTTAAATCCATTTGCTTTTCTGGATCATATTTTAAGAACTTTATCAAATCAGATCTGTCTCCCAATTAAATAAGAAATGAGTAGATATCTTTTGGAAATTAAGCTATGGCTTTTCTATGTCTAAAACAGTCTTTCTCATATTTGAGATTCCATTGGCTATTATGCTCAAATGCATTTTTGTTATAACAATTTAAAATGCTATAAATGAATTAAATGAATTTTTTCACAGATAAAAAATTGATATTGTAATACTGTGCCCTTGCTATAAAACCAAACCAAATATACAATTAAAAACTATGATACAGCCTGACCAGGTGGTATCTTAGTGGATAGAGCATCAGCCTGTTATACTAAGGATCCAGGTTCGAAACGTGGAGATATTGACCCCCTCTCTCTCCCCCATCAAGGCACATATGAGAAAGCAATCAATGACAACTAGAGTGCCACAACTGTGAGTTGATGTTTCTCATCTCTCTCCCTTTCTGTCTGTCTTTGTCTTTTCCTCTATGTCTTTCTCTGTCTTTCTCACTTAAAAAAAAAAATCTATGATAGAGTGGACACAAATCGCTATTTGGTATGAGATATATATATTTTTTCTATAGGTAAGTTTCAAAAGAGAAAAGTATATACTCTGATGTGCTCTTAAATTTAACAAAATGAAAACAGTTTTGTATACCATAAAATAATACTATATAATATGTACTTGATGTTGCCTGATTGTTTTTTCACATTCCTAAACTTCCCTTGAGCTAAGCTCTTAACAATGGTGTCGACAATAGGAAAGTTGGAGTTTTCAAAAACAAAATCTAATGAGATAAAACTTGCTTAAAGTCTTGTTGTCTCTTTCCCAAACATCATCTTTTTACCCATAATCCAAAAGTGAATGTTCTATTTCTCAAGTTTTTATAGTGTATATATTTTCTGCTTCCTTTTAGTTCTTGCTTAGATACATACACACACACACGCGCACACACACACACACACACACACACAGAAATCACTAATGGACTTCACAAAGGAGAAGTAATTTATTTTTTTTCAATAATAGGAAAATATTAGAAAGATACAAGGGCAGATTATGTTATATGTATATACTAAAATTCCAAGAGAACTTTAATGGATTCAAATGAGCTGTTAGCAAGAACTACTTTGTTCACACTAGAAGCATGATCACTTCTATCTAGATTGCATCAATAGCTCTTCAGAGTTTTTGGAAATAACTAATTTCAAAATATAGCTGAACTATAATTTTAAGACTATGTTATCAAAAATGAATAAATTGCATTTTTTTAATTATATCAATATCGATTAAGAAAGCATAGATTTGCAAAACAAATAAATTGTGAATATTCCTATTACAAAGAGGGTGACCTCATTTTGCAAAATGATTAATTACTTTCCTTGACCCATTTAAGTCTTGGCTAACAAGTCACTAACTGCTTTGCAAAAGCAAGGAGGAGATAAAGCAGAAATCCTGAAAGCTGTACCTTTAGGAACCTTTGCTAAGCAAAATAATTCAGAAATGGAGCTAAGTTATATCTAACACGAAAAGGCAATAGAAAGTAAGTTTTGGTAATAAAATAGATTTTACACAACATCTTCAGGAATTTATCTTTTAATAAATGCTTTTTTATCTTTCCTATTCTACTGAAGTCTCTCTCTCTCTCTCACCTCTCCTCTTATTTTAATGTAATTAGTGTAGCTATATGACACTCCTGGGAAAAATCCCCTACTTAGGTTCCTACTCTGGACTTAAGACCATCTCCCTTCTCCTGAGAAGCCAATAAACAAATGGTTGGTGACTATAGTGTATTGTTCTTAGAAAAGGAATATAAAGGAGATCACATAACATCTGATAGTCCATTGTTAAATGTTTTCTCTGTTTGGAGATAATTCTTATTTTCTTTTTATGAAAAATAGGTAAAACCTGTTCATTCATTGTCTTAAAATAAGATGAAATGATGGTGAACAAATGAAATATAGAATATCATGAAGGGTCATAATTTATTCTATGGGGAGAGTGATAGTACGCCTCTGTTCTGTACAGTGGTCACCTGGGCTTATTGTACCAAGCCTTGGTTGCCCTTGTCCCAGTCCCTCTGTGTCTCACCCTGCTATTCAGAAATCATCCAGCTACAGATTCTAAGACTGCTCAAATAGTTGAAGTGATCCTTCTTTCAACAGATGGCCGGAATGATGTGAACGATAATGATCTGGGTACCGCTTGTACTGTACTTCAGTGGTCCCCAACCCCCGGGCCACGGGCCGGTACTGGTCCGTGGGAAATTTGGTACTGGTCTGCAGAGAAAGAATAAATAACTTACATTATTTCTGTTTTATTTATATTTAAGTCTGAACGATGTTTTATTTTTAAAAAATGACCAGATTCCCTCTGTTACATCCGTCTAAGACTCAATCTTGACGCTTGTCTCGTAAGTTCGACAATTATATTTAAAAATACCACAGTTTTTACACTGGTCGCATAATTTTATTTTATGTATTTATCCGTCCCACCCTAAAGGCCATTCGTGAAAATATTTTCTGACATTAAACCGGTCCGTGGCCCAAAAAAGGTTGGGGACCACTGCTGTACTTGGTAGGGAGTAAAGGGAGACTCTTTGCCTGGTAATGTCCTGAAAGTTTTCTCTCACTGTGATGAAAAGACTCAATGTACCCTCCTGTCCAGTGTAGGGAGGCACCTTAAATATAGCAAGGCAGGTATACAATGAATTCTTATCAATGTAAGCAATAGCAAGAAGGCAGTATATATTACAAAGGAATAAAATAGTAATCTGAAAGTGATTTTACATGCAATTATATTTTACATTTAATTCACAATGATCCCTCCCCCATTTTTGTAAGTGGCACAATAACATAAAAATCCTTGAGGTAGGTATTCAAGGAGAACAATCATCTAACCCAGTGGCCCCCAAGCTTTTTTGGGCCACGGACCGGTTTAATGTCAGAAAATATTTTCACGGACCGGCCTTTAGGGTGGGACAAATGCACAAAATAAAATTATGCAACCAGTGTAAAAACTGTGGTATTTTAAAATATAATTGTCTAACTTATGAGACAAGCGTCACAAGTGAGTCTTAGACGGATGTAACAGAGGGAATCTGGTCGTTTTTTAAAAATAAAACATTGTTCAGACTTAAATATAAATAAAACAGAAATAATGTAAGTTATTTATTCTTTCTCTGCGGACCAATACTAAATGGCCCACGGACTGGTACTGGTCCGCGGCCTGGGGGTTGGGGACCACTGATCTAACCAGAATCAGACATATCCTCCCTACGAGGCCCTACTTCTGTATGATAGTGATGGGATAACAATGAAAGTATTGGCACCCCTTCCCCCTAAGAGGCTACCGTTTATATTTTTCATTATTATCTCACATTTTCTAGCTTTCAATCTTCCATATTTCAAAAAGTCATTTTATATTTCCTTTTGCCTAAGAACAGCTAATGGATGTCTTAGAGTACTTGTAAGGGAGGAAAAGGAGCAAAGAAATATTCACTTTGAAATGTGCAACTTTAAAAGTTGCTTTATTAGTATGCTTTTTACTCTTCACCTAGTCTTTTTCATAAGTAGAAATTGTTATGATTATAAGAATGGATATATACTGTGAGGTGAAAGCAAAATAAGAAAAAATTCTCCACGAGTAAAGTAAAAATACACTTTTATAAGGCATAAACAGATGTGGATGTATAGCATATAAGCTTACAAAATAAGCTGGAAACAAAAACACAATAGCAAGATCTGGAAATATGTACTGTACATATATGTAATTCACCTCGGCAGAAAAACATTCCAGTATATAGCATGTGAATAGCTTTTCTGCTTTTTGCATATTAAATGACCTGATCTATTAACTATGATCAGTTCAGAGGGACAGAGTCTCTTCCTAACACTCAGGATCTTTATATCTTTGAAAAAAAATTTGTAAAACACATAAAGCAAGACAGCTCGATTTGAGAAATCAAACTTCCTTATTTTCTAGACTGAACACTAATTATAGGTTTATCATAAAGAGCTGAGAGATATTTTACCATTTTTGTCCTTCCTGAAGAGTCAGCCAAGCATTTGTATTGTAGGACATAGGCCAATGTTTGTCCAAGTCCTGGAACCACCTGTTTCCCATTTATCCAGGGTCCTTCTTGCAAATTTCTAGGATCCACTCAAACTGACTAAGATGCACATGTTAAAAGGCACTTCAAGTGATGCTTATACACACAGCGCTTTGGGAATGATTGATCAAGGGTTTCCTCTCTTGCCTTTTCTATCTCCTTCACATTCAGTCAGGTAGCCTTTGTTGGGAATGTCAAGCTCAACAGGGATGGAGTGAAGCCCAGAAGAGGGGAGATTGAGTGGAGAGGGGCAGATGGTTGGAAAGAAGATGGCAGTGGCCGAAGGAGGGATTCCCTGAGCCAGGCAGAAGAGATGGGAAACAGACTCTGTGGATGACAGAGATTTGTGTAGGTTCTCAGGAGGCAGCGGGCTGCCATTGGCTGTGGCTCGTGGATACCTGTAATGGAGCTGGCAGTCTGTGTAGACAACCTTTGGGACGGGCACTTCTCTAGCTTGCTCTGAGAAGCAGCTAACAGATACTTGACAGTGACATCCAGTATAGCAGAAAGTAAAGCAATAAGTATGGAAACCATCACAGACCAAAGCTTAGACTGACTTTCAATTTCCTGACATCACTTCAAAATTCAGAGCTTTGCATAATCCAATGGATGAATGGGAATGAGTGAATATTACTATTCAGATCCACCACAAGTCAGGCTATACTCTTGAATTAAAAATACTCTAAAGACACCCAGAAGAAGACCAAGCAGCAGTTCTCCATAGATAAGACACCACTGTGAAAATCCCAGAACTCGGAGTGCAAGGCTGATCCTAGACACCACGAAGCACTGAATTAGAAGGGTAAGAGGAGCAGCTTCACTCTGACCGCATCGCCTCTCCTCAGACTGGCCCAGCACTGCACTGAGAGGGGGCTCCGGGCCTGTGATTTCTCCAGTGGGAAAGGTGCTCAAGGTGAACATCCAGCTTCCCCAGCATTGCAGGATGCTTTCCAGGAGGACCACTTGGCTCTCATTTTGTGAGGATCAATGGGAGGAACCTTTGGGGTTGGACCACTGGGCATCAGAGAGGAAGGAGGTGGCATTTACAGCAACCTGGACTCAGATTTCCACGGACCACGTTCCTCCTTGCAACAGTGCCCATGCAGAGATCTCAGCCAGTGGGACGCCATCCAACCCAGGTGGGCAGAGCTGAGCCAGCGTCAATCCATCCTTGCATTCCACTTGATCATGGCCTATGATACTTTTAACGGGCTGTATAATTTGGTTTGCTAATGTTTTGTTGAGAATTTTGCATCTACATTCATCAGAGATATTGGCCTATAGTTTCCTCTTCTTGTAGTGTCCTTATCTGACTTTGGTATTAGGGTAGTGCTGGCATTGTAAAATGAGTTTGAGAATGTTTCCTTCTATTTAATTTTTTCTTTGATGAAGTGTAACTGTGAGGTAAAAGACATATGTATTAACTAAACTTATAGTGTTAATTGTTTCACAATATATCTGTATATCAAATCATCACATTGCACACCTTAAATTTATACAATGTTATATTTAATTTTAGCTCAATAAAGTGGGAGAAAAAAGAAGAAACAATATCCAAAAAATTTGATAATTGTTTTCAAGGTACATGTAGCCAATTAATATCTTAAAACATGTAGAATTTATATATTTATTAATATTCTATTTCTTGTTTCAATATCTATAAATATATAATTTTAAAACAAAATGTTTACTTTGTGAACCTTATTAAAAAATTCCTGTGGCAGATGCAGAAAGAAAGCCATCTAATTTTATTTATTGAGATCACAATAATGTAAATTCAAGAAAAATTCTTTTTTCTTGGAATTTCAATTGTACATAGTGTCTTTGGGAAAAAGCACCAACTTATTTATTAGGTTTTTGCCTGTTCCTTTTTCTTTTTTGTGGGGAGGTAGAGAGGCAGAGAGACAGGCTCCCACACATGCACCCTGACTGGGAACTACCCGGCAAGCCCCCTAGGGAGGGATGTTCTGCTCATTTGGAGCCATTGCTCTGTTGCTTGGCAACCAAGCTATTTTAGCACCTGAGGTGAGGCCATAGAACTATCAACAGCATATGGAGTCAACTTGCTTGAGCCAAGCCAAGGCTGTAGAAGAGGAAAATCGAGATAGTGAGAGAAAGGAGAAGGGGAGGGTTGGAGAAGCAGATTGTCACTTCTCCTGTGTGCTCTGACCGGGAATTGAACCTAGGACTTCCACACATCGGGTCAACACTCTACCATTGAGCCAACCAGCCAGGGCCATTTGCCTATCCCTTAAACTGTTGATTCAAGTGTTTATATTTCTGAACATAAATATACAATCATATAATGAGATAATTAAAACAATCTTTAAATTTTATTTACCCTTAGTGTGTGTATAATGGGATGAAAATTGAATTCAATTTTGATTATAAAATAAAATCATTAAATACTTACCCTCCATTATCTGGACAGTAGGAAATAATTTTAAAAGGCCTTTTTTGAATGCCAGATAACTGTTTAAATTCTCTGGTTTGAGTCTAGCTCAAGTGTTTTGACCAAGCTTTAGTCCTAATTTTATTTTTTTAAACAGAAAAGCAGTCTGAATCATGACATTATAGGCTATTCTAAAATTTTTCTTTTTTCATTTTTTTGTTTTCCTGTGAGTATTGTGGAAAGTTTCACTTAAATCCTTGGACATAAATGGAAGCCTTTGGTTTGAAAAATATGTTTCTAACTGGGTAGGATGTCATCCTAGAAAAAGTAGCCCACAAAGAATAAGGCAGCCAAGCTGTTTGTCTTGGCACTGACACTAATTAACTGAGTGATTCTGAAGTAAATCACTTCATGTCTCTGTGACTTAGTTTTTCCATCTATAAAATGGAGATAATCTCTTTTTTATGCCTACTTTTAAGTGTTATTATGAGTGTAAGTTAAGCTTCTCTCTGAAGGTCAAGTGCTTCCTGGGATAAAGAAACATGGACATCAGCAGTGAGGAGAAGGAAAGCTCATGAACGAATGCAGATCTCATGGGGACTCAAATAGGTACCGAGAGGATGAAAACCCAGGATGCCCTGAAGCTGTAGCTGAAATGATTCAGAACTTGCTGGAAAAAAAAATGACTGCAAAGTCAACAGCAGTGGAGGCTAGGACTGCAGACATGTGGGAGTTGAGGCATCCGGAGTCCCAACTATTTTTTTTCCTTGGCTTTAGCTAGAGTCATTGTCAATGTCAGATGTCAGGTACAAAGGGGACCTTTTAGGGATGGAATAACAGAAGGAAACTGAGAAATCAATGGTAGATAATAAGGAAGAGCAGGAAAGGTATTCCCATTCTGACTTCTATAAGAACTCCAAAGTGAGAGGAGGAAGGGAAGGGAGAAAGAGGAAAGGAGATTTCCTATGGATTCTATGAGGGCAGAGAAATCTGGAGACCTTTTCAGGAAAAGCCATGACTCAAGAATCAGCTGAACATTTAGTTGTAAAGTGCAGTGTAGCAAGAGAATACGTAGTGGAGAACTAATTATATATTCAACTGGAATGAGCACAAGGAGTATATTTGCTATAATCTAAATTTTGGCATCAGTTTGTTCCTACAAATGCATTTTCAATCACCAGAGAGGCTAGATCTAATTTAAGAGAGATAGGATCATAATCTACAGATCTTAGTTGAAGAGCTCATCATTTGTCACTTAGACTAGTATAATAGTGTAGTAAGGTACCAAAAAGCTGCAAAATTAATATTGAAATTTTAGGAAGAAAGGTCAGGCTTTCCTGTTCTGTCCTTCCTTTGGGGAGGGGAGGGAGAAGAATGTAGAAGTTTCTGGCTTGCAAGGACAATGGGTCATTTAGTTTTAAAACTAAAATAAAGGTTAACTGAGAAACTTCTTCTCTTTCAATGGGAGACAGAATTTACATACCGCCCTGCATTGATTGTAGTTCCTCCTCCTTTCCTGAATCCTGAGAGTAACATACCTCTAGGCAAAGGAGGGAAGATGAACCCTGAAAGATTGTAAATATCTTTGATTGTGTTACCTTGAAAGTCTTAATGTTCTTGTGTATCCCCTAAACAAATGTTGTAAGCTTGTGCCATGATGTCATGCTCTCCCCAGCCCATGTGTGATCAAGGGTATATAACCAGCCCCTGAGATGTATTTGGTGCACATAATTTGGGTTTGCAAATGCCCCATGTCAGCCATATGCAGCTGGCATATTTAATAAATCTCCTCCTTTAATAAAACCCTTCAAAATTCATCTGGACTTTGTGTCTCTATGTAAACCCACTGAAGTGAGGTACAGTACTTTGCAGAATCTGGGATACAGTACTTTACAACAAAAGTCTCTATTTTTTTTCTCCCTACTGCTAGTCATTTTCTATAATTATACTAGACATTGCTGTCAGATTGATTTTAAAAAGCAAAAACAAAAATTCACAAATCTGATTATTGCTTAAAAGTGCTTATTACCTATAGAATAAAGTCCAAGTTCTTCAGTGTGACATTGCTAATTTTGATCATATTCCAGCCTACATCTGCTATCTCATCTCTCCCCACTTGATTACAGAAAGTTCAGTCTATTACCAATTTTCTTGCTGCACAGAGTTACTGGAAACTCTGAGAACAAATCTGACCCAAATGCCTTTCGCAGACCTAATGTCATTTACCCCCAGATTTCCAGTTCTTATGCTGCCTCTGGGCCACTGGTTAGTCCACTCAAGAACACTTTCAGCTTGACCAGGTGGTGGCGCAGTGGATAGAGCATCGGACTGAGATGTGGAGGACCCAGGTTCGAAACCCCGAGGTCACCTGCTTGAGTGCGGGCACATCTGGCCTCAGTGCGGGTTCACCAGCTGGAGCCGATGGTTGCTGGCTTGAGCAAGAGGTCACTTATTCTGCTGTAACCTCCCAGACAAGGCACATATGAGAAAGCAAGCAATGAGAAACTAAGGTGCCACAACAAAGATTGATGCTTCTCATCTCTCTCCTTTCTTGTCTTTCTGTTTCTATCTGTCTCTCTCTCTGTCACAAACTTTCCATGATCTTCTTCATTTTAGTTTTACTTGGCCCTGGTTGGGCAGCTCATTTGGTTAGAGTGTTGTCCTGATATGCCAAGGTTGTAGGTATTTTCCCCTGTCAGGGCACATATAAGAATCCAGAATTAACCAATGAATGCCTAAATAAGTGGAACAATAAATTGATGTCTCTCTCTCTCTCTCTCTTTCTCTTTCTCAATTCTTCTTTCTCTAGAGAAAAAAATCAGTCAATAAAAAAGATAATAAAAATTAGTTTTAATTGGATTGTAGTTGCTGTTAAATCTGAAGCTGTGAAAAGTCTGAAATGCTATCCTACTGTTCCCATACCCACACTCATATCACATCTATATCAAATCAATATTATCTATATCTATATACATATATAAACATAAGACCTCTGAGTCAAGGAGCATACCGGTCTTATAAGTCAGCTTGCATCAGTTCCCAAGCCCTACTTCTCTATGAGGTGGCACAGGGAACTCGGTATACCCGCACCTGCAGGGCTTTGCACTGCAGAGGACTGAAGTTCCAATAGTGAAACTTGGTATTTTTATAGGAGTTGCTGACACACTTGCCTATCCTTTCCTCTGGGGCTTGAAGGAAAGTGGGGAGAATGAAAATGGCCAGGGGGTGGGGGAGGGCAGGGGAGAATCCTTTCTGGGGAGAAGAAGGAAAGATCTCTACTTCACCAGTCTGTGATCTAAACAAATGGCTGCAAGGAAATGACTCTCTATATCTCGCCAGATGCCTCTACCATTAGAGATGCTCTTCAGTTCTCCTTTATCACAGGTGCCAGGGCTCTTTGCTCAGAAAGTGCTGACTGCGGAAACATGACTGTATGTACTGAGCATTGTCGCCCAGTGGTTGCCCTTTCTCGTACGATTTCTTCCCATCACTTCCTTGTGCCTCCTCGTATTTCCCTGCCTGAAAGATGAGAGAAGGGTAGAAAATTTCGCACAACTTTAATGGAGGTTTAGGAAAAAGCGCAGTGCATAGTAGTTTATAATGGTGTTAGATGTGGTCACTTTTAAAATTATAACCCCTAAAAAGGGCTCATTCTCTGGGGATGGCGTGATATCTCCTGCGTACATCACAGGAACCACTGTCTGCGTCCATCTTACCTCCTCCAAAGAAATACACTGTCCTGGGTCAGTCTACTGGGATTGGCATTCGTGCAAGGACAGTCACACTGTGCAGTGGGGCACAGTAGAGAACTAGGTCTGAATTTCAGATAGACGTGATGAAGTTCACACTGTGGCTCAATGAGGGAGGGATATATAATAGTATTTAATGAATGGTTCTAAAACAATTTTTTATATTGAAGAAAATTAAAATAATACTTCACATCAAATGCAAAAATTAGTTTAAGGTAGGTTCACTATTTAAGTGTGAAAAGCAAAATGTATTCTATTTTTTTGTAATTTTTTATTAACAAATCTGTCTCAATACCAGATTGTGTTTTTTGTCACATAGTATGTGCCTATTACATAGCATTTGAAAATATATTTTGAGGTTCAGGGGACATGTCTTGGTGTCTCTAGTGCTCTTTGCAAAAATAAAAAAGTAATATTGTTATTGTTTCTCTACTACCTTCATTTTAAAATTTGTGATATTTCAAAATACAATTCCTTAAGCATTTAAGATGAAAAAGTATCAGAGATGTGAAAAAAACTTGAATAGGAAGATAACTATAGAGAAACCCAGAGAGATAGTAGAATTGTAAAAATTAATTATTTGTAAAAACATTCTGAAATTTGTATAGTTTTAGAATTTTTTTAAAGATTTTATTTATTGATTTTAGAGAGAGGAGGAGAGGGAGGAATGGGAAGCATCAACACATAGTAGTTGTGCCTTAGTAGTAGCTTCTCATATGTGCCTTGACTGGGCAAGCCTGGAGTTTCGAACCAGTGACCTCAGCGTTCTAGGTTGACACCTTACCCACTGTGCCACCACAGGTCAGGCTAGAATATTTAATAAAATATAAATTTAAGGCCTTCCACATTACTTCCCAGCTCTTCTAAGTCTAAAATACCAGTAAATACTAAAAGATAAGATTGGCACTGATAAATACTTGTTGCATGGATTGATTAATATATTTAAAAGAATTTTTGATACCAGCAAATCAAATCTCCTATTCATCAGGCAGTTATATTACTGTATCACTTGTTTCCAAGGTAGAAAATGAAGGTGATGATAGCAAGATTAATTAATATTTGTTTTGTGTTATAAACAACTCCATGATTAAAATGATGTTTGTGTAGTGGGCATTTGTCATTGTTTTGTCTATTCAAATTCTTTCCCAGGTTTGGGAACCCCTTACCATGGGGAGGGAGGGGACTGTTGGCAAAGACCTTGTCCCCGAAACGCAGCTGAAGTGCTCTCCACCTGGCTTGCTCAGTCTGCCTTGCAGTGACAGTACAGGCAGGTCACCCCAGGCTCCGCCACTCAGTGTCCCACTTATCAGATGTTGTCTCAAGAGCCAGTGCCATGGCAGAAAGGGGCGGGCAGCCTTTTCCTTAGTCACAGCAGAGGTGGCAGCTCTGTAAGGTTGACCTTCTGAGGCTGGACGTCCCTGAGGTCGCAGCAAAATGCAGGGGTTGCTCAACTGGGGCTGGTGGGACGCTCCCCTCTCCTGGGTTGGGGCACTCCTCTCAGCTCACCCCACTCGGTCTTGTCCTGGGGCCTCCAAAAGATAATCACACCCAAATATTGTCAGAAATAAGTCAATTTTCCAAACTCTGTTTATTTCCTTTCAAAATATCATGCATTGAGTTATTATATTTCCAGTTCCTTTTTATAGTTTCTTGTCTGCTCACAGTATATATCAAATGTCTTGCATTTTTAGTCTTTGTTCCCAGATTTTCTCTGAGAAAGTGCTCAAACTTGCGTACACACACACGCACCCCTCCATAAAACTAACAATAGCATAAAAACATAGGGCAGTTTCTTGTCTTACAGAAGACAGGAAACGTTGATCTCTACAAGCCAACTGTATCTTCAGAACAGCTCCACTAGAAACATCTGTGCTCAGAATGAATGCTGGGTAGTGAAACAGGGGTGAGGTTTTTGTTTTCCCCAGACAATGAAGGAGCAATTTGCCTCAAGGGTTAATTCAATTCTCAATCTGTCAGGAGACAAAAGTGCCTGCAGTTTTAAAATGCCCTCCCCGCAAAACCCACCCAGTTTCTAGCCATAAAATTAAGAGGAAAAAAATATCAGGCCAAGCATGCCTTCTAAAAAAAGGGAAGTAGGAAAGAAAGATCAGCAGGACTTACGGTGCATGAAATAACATTGATAGTGTGTCTCCATTGGCCAGGCAGGCAGCTCAGTACCCAACCAGTCTGATTGTGAAATGATCTCCTTAGGTGGGCCTTTCACTATGGAAACTGATAAAAGCCAGTTATGCCCTCACGCCAGCTCTGGCAGCCAGAGCATGTGCACATGACTTCAGGCCCACTGTTAAGACATTTCTGCCTGGGAACTTCACCCAGAAGAAGGAGCTGCGAAGCTGTGAGGCTTTTGTGATGGTGACAGCAATGGGTGGTGGTGATTCCATCCTGCTGTAGGTTTCCAGAGGCCTTGCCCCCATCAACTCTCATTTATATTTTAAACCTGTATCTCTATTTCGTGAACACCTCTACTGTTTTAGTAATCTCATCTATACATAATCTCATCTATACAGTTCCCTTCTATCGCTTGCAAGCAATAACACAAATGGGAATTAATAATAACATTTTTGAGTTATGGGATTGAAAACTATGGCATGTTGGGCTATGTAGGGGTCAATACATAGCACCTTTGAATTTTCTTCTTTTTCTCTTTCTTGCATTTTTAGTCTTTGTTCCCAGATTTTCTCTGAGAAAGTGCTCAAACTTGCGTACACACACACGCACCCCTCCATAAAACTAACAATAGCATAAAAACATAGGGCAGTTCTTGTCTTACAGAAAACAGGAAACATTGATCTCTACAAACCAACTGTATCTTCAGACAGTTGGTCCTTCCTTCCTTCCTTCCTTCCTTCCTTCCTTCCTTCCTTCCTTCCTTCCTTCCTTCCTTCCTTCCTTCCTTCCTTCCTTCTTTTTTTCTTTCTTTTTGATTTTATATATTGATTTTTAGAAAGAGGAGTAAAGAGAGGGGAGGGGGGAGAAGTTGGAAGTATCAACTCATAGTGGCTGCTTCCTGTATGTGCCTTGACTAGGCAAGCCTAGGGTTTTGAACCGGCAACCTCAGCATTCCAGTTTGGCACTTTATCTGCTGTGCCACCACAGGTCTGACACATTTTTGTATTTCTTTCTTTTTGTGTGTGTGTGTGACAGAGACAGATACAGAGAGAAGGACAGAGAGGGACAGATAGGGACAGACAGACAGGAAGGGAGAAAGATGAGAAGCATAAATTCTTTGTTGCAGCACCTTAGTTGTTCATTGATTGATTTCTCATATGTGCCTTGACCAGGGGGCTGCAGCAGACCGAGTGGCCCCTTGTCAAGCCAGCAACCTTGGGCTCAAACTGGTGAGCCTTGCTCAAACCAGAAGATCCTGTGCTTAAGTTGGCAACCTCAGGGGCCTCAAACCTGGGTCCTCCATGTCCCAGTCCGACGCTCTATCCACTGCGCCACTGCCTGGTCGGGCCCCCACCTTTGTATTTCTTACTCAAGTTCTCAACCAATGTAATTTTACTTATTTATCTTGTTTATCTCTCCCAGCCATAATATCAGAACTATAGCTCTGTGAACACAGGAGTTTTTGACTATTTCATTCATGGCTGTATCCTCAGCATGTTGGATAATACCTGGTTTGTAATAGGCCTTCAAAATTACTTGTTGAATGGGTGAATGAATAAATGGGAAAGGCAAATTAAAATAAAAACAACTTGATTACAGGTATACGGTAATATCAGAAAATTGAACAAATGTTTACACTGGTTAATTTTATGGTATGTGAATCTCGCCTCAATAAAAATGACAACAAAAAATTCTATTCTTGGCTGAATAACACAGAAACACATTCATCTCTTGAAAGCCATTGGCTTCCAAGGGGAGTCAAAACAGGCAACAGTGTGCTCAGGTTAGAAAGCCAGTGCTGCCAAAGCCATTCATTATAGGTCTTTATTGAGCACCGACTATGTGCCAGGCTCTGTTTTTGTACTTGGGATACATCAGTGAAAAAAAGCAAGCAAAGTCCCTCTTCTCATGGAATCTGTGTTCCTATTGGAGGGTGGGGACACATAATAAAGAAGAGATACTTCATATAGAATTGCCAAAGTACTATCAAAAATAAAAATCCTATAGTAAAATTGGGGCATCAGGAATGCTAAGGTGTGTTTTTTTCCCTTCAATTTAAAATAGTGTAATTTGGGTAAGTCTCTGAGCAAATGGCATTTGAGCAGAGATTTGAAAGAGGTGATGAAGGTAACCATATGGATATCTGGGGAAAGACTGTTCTAAACGGGAAGAATATGCTTGGTGTTTTCTAAAAACAGCAAAGAGGGTGAAATATGCGTGGTATCTTTTAAGAGGGTAGACTAGATAGGAAGGGGTGGTCAGAAAGGTAACAGGGAGATCCAACCTTGCAGTGTTATATAGACCATTAGAGAATTTGGACTTTTATTCTATATTGCATGGGAATTGGGTTTTGAGCATAGAAATGGATAACCTGACTTTATATTTTATTAAGATTACTCTGGCTACCAAATTGAGAACAGACTACAGAGAGGCAAAGATGGAAACAGGGAGGTGACTTTGCTGGCTCTTGCAGCTGCCCTGGTGAGAGATGAGAGTGGGTAGGACTAGAATAGTAGTAGTATAGGTGGGGAAAAGTAGGCAGATTCCGTATGTTGAAGATGGCACTGGCATGCTTTGCTTGCAGGGTGGCCAGTTTTTTTGTGGGAGAGAAAAAAAAAGTTAAGGATGACTTTGCTATGTTGACCTGAAAACAGAGAGGGAGTGACCATAAACTAATGTAGAAAGACCGTGGGCAGAGCAGGTTTGGGGTAAAGTTTTGGACATGTTAGGTCCAAACTTTGGACATGTTAGGTGGAAGATCTCCTTTAAATATTTAAAGGGAGATGTCATACAAATACCATATGATTTCACTTATATGTGGAATCTAAAAAACAAAATAAACGAACAAGCAGAACAGAAACAGACTCATAGTTGCAGAGAACAGACTGATGGTTGTCAGAGGGAAGGGGCTTTGGGGGGCTCTGAGAATGGCAAAGGGATTAAGAAGGACAAATTGGTAATTACAAAATAGTCATGGGGGATGTAAAGTACAGCACAGGGAATGTAGTCAATAATATTGTAATGACTATGTATGGTGCCAGGTGGGCACTGTAAATATGGTGCGGGGAGTCATTTTATAAAGTATGTGATTGTCTGACCACTATGCTGCCAACCTGAAACTAATACAAAATAATATGGAGTGTCAAATGTAACTGAAAAATAAAAATAAAAGAAAGCAAAGCAGGCCCTGGCCGGTTGGCTCAGTGGTAGAGCGTCGGCCTGGTGTGCAGAAGTCCTGGGTTCGATTCCTGGCCAGGGCACACAGGAGAGGCGCCCATCTGCTTCTCCACCCCTCCCCCTCTCCTTCTTCTCTGTCTCTCTCTTCCCCTCCCGCAGCCTAGGCTCCATTGGAGCAAAGATGGCCCGGGCACTGGGGATGGCTCCTCGGCCTCTGCCCCAGGCGCTGGAGTGGCTCTGGTCGCAACAGAGTGACGCCCCGGAGGGGCAGAGCATCGCCCCGTGGTGGGCGTGCCGGGTGGATCCCGGTCGGGCGCATGCGGGAGTCTATCTGACTGTCTCTCCCTGTTTCCGGCTTCAGAAAAATACAGGAAAAAAAAAAAAAAAAAAAAAAGAAAGCAAAGGAAGATGTCATATAGGCTGTTGGGTATATGAGGTGGAAGCTTGGGAGAGAAGTCTGAGCTCGGATATATGAATTTGAGAGTTGTTGGAATAGAAATGGTGTTTAACATCATGAGAATGGATGAGTTCACCGGGGCTGAGTGTAGAGGGAAGGGTGAAGAGAAC
Organism: Saccopteryx leptura; assembly: GCF_036850995.1. Lineage (NCBI taxonomy): Eukaryota > Metazoa > Chordata > Mammalia > Chiroptera > Emballonuridae > Saccopteryx > Saccopteryx leptura. The sequence continues at coordinate 268,938,890 of NC_089504.1, read as the reverse complement.
TGAGAACCAGGCTCTGAGAGAGCTCTGACCTGAGAGGGCTGAGAGATACAGAGGCACCAGGGGACGAGAAGGAGCAACTATTGAGGCAGGAGGTAAATCAGCAAAGTATGGCGTCCTAGAAATTCCAATGGGAACCACGATAGGTAGCGTAATGAATAATAGAGTGGTTGGTATATTAGACATCACCGTATCTTCAGTTAGGCACGGAGTGAGAATTGACCGCTGGATTGGTCCATGTGATTGTCATTAGGGACCTTTACAGGAGCAGCTTTAGGGCAGCGGTGGGAGAAACTCTGCTCAGGTGGGTTTAGGGGAGAAGAGCAGGAGAGGAATTGGAGACAATGGGTGCAAATAATATTTTGGATGAATTTTGCTGCAAAGCAGTGGCTATAGGGAGTGCCGGCAAAGGAACTCAGTTCAAGGGGGGCTCTGGGTGGCATACCACAGCACCCACAACAACATCAGTTTTGGGGAAATGTTTTCTCTTAGGGAGGAAAATGCTTCTCAATGCTGTTCTTTTCTCCTAAAGAATAGTATCTATCTGTTAACATTAGGCACCGGGCAGATTATATTGAAGATCTTGTTAAGGCTGTCTAAGAATAGTATCTAGAAGAAGAAAATAAGATTTAAAAAAATCAAATTACCCCTATCCTAGAGCAGATTCTCCTAATAGATACGTTTCTAGACATTTAATAATCTGTGTTTATTCTCTTACCCAATTTACTATAACATCTGACCCAGTGACCTGAAAGATTTAAAGCAGCTACTAACCATACCTCATTTTCACTGAGCAATGGCTTATGCTTGGTAATTGCTATGCTAATGGTTTCCCCGGGGACTCTCAGCTTTACCAGTTAAAATTGAGGTGATGTATAACCCCTCAGGTCCACCTATGATTATCATTATTTCCTAGCTGTGAAATCCAGAAAGTCATATGCTGGAACATTTTGAATGTATTTACCCCATTGGTCATAAGAAGTGGGTTAAAGACAAATAAACTATAGAAACTAAGAAGAAATGAAAACAGCTATTTAATTTCAAATCTTCTGGATTTCATACTGACTTTCTTCCCTCAACAGAACAGGGGAAAGTGCACTGGATGGTTGTGGCCTCATGTTACTTGATTTCTGTACAGCATCAGCCCTGACTGGTCTCTCTCCTGGAGACTTTCCTCCCCTGGCGTTCAAGGCTCTAGTTCCTTCCTGATCATTACTTCGCTCCACTCTAGCAGCCCCCCAGGTCCACGAGGGCTCCTTTTTCTTTCTCTACTACTTATGTGTAGATGTCTCTGTTCTTCACTTCTATTACGCTGGCCCAGGATGGTGCGATGGACTGCATGGCTTCAAATCTACTGACATTCTGGTTATGTTTAAATATCTTTGTCCAGAGGTTCAGACCATTCAATCCAATAGCTGCTGGGCTACTTTGGAACATGTTCCCCAGACATCTTAACTCAATTGTTTTTGAAACCATGGCACCTGGATCTATAGGACAGCTGGAAGCTATTTTCAGTATCTGCAGAAAACCAGTAAAAGTGACTCATGTACTACAGCAAAGTTGCCCATACCGCTTAAAATGTCAACTGTCTTTGCTTTAGTCTAGAATTATAATTAGCACACTGTGCAAATATTATAATCCCAGGCTAAGTTTTGATGGGCAGTTATGTCTTTGATGAATGAAACTCAGCAAATGAATTCATTTATTTTACAAATACAGTTTGGTAGATAAAAATTTTTCAAAACATGGGGTGGACATAGAAGAAAAGATATTTTTGGTGGTAGAAAAGCTGGGGGAAATTGTACTTAAAAATGTATTTTGTACCTTGAAAACCAGAAAAAAATAACATTTGTTGATTTGACAGTAATTTGCAAATATCAGCTCTGCCTCTCCTATGGATTTCATTTGACTCACTCCTGAGCAGTGCGTGACACACAGCTGCACAAGCAAATCTTCCATTCATGACCTGTCCAATGCCCCAATCCTAACCCACACAATAACCTTCTTTCCATCTCCCTGGGCAGCAACTCTGGGGGGACCTGTCCAGTTCCCACTGCACAGTTGGTTATCTTGACAGTATGGTTAAGCTGCAAGAGAATTCAATAAGAAGAGATTTGTCTACTTGGCTTAACATTAATGAGTGCCACCGCTAAGATAGATGAAAGTTAACTGTCTTTGGGGTCGGTGACTCTACCTTCTGCCCTTGGGCCAGCAGTGATGGCCACACCAATATTGACATAATGTGACCACTCAACTTGTGTGCAGAACAGGCTGCTTTCCTCATTCCAATCTCCTCACTGCAGTCCAGACAGAGACTTCGGTGATCAATGTAGAAATGTAGAGAAGGAGGATTTGAGCCATCTGAGTGTTTGGGGGCCAACATTGAAAAGTGTGCTTCTACTTAACCACCTATGTGATCTGAGCAATTTGTCCCTCCCAGGCTTTGCTTTTTTCTTCTCTGTAGTAGGAATTATAATATCTATTTGGCTAGGTTGTTTTAAATTAAGGTAGGTAAAATCTCATATATATAGTTGGACCTTCGCATGGATTGAATGTTTGTGTCCTGGAAAAATTCATATGTTGAAATACTAACCCCCCTAGGTGGTGGTATCAGGAGCTGCATCTTTGGGAGTTGATTAGTCATGAGGGTGGAGCTCTCATGAATGGAATTAGTGCCCTTATAAAAGCAGCCAGAGAAGGCTTCCTTGCCCCTTCTGCCATATGAAGTTACAGTAAGAAAACAGCAGTCCATAAGGAAGTGGGTTCTCACCAGACACTGAATCTGCTGATGCCTTGATCTTAGACTTCCATTCTCCAGAACTGTGAGAAATCAATTTCTGTTGTTTGAAGCATTTCATTGTTGTAGTTTAAATATACTAAGATAGACCTTTTCTTAACATTCTCGTGTGTGTCTGCTCTCTGCTCTCACCACGTTTGTCTGCCATGTTATCCCTCTTTATAAAACACCCATTGTTCCTCTTTTCTATCCCATTCAATCACTAGATCTTTTTTCTCAGACACAAATATCTGTCCATTTCTCTAAGAACAACGCCTATTTCTTAGACCACTATTCTAACTGCTGTGATCAAGTATAATTTCCAACTGACACCTGTTTATTTCCCAGTTCTCTGATGTAAGCAAAATCTATTTCATTATCCTCCTGGTGAGTTCCATTTGCCTCTCTATAGATTGCAGGTTCAACTTTCATTTGTGTCAGTGGGAGTTCTTCCTGTGAAATCAATTCAAAGGAACCCCAGCAGGGGAAAGGGAGTGTCAGGCAGAAAAATAAAGAAGACATTTGCTCTTAAGGATGTCCCTTGGGCAGCTGTCCGTAAAAATAAAGAGCTCCTGGTCAGCACCAACCATTCAACTTTTTATATACGTAGTTGAGTTCTAATTACTTCACTCATCTTTATTCCATCTTTAATCTTAGCTTTAAACTAATACCACCATTAACCCTCAAAAGCTTATTAAATTTAGTTTGGATCCCAATTGGTCTCAAGAAATGGGAAAATCAAATGCTGAACATGTCAGCAATGTGGAATGTCATGGAGCAGGCCTGGTGGTTAGGGACTTGGTCTTGGGAGTCAGATATATGAGTTTCAAGCCTATTGGCTAAGAGTGATTCTAAATGACTACCTTTCCGTGGTTGTTTCCTTTAATCATAACAGCAGCAAGACCACTAAATGGAGTAAGAAGGAGAGATCTGAGTATAGTTTTTGGTACAAAGTAAGCATTGCTCATCGGCAGGCATGTTAACACAAACCAGACAGACCCCAGCCCTCCTCTATTGGTCTCGGAATCACCACAATTCCTTACTGTGGCCTGCAAGTCCCTGTGTGATCTGGCCACTGCCCACTCGCTACTCTGATCCTATTCCACTGTCTGCTTCAGTGGACAACTTGATGATGCTCCAATAACCACATTCTTTCCTGTCTTAGGAATCTGCCCTTTATTGTACTCAAAAAACCTTATCCCTGCTCTTAACATGATGGGCTCTTAACATTCAGGTATACGTTCTACTGTCTCCTCTGGAAAGCCTCCTCTGACTTCTCGGCTAAGAAGGTTCCCCTGTCCTCCACCGCCCCCATTGCCCCTAGTATTTCCTGTCATGTCTCCCTGCTTGTTTCCTTCCGTGCATCCATTACAATCTGTTACTCATATGAACTGTTTATTACTTTGCTTCCTTCCTTATTGTTTGTCTCCTACTTCTGAGGAGGTGATTCATAAAGCCAGGGGTCTCGTTTGTCTTGTTCATTACTGCATCTTCAGCAGTGAGAAGTGATTCTGAAACACAAAAGGGGCTCAATAAATAATCTTAAATTAATATTTGTAGAGTATTACATAGTAAGTGTTATTATTAATTGCTAAATAATATGATTTCTTACATTAAAATGTCATCCTTTGCAATAATGTTAAATGATTAAGTAGCAATTGAAAAGTAATAAACTGCCTTTAAAATATTGTAGCAATTAACAGTTAGACTTATTTCCAATGCTGTTAAGAAGGAAAGCCAAGAATGCATACATTTGTCTGGGTAACTATTTATAGTAGAGTTAGGTAATTGCAATTCCCAAAGCATTTGAGTAAATCTAGTAAGATAAGATTCGAAATACAGTATTCTAATGATATCTAGAACCAACAAATGTCACAATATTTCTAATAACATCTAGAACCAGGTAATACCAATGATTTGGCATGCACAGATAGACTTATTAGCTAAATATTTAGCTATTTTTAGCTATTTTTATGCAGGCGTATTTAACTGAAGAAGCAAGTGAATTTTTATGCTGTATTTAAGGTTTAAAGGTCTAATATAAAGGCAAGAGAAGGACAGAAAACCCTAAATTCAATAAAGCAGTGATGGCCCTGGCCGGTTGGCTCAGCGGTAGAGCGTCGGCCTGGTGTGCGGGGGACCCGGGTTCGATTCCCGGCCAGGGCACATAGGAGAAACGCCCATCTGCTTCTCCACCCCCTCCCCCTCCTTCCTCTCTGTCTTTCTCTTCCCCTCCCGCAGCCAAGGCTCCATTGGAGCAAAGATGGCCCGGGCGCTGGGGCTGGCTCCTTGGCCTCTGCCCCAGGCGCTAGAGTGGCTCTGGTCACGGCAAAGCGACGCCCCGGAGGGGCAGAGCATCGCCCCCTGGTGGGCAGAGCATCGCCCCTGGTGGGCGTGCCGGGTGGATCCCGGTCGGGCGCATGTGGGAGTCTGTCTGACTGCCTCCCCGTTTCCAACTTCAGAAAAATACAAAAAAAAAAAAAATCACTGCTTTATTTTTATTTATTTATTTATTTATTTATTTATTTATTTATTTATTTTTTGTATTTTTCTTTTTTTTTTTTTTTTTTTTTTTTTTTTAATTTTTCTTGAAGCCTGGAAACAGGAGAGACAGGTCAGACAGACTCCCGCATGCGCCCGACCGGATCCCCACCCGGCACACCACACAGGGGCACGGTGCCTCTGCCCAGGGGGCGATGCTCTGCCCATCCTGGGCAAATAAATAGACCTGGGGCGGGCTCCCAAGGTGGGGCGATGCTCTGGCCCATCCTGGGCATCGCCATATATTGCGACCAGAGCCACTCTAGCGCCTGAGTGCAGAGGCCACAGAGCCATGCCCAGCGCCCGGGCCATCTTGTGCTCCAATGGAGCCTTGGCTGCGGAAGGGGAAGAGAGAGACAGAGAGGAAAGCGCGGCGGAGGGGTGGAGAAGCAAATGGGCGCTTCTCCTATGTGCCCTGGCCGGGAATCGAACCCGGGTCCTCCGCACGCTAGGCCGACGCTCTACCGCTGTATTTTTCTGAAGCTGGAAATGGGGAGGCAGTCAGACAGACTCCCACATGCGCCTGACCGGGATCCACCCGGCACGCCCACCAGGGGCGATGCTCTGCCCATCTGGGGCGTCACTCTGTTGCAACCAGAGCCATTCTAGTGCCTGAGGCAGAGGCCAAGGAGCCATCCTCAGGGCCCAGGCCAACTTTGCTTCAATGGAGCCTCAGCTGTGGGAGGGGAAGAGAGAGACAGAGAGGAAGGAAAGGGGGAAGGATGGAGAAGCAGATGGGCGCTTCTCCTGTGCGCCCTGGCCGGGAATCGAACCCGGGACTCCTGCACGCCAGGCTGATGCTCTACCACTGAACCAACTGGCCAGGGCCAAGCAGTGACTTATTTTTGTAATTGTTACTTACAAGCTGCATGAACTTAAAGTCAATCATTTCATCTCTTCCAGCCTGAGTTTTCTCATCTGTACCACTAGGATGAGTATCGTAGCATTATTGTAGGAGTTAACCAGACAATGGCTAGGAATGTTCTTGGCCCATAGTTGTTTGCTTCTAATGAAGTATCAGCAGAACAATGATGTGTATGACTCTTTAATATAAATTTCTTATTAATAATTTTCTTCTTGCTGTAATATTTTAAATGTTATTGTTTTCCATTTGACCACAAAGCATCTCTCTACCAAGAAGACAGCAACAAAGCAAAGCTCAAATACCATAAAAAAACCCACAAAAATAATTCAGTACTTTTCATTACATCAACAATTGTTATCTGTGGAAACTGATTAAAGTCCGTTTAACTTAAGAACTGATATAACTCTTTGAACAACAGATACACCTGTTAATAAATATTAATTCTATATAGATTTTCTAGTACAAGAGAATTGGGTAGGAACATTCTAGAATTCTTTATCAGGCTCTCATTTACCTAGAGATTTCAGTGTTGTTTTAAAAGCCAAATGATTTGAATGCCCTGATATTTGCTTATAGACTTTCCTTTTTTCCCCCTTCAGCCTCGCTCAGTGATTCTCTTCAGTGTACATAACGATTACTGTGCAGAATACTGTATATAAACCATGCTTTAGGTACATTTAAGGGAGTTTCCAATGGTGGTTTTGATTATATACAATTATGGCTTTACCTCCTGAGACGTAAAGATTAATTTGCTCAGCACTGATCCCCTACAAGCTGGCCTCCCACTAAAGAAACTGGTTTGCTCTGAACCTCCATGCAAATCAGTTTTGGGTCAGTGCTTAACAATTTAATCCTAGTCAACTGCAAGTTTGGACACCAACCTCATATTCCCATATCATCATGACAGGGAGGGGCTGGAATTACCCTCAACAATGAATGCTTAAGATGGAAAGATAGGATTGGGGCCAAGGTTCTGTCAACAAATATTGCTGTTGTATCTTGGCCTCTGATGAGCCAGGGGAGGCACCATGTTTCCATAATCATGCAGAGCCCTAGAGCACAAGGGTTGGGGGTCGCTCTCTTAAAATATGCAACACAGGCCGACTATGCACAGCCCAGGCACGTCTACTATATGTGGTGATGGGCTATTTGCACTGGTTTGTGTGATACCCATTATTTGAGGGTCCTCCATTTTTTCTAAGAAACAACTCCAGTGAGTTAACTTCTCGTCATCTGTCTACCCAATTCCACTAAAATCATAATAGATGTAAGTATAAATACACTGCTCACAAAAATTAGGGGGTCAGGGAATGTGCAGATATCCCAGTACTTTTAGCCTTTTGTATAGTGCATTTTCACCAATAAAATAAAAGTTGGTTTTGCATCTCATTTGCATAATCAAACAACTTTCTTTGACTTGGTTGCTTTTCTGATGTTCTTGTTTAATAAAAAAATCAAATGCTTATTTTTTATTGCTTTATATTTATTTTGAAATATCCCCTAATTTTTATGAACAATGTATATGTTCTACATTTAAAATTTTTGTTTCTTTTTATTTTGAAGATGATCATTTCTCTGGTTGCTTTCTTTATCTTTTCCAACAGTTCGAAAGGTAAGGAACACATAAGACCAAAACCCTAAGCCTCAATTTTTCCTTCTCTAGCAAGTGTAGCATCCACTGGGTACAAGAACAAATGTCGGAGACTTTCAGGAGTATAGATGTAACTTTATTGGCCAGTTTTACCTGTGCAGGGGCAAATTCCTGATGTGTCCAGAGACACCGTGCTCACAAGGAACTACAGATGGGAATCGCACCTAGCGGTCACAGCTAAATCTTTTTATAAGCTAAGCAAACAAGCCTAATACAGAAGCAGATGTGGCGGTAACCTATTTGCTAAGGGGACTGCACATAGCATAGCAACAGGGGCTGGGGTCTAGCTCATTGGCGAATTCCAAACCTAAACTTCTGATAAGGGTCTTTTAACCAATAGAATGCAAATGTTTGTCTCTTTTTCTTTTTTTTTTCTTCTCTCTCAGCTTCCCAGAGTCCCTATCTGTCTCTGCTTCTTGATCGACCTTGGGCATGTTACTCCTAACAGAACAGGAGCAGGACCTGCCTGTAACCCTTAAGTTCCCTGTTCCATTAGTGCCCTGCTTATTTTCTGATCTTCTCTTGGTCCTTACAGGAAGCACTCTTCTGCCTATGCTGCTATAGTATTGAAATCCAGAACTTTTTATATCTGCCAGATGATTAGAGTCTGTTGGATCAAAGCAACAGAAACAACAACTTGAATTCAATCACCACTTTCCACGTTCTTGTGACAAGTACTTCAAAATATTATCTTATTTAATGCTCATAAGTACCCTCTGGAGCAGGTATTACTATTTGTGTTTTATAAGTGAGTAAACTGATGCCCAAAGAGTCAAAGGGGCTTGTTTGTAGATATTTAGCAAAAGGATGATCAACCTTTGAATCAAACCCAAATCTGTCTGACTCCAAGTTTTAAAAGAATGATTCTTTCCACCTTTCCACTCTAGAAATGAGAAGGGTACTCAGATCTACCAACTTACCCCAATCTCTATTTCTGTCTCTTTGTCCCCAATATTCCACAAACCCTGCTTCATATAAAAAGGCTTGTGCTTTCTCTTTAAATATTGAAATACTGCCTCTGCAGTTACAGATCAAATGTTATTTTTAATAGTTCAACCATGAAAACTCATTATCAGTAATAAATTTAGTTATAAGTTCATTGGCAAAGACATTTCTAGAACATACAATTTAATATACCTGCACCATTGTAATGTGACTGGTTGTCTGACTTCTATGTTCACTGTAACTCTGAAGCCTCAGACAGGAAGATGGCAGAGCGTATTGATAGAAGGTATACATGGTAGATGATCACTCTTTTTCTTTTAAAAAAAATATTTGTATTTACTGATTTCAGAGAGAGAGGGAGGGAGAAAGAGGGAGACAGAAACACCAATCAGTTTTTGTATGTCCCCTGACCAAGGATTGAACCAGCAACCTCTGCGCTTTGAGATGATACTGTAACCAACCAATCTATCTATCCAGGACAAGGGTAGATGACAACTCTTTTTTTTTTTTTTTTCATTTTTCTAAAGCTGGAAACAGGGAGAGACAGTCAGACAGACTCCCGCATGCGCCCGACCGGGATCCACCCGGCACGCCCACCAGGGGCGACGCTCTGCCCACCAGGGGGCGATGCTCTGCCCATCCTGGGCGTCTCCATGTTGCGACCAGAGCCACTCTAGCGCCTGAGGCAGAGGCCACAGAGCCATCCCCAGCGCCCGGGCCATCTTTGCTCCAATGGAGCCTTGGCTGCGGGAGGAAAAGAGAGAGACAGAGAGGAAAGCGCGGCGGAGGGGTAGAGAAGCAAATGGGCGCTTCTCCTGTGTGCCCTGGCCGGGAATCGAACCCTGGTGATGACAACTCTTTTATCCTACTTAACATATGTTATTTTAGTTTTTAGATAGTCTTGACAAGTGAGAGATGTGACAGAAAAATAACAAAAGCTGATATGACAACTTAAATTTAAGATATAAATAAATAGTTCCACTAAACTCATGAGACTCTAGAGTGTAATTCTATTACAATACATTATAATGGCTAATGTTTATGTTAATTTTGAGCCATTATTCCATATAAATGCTCTCTTAAAATGGTAAGAACACTTTAAATATCTTTTAGAATGCTTTGATTACAAGTTAGATTAAATAGTAAACATTTTTTATGACTATGAGGGTAAACTTGAATTTAGAAATCCATCATTCAGAAAAATACATTTTCCAGGGGAATTCCACTTTTATGGTAGAGTGCATCAACCCACGAACAACTGAGTCTGCCCTTTAATTTACTTCCATAGTATTTTGGAGTTGTGTGGTGGGTATGAAACTGGAAATATTGGAGTTTGTGCTGCTTGTGACCAATTCAGCCAAATAAGTAGAGACAGGGATTGAATTTTCATGGGTGCTTTATTCAGGTGGCCAGTGATTTGAGGAGATGGGGGTTCTATTCCCAAATTATCTCTACCTCCTATCCCCAGCAAACCATTTTATAAGGGGAAGAAAAACGTAGGTAAGGGGTTTGGAATTTCAAAGTGGAGTTAATCAAATTATAGTCAAAGTTAATTGGGTCATAGTCGCTGGGCTTCATTCCTTGGAGCACAAAGGCTTTGCTTGCAGACCCCCCGGGGCACAAAGGTGGACAACTTGCAGATTAAGTCATGCAGGCCTACTCAGGCATCCCAGCTCCTGGAATAAAGCCTCTATCTGCATTAACCATTAAACCCATTGACCATAAGCAAAGCCACCATTACTCAAGCTAAAATTTTAACTCTTGAGTTACTTCTATGCGATATAACATCAGTTTCCTCACCTTAGCTAGTCTGACTATACAGTAGTCACCCCTTATCAACAGGGATAGTTCAAGACCCCCAGTGGATGCCTGAAACCAAGGATAAGGTACCAAACCCTATGCATACTATGTTTTTTCCCCTATATATCATACATACTTTTCACTTAAACAAAGCACCTAACATCTTCTCTTTGGCATATCTGAATTGCCAGCATCACTACTCTTGCACTTTGGGAACATAATTAAGTAAAATAAAGATGACTTGAAGACAAGCACTGTGGAACCATGACAGTCGATCTGATAACCAAGACAACTAAGTGACAAATGGTAATCGATTCAGGTAGGGGGATATGATCCAAGCCAATAAGAAACCAGAGTCGTTCTCAGGACTTTATTTTTAGAGTTGTCAGGAAATGGGCACCCTTTCTCCCTGCTGGCCTGCTAGCTGTACGGATGACGCTGGTCTGGAACTTCCGTGGCCATCCTTCATCCACACGAAGGGAGCCTCTCGGAGAATAAGGCCAACACAGACGGAAGTAGAGCTGAGAAATGAAGTGTCATAAATATGATGATAAACTTTAAACCTGTGGACTCAGCCAGGCCGAAGGCAACACTGTAGATGTTCCAATTGTTGGAGCCAACTAAATTCTCTTTTACTTAAAATGTTTGAGTTAAATTTCTGGCAATTTCACACACCCCCCATTCTTATTCATATTCTCCCTAAGCCTTGGTTTTTCTAGTTTGTAAAATGTGATGAGATTCTCTACATCATGGAGTAAGATTTAAATTGAAATGATGCATGACAACGATGTGGCACATATTATATCTTCAACAAATAAACTCAACAGCAGATAAGCCCTCAGATTTTCTCCACAACAGGACTTCTCGCTGTGGTTCCCCTCTGCCCGGCTTCCAGCTCATAGCTGTCGTTCTTACCTTCTCCTGCCTTCATTTGATCAGGGAGATGCCTGTTCCTTTGCTGATTGGCCCGGGAGTCTCCTCTTGCTCTTGGACAACAGATGTTCTCAAGAAGTAAATTTCTCTGTCCTGCTTTGCACTGGAATTGTGAAAGATCTCACCTAGAGAAGACAGCAAACCCACAAGAATTCCCAAGAAGACCACATCGAAGGCACAGATGAGCTGATTTTGGTCCTGGTTCAGGAACATCTGGAGGAACAGCTGTGGACAACAAGAACGTGTTTATCTCCTTTGTAAAGAAAAGTAGAGAAAAGGCAGGGAGTGCAGCATGACAAAATAGAGAGATCTGTTCCCATCGTTCGAACTTGGGATGGAAAATAATTGAGTAAAAACACAGCTTGTTTTTAAATCAAATAGCCTGAAGGGTAATGAGTTGAGCGGATAGAAAAAAACCCTGAAAGTCTTTAATCCATTAGCTCTATGCCTCCCACCTGCTACTGATATTAGTTGCAGGGTATCTATAAAGTATATCTGTATCTGATCTCAAAATTTCCTTCACCAGAAAAACCTCAACTTTTCCCTTATTATTAGAATGTTAACTCCCTTGGGATTTTATTTGGGAAATGGTATTATTGATGTCCTGAAAAAGTCCTTAAAATTTACTACACTTTCACAAGTCAGTATGTTTTTCTTTCTTTTGGCAAGATTGAAAAGACTGTACTATAATTTTTTTTTTCACAAATGAATTCAGTAGCTTGGGCTTCAACCTCACGAATTTATGATCATGGCTTTGAAAAGAATTTTGTTGTTTAAAAAAGTGCCTGCCTCAAACTTCCCAAAACTAGGAAAAATAAAATTTAAGCATTTGTGATACTTGGAAAAAAGGACACCAGTAGCAATTTTATGGTTGAAACTTTAACTATAATAACCATGTATTTTTTTTGCTTGTAGCCAAGTTACTGAGAGCCTTTTTTTCTTTCCTCATAAGCAGTTGAGACTTCAAGAAATTGGAGAAGAATCAGAACCCGATAATAAACTAGCTATGAGGCATGTTAGACTGGTTATTAAAGTACAATTTCTAATCGTCTTTGGGGGAAGTTATAAAAAATAAATTCTAGAATATGCATCAATGAAAATAGAAAAGAGAAATCAGGTTTTATTTTTAAAAGGAGAAAATAAAACCCCTTATAAAACATATGGGTTTAGCTTAATAAGAAACAGTTTCTAGACAAACATAGATGAATGATTCAACAGCAGCAGGACACCCCTTTATGTAAATACTGAACTGTGGGACTCAAAAAAACAAATTCAAAGAAAAACATTATTAATCAGCTTGAGTTTTTCCCCCCACTCAACATTCTAAAAGAACAAAGAGACCAACATTAAAGAATGCTTTCAACATGAACAACAGGCTGAGCATGGTTTAGTGTTATCCTTGATAAAACTTTTCAATTATTTAGAGACTTTCTCTTCACTATTCTTCATTTTGATGTATCATACATGGGAAAATAGTCAAACATCAAAATACTATAATGTCCTAATTGCTTTTCCTTTACAATATTGCTTGTTGGACTTCTGGTTGACCCAGCATATATGCTGCACCCCCTTATTAGATGAGAGCAGGTACTAACTATGTAACTGACTTAGAGAATACCTTCTATACCAGCACTCAGAGGACCTTACTGAAAAGTGTCTTATATAGAAAGCCACAATAAAGAGTCTTAGCTTGGGATCTTATACAAACTGAATATACAAAGTAAAGTGGAGATTTAAGATGGTCTTCTGATGTTCTAAAACACTTTCAACTAAAATAGGCAGGAAATGGACAGAGAATGGTTTTTGTTCCTTATCACTGTAATATTCTTTACTGAATGTCAAAATCTGTGCAAATGTAGCTGTTCTAAGAGTCACAGGGTGGATTTTAGGCACCTGTTAGATAAATGTTCAGTCACTCACATCTTACCCAGCAGACAGGACCATTGGCTCAATTACTTTGTGACTAACCATATTCATACTCTTTTCTTTAGGTAGTTTTGCTTACACATGAAGAGCTCATTGCAGGGTTGGGATGGGGCACCGTCCAGATAGAAACACAAAACTGTCTATATATTCCTAAAGTGCTGTGTTAACCATGAGGCTAATACATTTAGATTATTGGGTGGCTGATGTTAATTTGAAACTGGTATTTGAATGTCTCTTTATACATGTCTTTGTTAGGACTAAATGTTGTATTAAACTGAAATTGCCATGATGAAGATGCTTTTAACTTTATTCTTATAAATAAATAATTTTGAGTACATATAAATTCATATTATAGTGAATTGTAATAGTGAAGTAAATAATTTCTCAAATATACTTAATGTGCATTTGTACACATCTAACCCATGTTGAAAAATATTTATCAGTAAAATAGTTACATAAAAATAATTTCTCAATAAGACTCACTTTTAATAGAGATCTAATAGGTAGATAAATAGGTCAATCTAATTTTTAGATTAAAGGCTTATATAATTTACTATTATTAAACATATAATCTTAAATGTGTGTTTATAGCTTAGATCCAACTTTAGAAAAAAATAAGAATTTTAACTGGCTTAGTTTTATATTTTATTTTAAATCTTTACAACATTTAATAAGACATCACTTATATGCCATTAAGAATCCCAGTAATAGCCATTTTCAGCTATTTGAGAATTCAATATAAATGAGGTTTTATAAAGTATTACAAGGTAATCCTTTGGCAAATGAGATTAGTTATCTATTTTTACTTGCATCACAAAAAATAATTAGCAATTTCCACAAATAGCAAGGTTTTCAAAGCTTTTTATGAGCTATTGTTCTGTGTACCGTTTAAAATGTGTAAACGTTATAACAATAAAAAATTAAATCATGTTATTTACCTGAAATCTCCTCTCTTCAACAAATCAAGCTATTTTTATATTACAGTATTTGCTTTCTTCTTCTTATCTATATGTATGCATTTTAAATAGTTTTAATTATATAACATGCATTTGTGAGGTATTTGCTGATGCTATTGTCATATTAAATAAAGTACACTATTATAATCTATAAATTGGCTGTTGTGTTTTAGCTTTGGTTTGTATGAAGTGCTTAAGTTTGTGCTTTTTGGATATCTACATTCATAACCATGGGAAATAACTATTGGTCTTAGGGGTATTAAAATAAAATTAAAAAATATTGAAACCATATTTCTTTTTGTTACTTAACCTGAAACATTATGTTTTCTGACCGTAAGTATGACAAACCAAAAGTTGGCCGACAGCAAGAATTGTCATTTCTGTTCTTATGAACTTCTTATAGTAATTGACTCTCACCCAAACATAAAATTATACCGATGCTCTCCTTGTCCTGGCTGCTCTGATGCACATTGAAGAGTTTCATTATGTCAGCAGGTTCTCGACTTTCCATTCTACAGGAAATCAAGCAATGAAGAACACTCAACAGAGACATGCTCTGCTTCTAGCTATCTGCGGAGCCCAAATGTATGCACTTATTAGCTCTTTCTTTCATGTCTACTAGTAACTTTTTAAAATGTAAGTACTTTACCAAATATTTTGCCAATGTTTTTCCTAATTCTCCTAGTGAGTGTACAAATTCAGTCCTCTTTTTTGGATGAAGAAACTAAGATTTCCAGAGCTTGAGAACTCGACCAAAGTTACCTCTTTATGGATCAATGTTATAGGGGTAGGGTTTGAGTCCAGGCCGACTGACTCAACAGCAGGTACATACAACCACTAAAATGCTCTCTATTGAAGAATAAAAAATTTGAGAACATTACAACTGTTGAAAAATATCTCATTGCTATCATTGTCCGAGAATTTAAATGTTAATATCAAGACCATTAGTCTGGGGAGAGCATTCCTGAGTCTGTCTTAAGATATCTCTTTTCTCTTAATGTCATAAATTTGTGGATTTTATGTATAATATACTGCGGAACTGCCTTGTGTATAGGGTCATGACATGGTCCTTCACTATTTGCTCAAGGGATTGAGTTTCTCTTTCCTGAAGGGCCTTGGATATATTTTGGAAAAAAAAAATTAAAAAAATGTTCACTTTTCTCTATGTAGATGATCTAAAGATTTATGAAATAGAAGAGAAGGTAAGAAGATGCTGCTTTCTTCATGTTACTGCCCAGCCACTATTGTAGTATACTTACTTAGCCTTTGCTACAAATAATGGAACTGGCTCAATATACTGGAGATTTCAGAGCCTGTGTTTTATGACATGTCTAGTACCAGGGAGTAGCAGGGAGGACATGTAGATCATTTTTCCCAGGGACAGTTGGTAACAGTTACAACATAATAGGTAGCTACTCTAGAGTTTAGAGCCATTTAAGAAAACATATAACTCAGCCTCTTGTGGAGACAGTGAAGAAGAAAGCAATGACTCATCTCTAACTACTGAGAATGCAAGAGTGTGATTATAACTATTCCTTTGGAGAGGTATAGTATGAAAGAGACTCCTCTCTATAGGTAAACTTCTCTTTAATTAACAACTAGATTTGGCAAGGTGTATTGGTATTGTGTAGGCCAATTGTGCTTCGAATTTTGTTATGTATTTTGTGTTCTTAGAGATACTATTCTGGTAAGTTTGTCTTCTGTGGCTATAGGACAGATGCCATCCAGTTCTGTTAAGACTATTGAACTCTTTATAGACAATACAATCAACTGAAAAAACTATCAAAAATGATAGGTCAGCTGTCTTTCTCAAAGTGAAGTCTTTCAAGAAACAACTAGAAAGCATGTTCAAGATGGGTTCACTAGACAGAAATGGAATAAAGTTAGCTGGAAATAAGAATACAAATATCTTAAAAATATCTTCATGATGTTATGCATTTGAACATTGTTAATTTCCACTTTGATTAATCACTATGCTTGGTTCTGTTTACATAATTTAAAAAATGTATCTAACTAAAGAGATTGTGCTAATTATTCCACAACCATCTGCCCTTTGTCTCTCCAGCAGCAGAGCATGGCAGGCTTTAACATTTTAAATTATTTAATTACTAACTAATGAGAAAATTTTAGAACTAATATAGATTTTGTAGTGCAATTTATAGTCCAAATAACACTGTACATAATTATGGAACATATTTTTCAATAACTTCTTAAGAATGTACACTCTGGGTGAAAGAAAATCAGATAAAGGCATTAACCCCTTGTGGAGAGACTTCATTAGGAACAAAATCTAAGAATTTATTATATGATTCATCAAAGATTTATTTAATATTTACAATGACTTATCAATTTGATTTACTGTTCAGAGGGAACATGACACTAGATTAGGCGATAAAGGATTAGGAGCCAGTAAATATTAAGATTATAATAAATATTGTACTTGCTCTTAATAGTTATCATTTTAGACCAGTTATTGAAATATCAGCAGAACACAATGCTAAACTGTTTTATATAAAGAGTTGATATCACAAACAGTGCGGCATGTGTTTCTCAATAGACTTGCATTAACTTGTCAACAATGTCCTCTTCAGTGTCTTTAGTGACTGGTAGCAGGGATGTGTGAAACTATGTGGAGGATAAGATATGTTCTTCTGCTAAAGTCTTCAGCTTTAGATGGTTCTTTGAACTGGTTTAAGTTGCATAGGAAGCAAGCAAATAGGAAATAAGTTGTTTAATTTACTAGGTATTCTTATTGAAACAAAAACTATTTATTGTCATTGAGAAGTTCATATTTTGTTACATGGAAAGGTATATAGTTATATCTAGATGGATTTAATACAGATGTGTTCACTGTCAACATTTTATTTCTTTCTATATTCCTTTTAATTAGAACCTAAAGCTTTGGCTTAGGTATAAGAAGCTTTGTTTCACCTACAAGATAGAAAAGATATTTCTCTTTCCTCATTTCTGTGTTTGAAAATTAAAATAAATCTAGTGTATGCTGTAGGAAAAAAAAACATTAAATTGGAAATGATGGTATAAATTTTAGTTTCTAGTCTCTTTGTAAGTAGCCAATAATTAATGGAATGACAATGAGCAAATTGTTTAACCACCCTCGGTCCGGGTTTCCTTATTTGTTGAATTGGGGAGTTGGTGATTATTTCCTCTGTTCCTTTGCTCAGCTCTCATGGTTCTGAGGCTGCTGGAAGTGGGGCTCTTTCATGGGGTTGTAAGGAAAGCATTCCTGGAGACCCATGTATGGAGGTCGGGGGGCACGAGGCTTTTGTAGTAAGATTCATTCTAGGTTGAAATGAAAGGCTGCCCGCGGGTTCCCAAGGTCTCATCTCTACCTGCCCTGTCGTGGAAAAAGTCCAGCACAGTCTTCATTAGGCCTGATACAAAGACCAGTGTCCAGATGTTCAGTGTCAGGATTCAGTCCGGCTAGTCCTCATCAGGCTAGCCTAGCCTGTGTTCCCAGCTGGGCTGCTTTTACCTGGCATTGTGCTCAGGGCCACACTGGAAGCCTGCATGGCTGCCAGCCCCTGGGGAGCTGCTGACCTGTGCAGTTTCTAGGGCCATATGGCTACTTAGAGAATGTGCCAATGAATGGGGTAAGTGCGTGTTTCTAAGCAAAAAAGGAGAAAAGAGAGCTAGCGCTAGCTTTTTATTAAGCCTGGGTTATATTACCTCAGGTTGAGGAGGACTGGGTATCCTTACTAATCAATCAGCTTCCCAATCTTTCTCAGGCTTCTCATGGCTCCTCCCCCAGACCAATCCAATCCTTTTCTCAGGCTAGACTGACAGACCCCTGTGGCTACCATCATGATTTCTACTGCCCATGCCTCAAAGTGGAAACACCTCTGTTTGTACCATTTTGATTTCTACTGGGCTTGTGCACGCAGAGGAAGCTCACCTGCTGCTACTCCTCCCTCCATGGACTGGGGATGAACCACTGTACCAGGGGAGATTGGAAAGCTGTTGCTTCCTCCCTACATGGGGCAGGGAGGACCGGACAAGGCTGCGATTCCTTGGGGTGTCCGAAGCGGTAACTTTCTAACAAAGCAGACAGGGTTTTTGATATCTGGTTCCCTTTGTTCCTTTTCCTTTTTAATACCTAGCTACCTACATTAACAGTTTCACTAATTTTTTTTTTTTTTTTTTTTTTTTTACAGGGACAGAGAGAGAGTCAGAGAGAGGGATAGATAGGGACAGACAGACAGACAGGAACGGAGAGAGATGAGAAGCATCAATCATCAGTTTTTTTTGTTGCAACACCTTAGTTATTCATTGATTGCTTTCTCCTATGTGCCTTGACCGCGGGCCTTCAGCAGACTGAGTAATCCCTTGCTCGAGCCAGCGACCTTGGGTCCAAGCTGGTGAGCTTTTTGCTCAAGCTAGTTGGGGTCTCGAACCTGGGTCCTCTGCATCCCAGTCTGATGCTCTATCCACTGCGCCACCACCTGGTCAGGCTCACTAGTTTTCTTTTAGTTCTGTGGTCACCCAAGTTCTTTTCTGCCTCAGGGCCTTTGCATTTTAAATTTCTTCTGCCTGGATCATTTCTAAGACTGACTCTATCTTCCCATCATATTTTGTTACCTCTTTAAGGAGTCTTAGAACATCCTTACTAATATAATTCCATTCCCTATAGTCTTTATAGCAGCATTCATTACTCCTTTTATTACACTAATTACAACTTTTAATTATTTTAATTATTTTTTTGTATAGACAGTCTTCCTGAATCTGAAGTTGTTAAATGCCACCTAATATTCACTACTACTTCTTTCTTATTAAGAAAGTCCTAATATTATTCAGAGTACCATTGTGTCCAGGTGAATAAAAATACTTTCCTAAGCTCACTTGTGAGCTTCTAGTGAAGGGTGGTGCTCTGATATAGGTCTGGTCCTTTATTATTTATTTATTTATTGACAGAGACAGAGAGTCAGAGAGAGGGACAGATAGGGGTAGACAGACAGGAAGAGAGAAAGATGAGAAGCATCAGTTCTTTGTTGTGGCTCCTTAGTTGTTCATTGATTGCTTTCTCATATGTGCCTTGACTGGGGTGGGGGAGCTATGGCAGAATGAGTGACCCCTTGCTCAAGCCATCGACCTTGGGCTTCAAGCCAGTGACCTTTGAGCTCACACTAGCAACCATGAGGTCATGTCTATGATCTCACACTCAAGCCAGGGACTCCGTCCTCAAGCTGGGGAGCCTGTGCTCAAGCTGGAGGAGCCCACACTCAAGCGAGCCACCTCAAGGTTTTGATGCTGGGTCCTCTATGTTCCAGTCTGACACTCTATCCATTATGCCACCTCCTGGTCAGGCCAAGTCTGGTCCTTAAGTCCTAGGCTGATGGTTTCCTGGGAAGTGTTTTCTTACCTGGTACAAGTGTCCTCCTACTTCTAGAATGCCTCTGTAATTCCTACATGAATGTTGGTAACATGTTTGGAGCATCAACAGCAATTTTGTAACCATGGGTATGAAAGCCATGAACTAAGGTTGATAAAGCAAAAAAGTCAGGGGTCTTTGACCACAGCAACTCTAGAACTACCAGCTGTATTAAGCTTGGACTAACTTGGAGTTTTTTGTTAAACCCATATAAGCTGAACACACAATATGATATACAGAGAGGTGTTGTGGAATTGGGCACCTGAAACCTGTATAATTCTGTTAACTAGTGTCACCCTAATAAATTCAATTAAAATAAAACTTAAACCTCATACACTTAAGCCATTAATTTCTAATTTTCTGTTATTTCACCATCTGCTGCATTCTTCATGGTCACATTTCTCTCTTGAATACAACCATATGACAATAACAGACATAAAGTAAGCTTTTAATTAATATTTGTTTATTTAAGTCTAGAACTTGATACACAAAAACAATGATAAAAAAACACCAAGCACACCTTGGAGAAAAATAATTTCAGCATATATGACAGAAATAATATTAATGCCTTTAAAATATGGAGACTTGTATAAAGCAATAGGAAGACCATTATGACTCCAATAGCTAAATGGGCAAAATATATATCAATAATATAAAACTCTGTTCACTTGAGGCATTAAGGTTAATAAATCATCTGTTGTCTCTATCAAAAGAGTTTTGTGATCAAATAGAAAATATCTATTTGCTAATTAAGCATTTGAGCAAGTGTTTTGGCATTGGCTTAGAGACTATAAGCAGGAAGTCTAGATAATTCAGAATTCAGTCCTGATATCAAACCATTCCATCTCAAAGTCATTTACCTTGCATCAGAAAATGTTTCCTACAATGTTGATTAGCCTTGATGTAACCATACCCATAAAGTTGGAAAGTACAGAAAAAGATGGAAGAAAGGAGAGTGGCCAAGTAGAATGGCTGAATTGCTAATTCTGTGATATATGAATGGAACAAATAATTATCCGAATGACTCTCTGTGGGATTCAATTTGGAAAGTAATCAGGTCAACTCTCTATTTCCTTCCTCTGAATAGTCCTTTCCTGTTTTGTGTGAGATCTGGTTCAGCAGAGACTGAAATTACTGTGTTGTATTGTATTTTTGTCACTTGAGCTCCTGTTTTTGTCTCCACAAGTCAAATTTAAATTTTCTTGGTGGAACTGATCAGTTCTGTCCATGACGTAATTTAATAAAAATAGCTGCCATTTGTTAAATGTCTGTTAGAGACCCATCCTCTATTGTGGCTTAGTTCAGTTAATTCTCGCAGTAGTTCTGGAAGCTAAATATTAATTATTATTTGGGGTTATTTTTTTTACATTTCATAGGTAAAGAGTCAGGAAGCTCAAAGAGTTAAGCTATGACGTGTGACAAGGTACCCTGGCCTGTCTGGTTCCAAAGACCATGCTGTTAGCATCACACATGCAGCTTTAAGAAATGCTTTCTTTTCTCCTTTTGAAACTTAGCTTGCCTGTGCAGATGTGATTTTAGCTTTTTATTAAAGACAAGGCTGAAGAAGAGTTATTACACAAGTATAGCATTTGCAGATCTTAGTATCTCTGATTAGGAAAGAATTGTAATGAAGCCGCTCAATATTCCACCTACCTCTGGTAAAAGGAAGATTAGAAGATTGGAAAATTTGATGTGACTTTGATGTGTTAAATGCTAAATAGTGCTGCACAGGGTGAAAATTCTTTGGAAGAGGATCGAGAGTATAACTACTTTTGCAGGTGTTTTAGAGCAAAAATCTGTTCACTTAGTGATTCCACATTTTTGGGAAGGATGTAACTAGGAAAAATTTTAGTGTTTTTTTTTTTTTCTATGGAAGGAACATAAAAACGCCAGAAATACAGAGGTAATTATTTTGATCAGGCATTTATGTTACTCATTATGATGGTAAAATCGATTTATACTTTATAGAATCATTTGTCAAAAGCTTGGAAACATGGCACGTTGATAATTGCGGCCAAAGCAATTACATTTGGTTTCTTCATTAAGGAGAAAGAAAATGAGTGTTACCTGCTAATGAACAAAGTTATGAAGAGTCTCAATTCAAATATGCACTATTTTCTTGAGGAATACAAGGTGATTTGACATGCACAAAATCCTTTTGCAGTTTGTGTATAGAATCCTAACCTTTCTCTGTGTCAAGGGAAGATAAATTTAAGCATTGTCGGTAAGTCTTTCAATGAAATACATAGGTAAAAAAAAAATGAGAATTTTCTTTTTTTTTTTTTTAAATAAATTTTTATTAATGGTAATGGGATGACATTAATAAATCAGGGTACATATATTCAAAGAAAACATGTCTAGGTTATTTTGTCATTAAATTATGTTGCATACCCCTTGCCCAAAGTCAGATTGTCCTTCGCCACCCTCTATCTAGTTCTCTGTGCCCCTCCCCCTCCCCCTAACTCTCCCCCTGTCCTCCCTCCCCCCACCCCTGGTAACCACCACACTCTTGTCCATGTCTCTTAGTCCCATTTTTATGTTCCACCAATGTATGGAATCATGTAGTTCTTGTTTTTTTCTGATTTACTTATTTCACTCCTTATAATGTTATCAAGATCCCACCATTTTGCTGTAAATGATCTGATGTCATCATTTCTTATGGCTGAGTAGTATTCCATAGTGTATATGTGCCACATCTTCTTTATCCAGTCTTCTATTAAAGGGCTTTTTGGTTGTTTCCATGTCTTGGCCACTGTGAACAGTGCTGCAATGAACATGGGGCTACATGTGTCTTCACGTATCAATGTTTCTGAGGTTTTGGGGTATATACCCAGTAGAGGGATTGCTGGGTCATAAGGTAGTTCTATTTGCAGTTTTTTGAGGAACCACCATACTTTCCTCCATAATGGTTGTACTACTTTACAGTCCCACCAACAGTGAATGAGGGTTCCTTTTTCTCCACAGCCTCTCCAACATTTGTTATTACCCGTCTTGTTGATAATAGCTAATCTAACAGGGGTGAGGTGGTATCTCATTGTAGTTTTGATTTGCATTTCCCTAATAACTAATGAAGCTGAGCATCTTTTCATATATCTGTTGGCCATTTGTATCTCTTCCTGGGAGAAGTGTCTATTCATGTCCTCTTCCCATTTTTTTATTGGATTGTTTGTTTGTTTGTTGTTGAGTTTTATGAGTTCTTTGTAAATTTTGGAAATTAGGCCCTTATCTGAGCTGTTGTTTGAAAATATCATTTCCCATTTAATTGGCTGTCTGTTTATTTTTATATCAGTTTCTCTTGCTGAGCAAACACTTTTTATTCTGATGTAGTCCCATTCATTTATCTTTGCCTTCACTTCTCTTGCCATTGGAGTCAAGTTCATAAAATGTTCTTTAAAACCCAGGTCCATCAGTTTAGTACCTATGTCTTCTTCTATGTACTTTATTGTTTCAGGTCTTATATTTAGGTCTTTGATCCATTTTGAATTAATTTTAGTACACGGGGACAGGCTGTAGTCGAGTTTCATTCTTTTGCATGTGGCTTTCCAGTTTTCCCAACACCATTTGTTGAAGAGGCTTTCTTTTCTCCATTGTGTGTTGTTGGCCCCTTTATCAAAGATTATTTGACCATATATATGTGGTTTTATTTCTGGGCTTTCTATTCTGTTCCATTGGTCTGAGTGTCTATTTTTCTGCCAATACCATGCTGTTTTGATTATCGTGGCCCTATAATATAGTTTAAAGTCAGGTATTGTAATGCCCCCAGCTTCATTCTTTTTCCTTAGGATTGTTTTGGCTATTCGGGGTTTTTTATAGTTCCATATAAATCTGATGATTTTTTGTTCCATTTCTTTAAAAAATCTCATAGGGATTTTGATGGGAATTGCATTAAATTTGTATATTGCTTTGGGTAATATGGCCATTTTGATTATATTTATTCTTCCTATCCAAGAACAAGGAATATTTTTCCATCTCATTGTATCTTTTTCGATTTCCCTTAACAATGCTTTGTAATTTTCATTATATAGGTCCTTTACATTCTTTGTTATGTTTATTCCTAGGTATTTTATTTTTTTTGTTGCAATCGTGAAGGGGATTATTTTTTTGAGTTCGTTTTCTAATATTTCATTGTTGGCATAGAGAAAGGCTATGGACTTCTGTATGTTAATTTTGTATCCTGCGACCTTACTGTATTGGTTTATTGTTTCTAATAATCTTTTTGTGGAGTCCTTCGGGTTTTCGATGTATAGGATCATATCATCAGCAAAAAGTGATACCTTTACTTCTTCTTTTCCAATATGGATGCCTTTTATTTCTTTGTCTTGTCTGATTGCTCTGGCCAGAACTTCTAGCACCACGTTAAATAAGAGTGGAGAGAGTGGACAACCCTGTCTTGTTCCTGATTTAAGGTAGAAAGTCCTCAGTTTTATGCCGTTTAAAATGATGTTG
Organism: Saccopteryx leptura; assembly: GCF_036850995.1. Lineage (NCBI taxonomy): Eukaryota > Metazoa > Chordata > Mammalia > Chiroptera > Emballonuridae > Saccopteryx > Saccopteryx leptura. The sequence continues at coordinate 268,914,668 of NC_089504.1, read as the reverse complement.
GCTGATGGTTTATCATATATGGCCTTTATCATGTTGAGATATTTTCCTTCTATACCCATTTTGCCGAGAGTCTTAAACATAAAATTGTGTTGTATTTTATCAAAAGCCTTTTCTGCATCTATTGATAAGATCATGTGGTTTTTGTTCTTTGTTTTGTTGATATGGTGTATTACGTTAACCGTTTTGCGTATGTTGAACCATCCTTGAGATTCTGGGATGAATCCCACTTGATCATGATGTATTATTTTTTTAATATGTTGTTGTATTCGGTTTGCCAGTATTTTGTTTAGAATTTTAGCATCTGTATTCATTAGAGATATTGGTCTGTAGTTTTCTTTCTTTGTGCCCTCCTTGCCAGGTTTTGGTATGAGGGTTATGTTGGCCTCATAAAATGTGTTTGGAAGTATTGCTTCTTCTTCAATTTTTTGGAAGACTTTGAGTAGAATAGGAACCAAGTCTTCTTTGAATGTTTGATAGAATTCACTAGTATAACCGTCTGGGCCTGGACTTTTATTTTTGGGGAGGTTTTTTTTTTTTTTTTTTTTTTTAAATAAATTTTTATTAATGGTAATGGGATGACATTAATAAATCAGGGTACATATATTCAAAGAAAACATGTCTAGGTTATTTTGTCATTAAATTATGTTGCATACCCCTCGCCCAAAGTCAGATTGTCCTTCGCCACCCTCTATCTAGTTCTCTGTGCCCCTCCCCCTCCCCCTAACTCTCCCCCTGTCCTCCCTCCCCCCACCCCTGGTAACCACCACACTCTTGTCCATGTCTCTTAGTCTCATTTTTATGTTCCACCAATGTATGGAATCATGTAGTTCTTGTTTTTTTCTGATTTACTTATTTCACTCCTTATAATGTTATCAAGATCCCACCATTTTGCTGTAAATGATCTGATGTCATCGTTTCTTATGGCTGAGTAGTATTCCATAGTGTATATGTGCTACATCTTCTTTATCCAGTCTTCTATTGAAGGGCTTTTTGGTTGTTTCCATGTCTTCGCCACTGTGAACAGTGCTGCAATGAACATGGGGCTACATGTGTCTTCACGTATCAATGTTTCTGAGGTTTTGGGGTATATACCCAGTAGAGGGATTGCTGGGTCATAAGGTAGTTCTATTTGCAGTTTTTTGAGGAACCACCATACTTTCCTCCATAATGGTTGTACTACTTTACAGTCCCACCAACAGTGAATGAGGGTTCCTTTTTCTCCACAGCCTCTCCAACATTTGTTATTACCCGTCTTGTTGATCATAGCTAATCTAACAGGGGTGAGGTGGTATCTCATTGTAGTTTTGATTTGCATTTCCCTAATAACTAATGAAGCTGAGCATTTTTTCATATATCTGTTGGCCATTTGTATCTCTTCCTGGGAGAAGTGTCTATTCATGTCCTCTTCCCATTTTTTTATTGGATTGTTTGTTTGTTTGTTGTTGAGTTTTATGAGTTCTTTGTAAATTTTGGAAATTAGGCCCTTATCTGAGCTGTTGTTTGAAAATATCATTTCCCATTTAATTGGCTGTCTGTTTATTTTTATATCAGTTTCTCTTGCTGAGCAAACACTTTTTATTCTGATGTAGTCCCATTCATTTATCTTTGCCTTCACTTCTCTTGCCATTGGAGTCAAGTTCATAAAATGTTCTTTAAAACCCAGGTCCATCAGTTTAGTACCTATGTCTTCTTCTATGTACTTTATTGTTTCAGGTCTTATATTTAGGTCTTTGATCCATTTTGAATTAATTTTAGTACACGGGGACAGGCTGTAGTCGAGTTTCATTCTTTTGCATGTGGCTTTCCAGTTTTCCCAACACCATTTGTTGAAGAGGCTTTCTTTTCTCCATTGTGTGTTGTTGGCCCCTTTATCAAAGATTATTTGACCATATATATGTGGTTTTATTTCTGGGCTTTCTATTCTGTTCCATTGGTCTGAGTGTCTATTTTTCTGCCAATACCATGCTGTTTTGATTATCGTGGCCCTATAATATAGTTTAAAGTCAGGTATTGTAATGCCCCCAGCTTCATTCTTTTTCCTTAGGATTGTTTTGGCTATTCGGGGTTTTTTATAGTTCCATATAAATCTGATGATTTTTTGTTCCATTTCTTTAAAAAATCTCATAGGGATTTTGATGGGAATTGCATTAAATTTGTATATTGCTTTGGGTAATATGGCCATTTTGATTATATTTATTCTTCCTATCCAAGAACAAGGAATATTTTTCCATCTCATTGTATCTTTTTCGATTTCCCTTAACAATGCTTTGTAATTTTCATTATATAGGTCCTTTACATTCTTTGTTATGTTTATTCCTAGGTATTTTATTTTTTTTGTTGCAATCGTGAAGGGGATTATTTTTTTGAGTTCGTTTTCTAATATTTCATTGTTGGCATAGAGAAAGGCTATGGACTTCTGTATGTTAATTTTGTATCCTGCGACCTTACTGTATTGGTTTATTGTTTCTAATAATCTTTTTGTGGAGTCCTTCGGGTTTTCGATGTATAGGATCATATCATCAGCAAAAAGTGATACCTTTACTTCTTCTTTTCCAATATGGATGCCTTTTATTTCTTTGTCTTGTCTGATTGCTCTGGCCAGAACTTCTAGCACCACGTTAAATAAGAGTGGAGAGAGTGGACAACCCTGTCTTGTTCCTGATTTAAGGTAGAAAGTCCTCAGTTTTTTGCCATTTAAAATGATGTTGGCTGATGGTTTATCATATATGGCCTTATCATGTTGAGATATTTTCCTTCTATACCCATTTTGCCGAGAGTCTTAAACATAAAATTGTGTTGTATTTTATCAAAAGCCTTTTCTGCATCTATTGATAAGATCATGTGGTTTTTGTTCTTTGTTTTGTTGATATGGTGTATTACGTTAACCGTTTTGCATATGTTGAACCATCCTTGAGATTCTGGGATGAATCCCACTTGATCATGATGTATTATTTTTTTAATATGTTGTTGTATTCGGTTTGCCAGTATTTTGTTTAGAATTTTAGCATCTGTATTCATTAGAGATATTGGTCTGTAGTTTTCTTTCTTTGTGCCCTCCTTGCCAGGTTTTGGTATGAGGGTTATGTTGGCCTCATAAAATGTGTTTGGAAGTATTGCTTCTTCTTCAATTTTTTGGAAGACTTTGAGTAGAATAGGAACCAAGTCTTCTTTGAATGTTTGATAGAATTCACTAGTATAACCGTCTGGGCCTGGACTTTTATTTTTGGGGAGGTTTTTAATAGTTTTTTCTATTTCCTCCCTGCTGATTGGTCTGTTTAGGCTTTCTGCTTCTTCATGACTCAGTCTAGGAAGGTTGTATTGTTCTAGGAATTTATCCATTTCTTCTAGATTGTTGTATTTGGTGGCATATAATTTTTCATAGTATTCTACAATAATTCTTTGTATATCTATGATGTCTGTGGTGATCTCTCCTCTTTCATTTTGGATTTTATTTATTTGAGTCCTGTGCCTTTTTTCCTTGGTGAGTCTTGCTAAGGGTTTGTCAATTTTGTTGATCTTTTCAAAGAACCAGCTCCTTGTTTTATTGATTTTTTCTATAGTTTTTCTGTTCTCTATTTCATTTATTTCTGCTCTGATTTTTATTATCTCCTTTCTTCGGCTGGTTTTGGGTTGTCTTTGTTCTTCTTTTTCTAGTTCCTTAAGGTGTGAAGTTAAGTGGTTTACTTCGGCTTTCTCTTATTTGTTCATATAGGCCTGAAGTGATATGAACTTTCCTCTTATTACTGCTTTTGCTGCATCCCAGAGATTCTGATATGTCGTATTTTCATTTTCATTTGTCTGTATGTATCTTTTGATCTCTGCGCTTATTTCTTCTTTGACCCATTCATTTTTTAGAAGTATGTTGTTTAGTTTCCACATTTTTGTGGGTTTTTCCCCCTCTTTTTTACAGTTGAATTCTAGTTTCAAGGCTTTATGATCAGAAAATATGCCTGGTACAATTTCAATTTTTCTAAATTTGCTGATATTGTCTTTGTGGCCCAACATATGGTCAATTCTTGAGAATGTTCCATGTACACTAGAGAAAAATGTATACTCTGTCGCTTTGGGATGAAGTGTCCTGTAGATGTCTATCATATCCAGGTGTTCTAGTATTTCGTTTAAGGCCACTATATCTTTATTGATTCTCTGTTTGGATGACCGATCTAGAGCCGTCAGCGGAGTATTGAGGTCTCCAAGTATGATTGTATTTTTGTTAGTTTTTGTTTTAAGGTCAATAAGTAGCTGTCTTATATATTTTGGTGCTCCTTGGTTTGGTGCATATATATTAAGGATTGTTATGTCTTCTTGATTCAGTGTCCCCTTAATCATTATGAAGTGACCATTTTTGTCTCTGAGTACTTTTTCTGTCTTGTAGTTAGCATTATCAGATATGAGTATTGCTACACCTGCTTTTTTTTGGGTGTTGTTTGCTTGGAGTATTGTTTTCCAGCCTTTCACTTTGAATTTGTTTTTATCCTTGTTGCTTAGATGTGTTTCTTGTAGGCAGCATATAGTTGGATTTTCTTTTTTAATCCATTCTGCTACTCTGTGTCTTTTTATTGGTAAGTTTAATCCATTTACATTTAGTGTAATTATTGACACTTGTGGGTTCCCTACTGCCATTTTATAAATTGCTTTCTGTTAGTTTTGTATCTAGTTTGATTCTTCTCTTTTGTTTTTCTATCATTTGTTTCTGTTTGTTTGTGTTCCATACTTCTTTCCTCTGTTGCTACCTTTTTTAAGTCATGTGTTTTTGTGGTGGTTTTTTCTAGGGTCGTTACCATTAAGTAATGAAAAGGGTACCTACCATATTCATTGTAGTACCCTATCTTATAAGTATTTCTGCACTTCATCGTCCTTTGCTACTGTTAATCTCCATTCTCTCCCCCCTTTTTTTTCCTTTGTTGTCACAGTTTAAGTTTGGTTTTATTGTGTTTTTGGTGGAGCTGTTACTTGTGGTGTTGTTTTCTTTTGTTCTTTGAATCTGGTTGGAAAACCCCCTTTAGTATTTCCTGGAGTGGGGGCTTTCTGGTGATAAATTCTCTCATCTTTTCTGTATTTGTGAATGTTTTTATATCTCCTTCATACTTGAAGGATAGCTTTGATGGGTATAGTATTCTTGGCTGAAAGTTCCTCTCTTTCAGGGCTTTAAATATTGGGGTCCACTCTCTTCTAGCTTGTAGAGTTTCTGCTGAGAAATCTGATGATAATCTAATAGGCCTTCCTTTATATGTTGTACTCTTCTTTTCCCTGGCTGCCTTGAGAATTTTTTCTTTGTCATTGGTTTGTGTCATCTTTATTATGATGTGCCTTGGAGTGGGTTTGTTGGGGTTAAGAAAACTCGGTGTTCTGTTTGCTTCTTGAATTTGAGGCTTTAGTTCTTTCCACAGGCTTGGGAAGTTCTCGTCTATTATTTGTTTGAGTATATTCTCCATTCCATTTTCTTTCTCTTCTCCCTCTGATATACCTATTATTCTTATGTTATTCTTTCTGATGGAGTCAGATAATTCCTGTAGGGCTTTCTCGTTTTTTATTATTTTTGAGTCTCTTTCTTCTTCTCTCTGTTGTGCCTCAAGTTGTTTGTCTTCTATTTCACTAATCCTATCTTCAATCTGGGTTGTTCTGCTAGCTAAGCTTGTTACCTCGTTTTTCAGCTCGTGAATTGAGTTTTTCATTTCTGTTTGATTTGTTTTTATAGTTTCAATTTCCTTGGTAATATATTCTTTGTGTTCATTGAGTTGTTTTCTGATCTCCCTATATTGCCTTTCTGTGTTTTCTTGTATATCTCTGAGTATTTTTAAGATTTCTATTTTAAATTCTCTGTCATTTAGCTCCAAGGCTTCCAATGTGTTAAGTCTTTTCTCCATAGATTTTTCCACATCTATTTGTGTTACCTCTCTTTCTTTTGTATCCATAATATTTGATTTCCTCTTTCTTATTGGCATCTGAGGGTGGTCTTGTTGATAGCACTAATTAGAATTAATAAAGAGTAAAAAGTAAAAAAAAAAAAAAAAGGGTAAAACACCTCACAAAAAAAAGCAGTAATAATTTATTATTTCCCCCTTTTTTTCTTTCTTCTCTTTCCCTCCTCTCCCTTCCTCAGGGAAATATCGTGCCTATAATGGAGGGCCTGGTTTGCGGTGAAGAGTTCAAGGGGCAAAAAAAAAGGGGAGTAGGGACCTACTAAATGCAAAAAAAAAAAAAAAAAAAAAAAAAAAAAAGGAAGAAAATCTTAGACAAGCATAAGATGATCTGCCTGCGGGTGATGGTCAACTAAGAGATATAATGAGAGGGATAAGAGGGAACCAGAAAAAAGGACAAAAAAAGGAATAATAACGAAGAAAAGAATAAAAATAATAAGTAAAAATCTGTTGTATTAAGTGGAGTGAAGACCAAATATAATGGAGACCTTGGGTTGGGAGGACCCAAAATGCCACAAAAATAAACAAACAAGAAAAAAACAAAAACAAAAGTGAAAAAGAAAAATAAAGCCAAAAAAAACCCTTGAGTCCCAAATTAACTAATTTGTTCGTGATTGAGGATTAAATGGGAGGAAAGTAAAACGAGAAAAGAAAAGACGAATAGAAAGGAAAAAATAAGAAAAAGAGAAAAACGAAGGAAGAAATAAAAAAGGAAGAGAAAAAAAACAAAATAAAGCAAAACAAAAACAAACAAAAAAAAAAACAAAAGAGGAGAGAGTGAGAGTTAAGTGTCCTGGAGTATAACCCCAAAGGAGGGTGAGGATGAAGAAGAGAAATAAAATGTAACACTTATGGGTAGTGTAGTTCAAGAAAAGGGAAGCATAAGATGGGCAGAGAATAGAAGGACCGAGGTGGAGGAAATAAAGGCAATAAGATAGAAGAAACAAACAATAACAACAACAACAACAACAAAAAAAATTAGTGGAACAAGTTGTAAAGTCTGTGGATTTTTCTTGATTTTGATATGTTAACTTCTTCCTTTTTCTTTTCTCTCCCTCTTCCTGGTCGGTGACTCTGTACCCCAGGCTCTGGCCCTGTGTCACACTTATGTAGGGATTTGCAGTTGATGGGATTCTATGGCTATGTCATATAATTGGCTTTAGTCTTGCTGGTAGTCAAGGCTTGTTGGCGTTTGCAGGGTCCAACGATGAGAGAGTTTGCTTTCCTGGATTCTCTCTCCTAGTCCCCCCTTCCTGAATTAGCAGCCTGGTGATCCAGCTATAAGGCTGCCACTGCTTCTGCCTGGGGAGTAAGAGGTTCAAAGAGCTGGGAAATCCCCACTCTATCCCCACTCAGTGCAAGGCTTTGGGAAAGGCTCTGGCAGTCAGGGCCTCCAGTGTAATCAGGCTGGGGTGGGAGTCAGTTGTTGTCAAGGTGACTGTTCAGCGCCTAGCATTCAGTTGGACCTCTCAACCCAGGCTTTCCACACTTTGTAGCCTGTTTTGACTGGGAAGAAGAGGCACTAGTCTCTGCTTGCGACTAGTGTAGTATAGATCTTATTATCTGCCAAGTCCTTCTTGTTAGCGTTTATCCCTGAATATGGAGGCTCTATCAATCAGAAGTTGCCCCCGCCCCTTTAGCGAGAGGCACTAAAAAATATCACGCCTCTTGTCTTGGGTCGGTGAACTGAGAGAGATCTTATCAATTAGAACCGAGGGTGCGCAGATTTCACGGGTTAAGTTAATTTCAGTAATTGGGTCGCAGCTGTGCTCCCGAAGGTATTTCAGGCTGCCTGCGCGCGCCCCTCCCCCAACGCTTGATTGTTAGCTTGAATGGCTGGGTGAGGTGCCCCGCCCGCGGAGAGAATCTCCCAAGTAGGGAATACCGCCCTGGGGCCTCTCCCGCTCCCCGTGCGCGGGCCGCTGGGAACGTTAGCGGTGCTCGGTCTGCAACCGGACCGGGCGCTGCTCGCGGCGGCTCGCGGTGGCGGCTCGCGGCGGCGGCTTGCGGCTCCTGAGTGCAGGCTGACTCACCACAGGCGCACTTCCTCGCGGCTTGAATGAACATCCCTGCGGTAGCTTCCTCCACACCCTCGTCTCTCAGATTCAAGTGATAACAGTCCTTTCGCTTTCAGTTTGTGTGGAACTCCGGAATGCTCCGAAGATAAATTTTCCTGTTTCTAGTTGATAAATTTGTTGTGATTTTGGGGAGATCTGTCGGACGCGCTGCTCACGGCGCCATTTCCGTGATGTCACCTCCTTCCTTCCTTGATGTCACCTCCTTCCTTCCGAGAATTTTCAAGAAGGAAAATGTTGCTGTATGAAGACGCATCAAACTATTGGAAAGAAGGGATCCAAATTAGAAATCTTTAACATAGTTTTGGAATATAGCTTTGTATTTGGCTATAAGCCAAGTTATAAATGTGCTTAATCAGTTGACAACTAAGGTCAAGATCTGAATGGTTCAACAGCTTGATCCAGACCTTTTGTGAGGCCCTTCTGGCCTTTGGAACTTTTCCTCAGCCTCTGAGTTGACCCAGACGTGGGACTGTATGGGGACTCTGCTTCAAAATAAGTCTCATTTCTTTTAGAACCACAGATTACTTCCATTAAGCATGCAAGAGTTCCTTGAGAAACTTTTTTGTGTGGGCTGTAGCTCATTGTCATTACTGTATTTTTTTCTTTCTCCCACCACTTAGGACAATTCATTAGAAAATCCATCAAATTTATTTGACGTAACGAATTAATCCTTTGAGATGCAATAATTAATATGCAAATTGTACCACATTAAGAGTCTCGGGAGAAATGAATTCAATTCAAAACAGACAGCCTTTGAGAAATTAAAATAGATATTGTTTTACTGTCACAGATCCTCAAAATTCTTGGAACTTTTTTCCTCTCTGTGATTCATTTTATTATCTCCTTGCCTAGAAGTACCAAGACAGATGACCATGCCTGTCTCTAATGCATTACATCAGGATGCTAATTGGGTAATACACATGATAGTCACATTGATGGAAGACTGACGAAGCAAGTAATATACATAAAAAATATGAATTTAGAACAGAATAATTACATCAAAAAGTAAATAATTATCATTGCCATTTCCTTCTGAGATGTGCTTCCAGGGAAATAAAGGTTTAAGAGGTCATTTTGAGAACACTACCGAACAGGCAACATCTTTACTTATGCCTGCAAATTCTGTGGTACAGTCAGGTTTGAAATGGTTTTTCCTGACTGCTGGATAATGTTAGGGAGATATGACTATAAATCCTTTATGACCAATAAAACACCTTTAAATAGTACTCAGCACTCCCTGAGGGCTTTCTATATACAATTTTCAGTGCCTTGCAGGTCATCTAAACCTCCCAGCAGTTCTTTGAAATGGAAACTGTCATTACTACCTTACAGGAGATGCTCCAGAGAATAGTGGCTGACCAACGGCTGCCCACATAGCAGGTTCAGGATCGGAGCCCAAAGATTTAACACTGGATGCCACGTGTTTCATCCTTGTACCAGCTCCGAGAAAGGTGACAGAAAATATCATTGGCACTTTTCAGAGGTTAAATATTAGAGCATTAGAAAATGTAGAAATTGTTTAGAAATTGTTATCATGCTTACTTCTTGCTATTATTGTTGTGAATATGCAATAAGAAATATGTGATAGGAATTAATGCACTGGTGCCTTGTTTTTCCATTGAGCTCAGGAAGCTTTAAATGAGTCATCTCATTATTTTACCCTAAATTTTCTCAATGAGAGGCTGGAAGCAGCCCCATTTGTCCTCATAGTGTAAGTGAAAAATACTGAGGTGGTTATGTAGATATTGGTAGTGGATATTTGCAAGAGAATTGAATTAATTATCAAAATTATTTTGGAAAACACAAACTTTCTACAGAACTACCCACTACTAAATTGTCTTTTCTCTTTCCTTCCTTCCTTCCTTCCTTCCTTCCTTCCTTCCTTCCTTCCTTCCTTTCTTTTTTTATTTTCTTTTTCTCTTTCTTTCTCCTTTCTTTTCTCTCTCTTTCTTTCTTCTTTTCTCTTTCTCTTGCTCCTTCTTTTTTCTTTCTTTTTTCCTCTCTCTCTTTCTTTTCTTTCTTCCTTTCTCTCTTTCTTTCTCTTGCATTCTCTTCTTTTTTCTCTTTCTCTCTCTCTCCCTCCCTCCCTCCCTTCCTTTCTTTCTTTCATTTTCCCTTTCTTCCCTCCCCCCTTCCTTCCTTCCTTCCTTCCTTCCTTCCTTCCTTCCTTCCTTCCTTCCTTCCTTCCTCCTTCTCTCCCTCCCTCCCTTTCTTTCTCCCTCCCTCCCTCCCTCCCTCCCTCCCTCCCTCCCTCCCTCCCTTCCTTCCCTTCTATCATCATTATTCATCGTTAGCATTATCATCAGGCCCATTGCCATCATCATCCTTTTCTTTTTTCCAAAAAATTTGAGACAACTTATTGAGCATTACATTCAGGCAGAAGTCAATTTTTTGAATTGAGTTTTGTGGGAAGAATCAGTTGTATGTGTTCATGTAAATCTATTATGTAACAACTTTGTCAAATTTTCTCTTAAAGATAAAATAGTTTCTTTTTCTATGAAAAACACTGTGCTAAACAATCCCTACAGCACCACTTGAACCACAGCTTCATTGCTTAGTCACTGTGTGAACTTGGCCTAATTGCTATGCTTGCTTCCTCACCTTTGATATGGGGATGTTAATATCCACTTCATAGGGTCATTCTGATGAGTAAGTGAATTAATATGGGCAGAACAATCACAGCAGTGCTGGCACTATGTAGAACTTAGCTATCAGTCTTGTTTTTGAATGTTTGTGGCAAACTAATCAGTGGTCTACATTAGGAGGAATAGGTGTTAAGGCAAGAATCATTTTGTATGTTTCACATTTCCATTGTATTTTGTTTGGGGGAAAGTATGTTTTTAGTTTGGACTTTAAATAACTGTTATGCCTCATTTACCATAAGATGTATTTCCAGGTCAGATAAAAAAAGATAACATTTTTGAGGACATGGACATTAAATGTTGAATTCTCCACTTATTCTTCGATGTATGTTTTGATAAGACTACAAGAGCAAATATATCAAACCCAAATATTGCCTCCATGAAGTGGATAAAGTACTAGAGCTGAAACAAGGTAGAACCCACTGACAATTAATTAGTTCTTCGAGAGGGTTGAGTGTAATCATCTTCTTCTACCTATCATGTTCATGTAGCAAAAGAGGCCTTTTATCCTTGGTCTTTCCAGAGAGTAAAAACTGTTATCGACACTGTACAACAATGTGACTGATTTCTACAGGAAACTTCTCATTTTCTGTTTGTTATCCACCACTCTGATCACTTAACCCACCCAATATTGTTACCCCAGGTGAAAGAGAAGTTCTTCATTTCCAGTCTCCCAGTCCCAAAGCTTGTTGATATATTTTTATAGGGTTGCTCAGATTTTTATAGTAAAAAGCCACTTGAAAATCTTGCTTAAATGCATTCAGGTGCATGCTAATTGATTTTCCTCCTTCTGTGGAAATTTGCACAACAAGAGGAACAGCTGGAGACAGTTTATTAACTAATTGGAAATCTTGGGCTTGGGAGCTGCATGGAAAAGAACAGAAGGAGGAACTTGCATGATATGAAAAAACATCAGTGTTCTTTCTAACAATGAGATATAATATTATTCCATTTGCCCATTGACTACTTCCTCTACAAAGCTCTGGCTCAGAAATAGACTGGATATCAAATTAAATACTGCATGATGCTTTAGAATGGTAAATATATGCCTCTTTTGGTAGTTGACATTTGCTGGCTGATACTGCTAGATTACATATATCAGAACTCTGTTGCAAGTGATAGTCACGGACCTCAAAGTAGTTGAAGCAAAAAAAGGGAATTTGTTTAACTGGGAATTTCAAGGGTGATTCTGACTTCAGGCTGGGCAAGAACTCAGTCATGTTGTTTGGGTTCTATCTTCCTATATCTTATAATACTCCTTCCTTTTGTGGCCTGGGCACACTTTCTTGCTAGTTTTCTATGTGCCAGGAAAGGTGGCCATCATACCCCAAGCTTAAATCCTTATGGCTTGAGATCTAAAAGGAAAGGGAAGCCCCTCTCTCTGGAACATATATATCAATTCTGTGAGAAGACCCTGCCTGATCAAGCTTGCTTATGTCAAAAGGTCCTCCCTCTCATGTATGGTAGAAATCTTCGCAAACTTTAACATAAATATATATCATGACTTGTTAAAATGCAGGTTCTAATTAAGCCCACTTTTTTGTTATATGGATATGTTAATTGCCAAGACCAGGAATCAGTAAAATGTGATTTGTACCAAGAAAGGAGAAAGGTAATAATAAATGAAATAAACAGAAATCAAGAAATTGCAGGAGGCTGTTACTTAAAAAAAAAAGAAAAAGATGCACAAAAAACTAGATAATCAAGAGAACTGGGTAATAAATTTAAGGCTCATATAAAACAGCAAGGACTCTCTTTTTTTTCTTTGGAATGAACCAAGAGGAAAACTGGGCATCTCAGATCTATAATTTAGTTTTATTCAAATACTAATTATAATAACTCACAACATTAGAGTACACACAATCCCATTACATTTTGAGGACAATTCTGAAAGGGAACGTATTTGTAATCCTCCACTATCAAATGGATCTAGGTCCCCTCACTCTCTGAGCAAAGATTCTCATCTGGTGGGGCTTAGCTCCGAGGACCAGCAATATGGCTGGAACAGGTCCTTAACTTGTTTCTGTCTAGGGAGAGAAGCCAGGCAACTTCTGCTGCTTTAGTACTGTATTAAAACAGCTCTTTTCTCTTGATTCCTGTGTTTGGTTCTGTTGACTTTTTTTTACTGGCTTTTAATTTCAGAGACTAGATATCTTGGTTCTGGCACTGGCCATAAATCTGGGCATGTTTGCTATGCTATTGATTTTACTTGCTAACATTCTATCTACTAAATTGGCATCTGGAAAATAAGTACTGGAGTCAGCTTAGCCTCAGTTGCTTCATCTGGTTCCTTTATCTGTTTTTAAATTTATTTTTATTTTTTATTTTTTTGTATTTTTTTGAAGTGAGAACCAGGGAGGCAGAGAGACAGACTCCCACATGCGCCGGACTGGGATCCACCCAGCATGCACACCAGGGGGCGATGCTCTGTTCATCTGGGGCGTTGCTCTGTTGCAACTGGAGACATTTTAGCACCTGAGGAGAGAGAGAGAGACAGAGAGAGAGAGAGGGAGAGAGGAGAGGGAGAAAGGTAGCAAAGCCGATGGGCGCTTCTCCTGTGTGCCCTAACTGGTACTTCCACACACTGGACCAATGCTCTACCACTGAACTAGCTGGCCAGGGCTTATCTTTTCTTTTAATAAAAGAAATTTAATCTGTTAGTCCTGATCCTGGTCACCCTTTGATTTGACACATCCTTGATTCATAATAATGTTAATGATAATAATAATGAAAATAAAAACTAAATTTTATTATTTCAGGCACTGTAATAGTAATTTACATATATTAACATGGCTAATATGTTAACTTTTTTTATTAATTTTAATGGGGTGACATTGGTAAATCAGGGTACATATGTTCAGAGAAAACATCTCCAGGTTATTTTGACATTTGATTATGCTGCATTCCCATCTCCCAAAGTCCAATTGTCTTCCGTCACCTTCTAACTGATTTTCTTTGTGCCCCTTCCTCTCCTCCCCACCCACCCTGTACCCCCCACATTCTTGTCCATGTCTCTGAGTTTCATTTTTATGTCCCACCTATGTATGGAATCATATAGTTCTTAGTTTTATCTGATTTACTTATTTCACTAAGTATAATGTTATCAAGGTCCATCCATGTTGTTGTAAATGATCCGTGTCATCATTTCTTATGGCTGAGTAGTATTCCATAGTATATATGTACCAAAGCTTTTTAATCCACTCGTCCACTGACGGACACTTGGGCTGTTTCCAAATCTTCGCTATTGTGAACAATGCTGCCATAAACATGGGGGTGCATTTCTTCTTTTGGTACAGTGCTATGGTGTTCTTAGGGTATATTTCTAACAGTGGTATAGCTGGGTCAAAAGGCAGTTCGATTTTTAATTTTTGAGGAATCTCCATACTGTTTTCCACAGTGGCTGCACCAGACTGCATTCCCACCAGCAGTGCAGGAGGGTTCCCTTTTCTCCACATCCTCGCCAGCACTTATTCTGTGTTGTTTTGTTGATGAGCGCCATTCTGACTGGTGTGAGGTGATATCTCATTGTGGTATTAATTTGCATTTCTCTAATGATTAGTGATGTTGAGCATTTTTTCATATGCCTATTGGCCATTTGTATGTCCTCTTTGGAGAAGTGTCTATTCATTTCTTTCGCCCATTTTTTGATTGGATTGTTTATCTTCCTGGTGTTGAGATTTACAAGTTCTTTATAAATTTTGGTTATTAACCCCTTATCAGATGTATTGTCAAATATGTTCTTCCATTGTGTGGTTTGTCTTTTTATTCTGTTCTTATTGTTTTTAGCTGTGCAGAAGCTTTTTGTTTGATAAAGTCCCATTTGTTTATCCTGTCTTTTATTTCACTTGCCTGTGGAGACAAATCAGCAAATATATTGCTCCGAGAGATGTCAGAGAGCTTACTGCCTATGTTTTCTTCTAAGATGCTTATGGTTTTATGGCTTACATTTAAGTCTTTTTTCCATTTTGAGTTTATTTTTGTGAATGGTGTAAGTTGGTGGTCTAGTTTCATTTTTTTGCAGATAGCTGTCCAATTTTCCCAACACCATTTGTTGAAGAGGCTGTCTTTACTCCAATGTATGCTCTTACCTCCTTTGTCAAATATCAGTTGTCCATAAAGTGTGGGTTTATTTCTGGGTTCTCAGTTCTGTTCCATTGATCTATATGCCTGTTCTTATGCCAGTACCAGGCTGTTTTGAGTACAATGGCCTTGTAGTATAACTTGATATCCGGAAGTGTGATACCTCCCACTTTATTCTTTCTTTTCAAGATTGCTGAGGCTATTCATGTTCTCTTTTAGTTACATATAAATTTTTGGAATATGTGTTCTATATCTTTGAAGTAAGTCATTGGTATTTTAATCGGTATTGCATTGAATTTATAAATTGCTTTGGGTAGTATAGACATTTTAATGATGTTAATTCTTCCTAACCATGAGCACAATATATGCTTCCACTTGTTAGTATCTTCCCTGATTTCTTTTATCAATGTTTTATAATTTTCTGAGTATAAATCTTTAATCTCCTTGGTCAAATTTATTCCTAGGTACTTTATTTTTTTGGTTGCAATGGTAAAGGGGATTGATTCTTTAATTTCTCTTTCTGACAGTTCATTGTTAGTGTATAAAAATGCCTCTGATTTCTGAGTATTAATTTTATATACTGCCACCTTGCTGAATTCATTTATCAGGTCTAGTAGTTTTTTTACTGCGACTTTAGGGTTTTATATATATATAATATCATATCATCTGCAAATAATGATAGTTTTACTTCTTCTTTTTTAATTTGGATACCTTTTATTTCTTTTTCTTGTCTTATTGCTGTGGCTAGGACTTCCAGAACTGTTGAATAAGAGTGGTGAAAGGGGGCACCCCTGCCTTGTTCCTGATCTTAAGGGGATTGCTTTTAATTTTCGCCCATTGAGTATAATGTTGGCTGTGGGTTTGTCATAGATGGCCTTTATCATGTTGAGGTATGTTCCCTGTATTCCCACTTTGCTGAGAGTTTTGATCATGAATGGGTGCTAGATTTTATCAAATGCTTTTTCTGCATCTGTTGAAATTATCATGTGGTTTTTCTTCTTCCTTTTGTTTATGTGATGAATCACATTGATTGATTTGTGAATATTGTACCAGCCTTGCCTCCCAAGAATAAATCCTACTTGATCACAGTGTATGATTTTTTTCATATATTGTTGGATCTGGTTTGCTAATATTTTGTTGAGGATTTTAGCATCTAAATTCATCAGGGATATTGGCCTATAATTTTTCTTTCTTTTTGTTGTCTTTGCCTGGTTTTGAAATCAGAATTATGCTTGCCTCATAAAAGGAGCTTGGAAGTCTTCCTTCCTCTTGAATTTTTTGAAATAGCTCGAGAAGAATAGGAGTTAGTTCTTCTTTGAATATTTGGTAGAATTCACTTGTGAAGCCATAAGGCCCAGGACTTTTCTTTTTTGGAGTTTTTTGATAATTGTTTCAATCTTATTTGTTGTAGTAAGTCTGTTTAGGTTTTCTGATTCTTCCAGATTAATTTTTGGAAGATTATATGTTTCAAGGAATTTGTCCATTTCATCTAGGTTGTCTAGTTTTTTGGCGTACAGTTCTTCATAGTATTTTCTTACAATATTTTGTATTTCTGTTGTGTCAGTTGTTATTTCTCCACTCTCATTTCTAATTTTATTTATTTGAGTCCTCTCTCTTTTTTTCTTGGTTAGTCTGGTTAAAGGTTTATCGATCTTGTTTACTTTTCAAAGAACCAGCTTCTGGTTTCATTGATCCTTTGTATTGTTTCTTTAGCCTCTATGTCAGGGGTCTCAAACTCACGGCCCGCAGGCCGCATGTGGCCCGCCCACCAATTTTGTGCAGCCGCAGACTGGCCCGCAGACTAATCCACGAAGTTTGATTAGTCTGCGGGCCGCACAAAATTGGTGGGCGGGCCGCGAGTTTGAGACCCCTGCTCTATGTCATTTATTTCTGCTCTGATCTTTATTATTTCCTTCCTTCTACTAGCTCTGGGCTTTACTTGCTGTTCTTTTTCTAGTTCTTTTAGATGTAGGGTCAAGTTGTTTATTTGAGCTTTTTCTAGCTTCTTGAGGTATGCCTGTAATGCTATGAACTTCCCTCTCAGGACTGCTTTTGCTGTGTCCCATAAATTTTGAGTTGATGTATGCTCATTATCATTCATTTCTAGGAATTTTTTTATTTCTTCTTTGATCTCATTGTTTACCCATTCGTTATTTAATGACATGCTATTTAGTTTCCAAATGTTTGACTGTTTTTCAGTTTTTATGTTGTCGTTGATTTCTAGTTTCATGCTATTGTGATCGGAGAAAGTGCTCGATATGATTTCAGTCTTCTTAAATTTGTTGAGACCGCTTTTGTGCCCTAACATGTGGTCTATTCTAGATAATGTACCATGATCACTTGAAAAGAATGTATATTCTGCTGTATAAGGTTCTGAAGATATCTATTAAATCGAGTTGATCTAGTATGTCCTTTAAGTCTGCTGTTTCTTTGTTAATTTTCTTTCTTGAGGATCTATCTCGTGATGTTAGTGGGGTATTGAAATCACCTACTATTATAGTATTGCTGTTGATCCTTTAAATCCATCAAAGTCTGCTTTATATATTTAGGTGCTCCTATATTAGGTGCGTGGATATTTATAATGGTTATCTCTTCCTGTTGGATTGCTCCCTTTATCATTATGTAGTGACCTTCTTTATCTCTAACTATAGTCTTTGTTTTAAAGTCCATTTTGTCTGATATAAGTATTGCTAACCCAGCTTTTTTTTCATTTCCATTTGCGTGAAATATTTTTTTTCATCCTTTTATCTTCAGTCTGTGTGCATCTTTTGTTTTAAGGTGTGTCTCTCGTAGATAGCATATGTATGGGTTCTGTTTTCTTATCCACACACTACCCTATGTCTTTTGATCGGATCATTTAATCTATTTACATTTAAGATTATTATTGATATGTAATTGTTTATTGCCATTTTATTCTTTAAAACTGTACTCCTCTTTTGCTATATTCTTTTTCTCCTTTGATCTGTTTACAACAGGCACTTTAGCATTTCTTGCAGCCTTGGTTTGGTTGTAGTGAATTCCTTGAGTTTTTCTTTGTCTGGAAAGCTTTTTATTTCTCCTTCAATTTTAAATGATAGCCTTGCTGGATAAAGTAGTCTTGGTTGTAAGCTCTTGTTCTGAATTACTTTGAATATTTCTTGCCATTCCCTTCTGGCCTCAAGTGTTTCTGTTGAGAAGTCGGAAGTCATCCTTATGGGGGCTCCTTTCTAGGTGACAGTCTTTTTTTGTCTAGCAGCTTTTAATATTTTCTCTTTATTACTTAGCTTTGCTATTTGAATTATGATGTGTCTTGGTGTTGATTTCTTTTGGTTTCTCTTTAATGGAGTTCTCTGTGCTTCTTGAACATGTGAGAATTTTTCCTGCCTTAATTGAGGGAATTTTTCAGCTATGATATGCTTGAACAAAGTCTCTATCCCTTGTTCTTTCTCTTTTTCTTCAGGAACCCCTATGATGCAGATGTTATTTCTCTTCATGTTGTCACAGAGCTCTCTTATAGTTTCCTCGGACTTTTTGAGTCTCTTTTCTTTTTTCTGTTCTGCTGCCATGCCTTTATTTATCATGTCCTCTAACTTGCTCATTTGATTCTCAGCTTCATCCATCCTGATATTAATTCCTTCCATTGTGTTCTTCATTTCTGATATTGTATTTTTCATTTTTGACTGATTATTTTTTATTATTTCAATGTCCTTTTTTATATTTGCTATCTCTTTATTTAGGTGTTCATAATGACCATCTATTGTTGTTCTAATATCTTTGAGCATCCTAACAATTGGTATTTTAAACTCTGCATCTGGTTATTTGGTTATATCTGATTTATTCAGGTCCTTTTCTGGGGATTTCTCTTGATTCATTTGTGTTGCGTTTCTCTGCCTTCTCATTATCTCTGTGTAAAGGAAGGTTTTGGCCACTGGAGTCCACTGGGTGTGGCCTCTGTTCCCTAGGTATGTTCTGTCTGCAGGCCCGCCACCCCCTCTGCTGTTGCTGCCTAGGTCTTTGGGTATGGCTGTTGCCAGTGCCTGCCCACTGGGGCTGTTGCTGTGGTTTCTGCCTCTCCTTCACAGGAGTGGCTGTGATCACGTACTTGGGTGTACAAGCCTTGGTGGCCTTGGCCTTTGCCCTGGCCCCATGGTTGGTGTTATGCTCGGCCCTGAGGGCAGTGGCTAGCACCTTTGCTCAGCTGCGGGTATTCACCTGTTTCCGGGCTTTCACCCTGCCCTTGCAGGAGGACCCCACTCGTGGGATGGCTGCAAGCCTTGGCTCCACAGGCCAGGCGGGACTGCATGCCCACGCTCAATAGCAGGACTCAGCCTGTTCTGGGTTTTTGGTTCCACCCCTGCAGGAGGAGCCGGCTCCCAAGTCAGGTCACAAGCCTTGGTTCCGTGGGCAGGGCAAGTCTGTGCTCCTGTGCCCTTGCTCAAGGGTGGGTCTCCTCCCCTTCTAGGGTTCCCGCCCTTCTCCTGCAGGCCGGATTACAGGCAGCCCGCAGCTGGGCTTGACTGGTTTTGCACGCCCCCTCCTCCCCAGCCGGGCAAGACTGAGCTCACACCTGTGCCCAGTGGTGGCCAGTCGGCTTCCACCCTTGCCGACAGAACCACACTTCCACATCCCGCTGCTGCCCACCTTTGGGTGAGCCCTCAGCTGTGTGGGTGGGGGCGCTGCAGCTCAGACCCTAAGACTCACTACTGTAGTCCCAAAAGCTCTCTCCTTCTAAGCGACTCTGCTCTGAGTGCCGTGGGAAAGCTTGTTTGGCTGGTGTCCTGCTTCCCTTTGCTGGTATTGCTATTTCCAGGGGAAATATTCACTTCAGATTTGGGGAGTGACTCATCCCTGGGGCTAGGGTGGCTGTCTTCCAAAATGTTTCTCCTTGTGCCTCCTAGATTACACTCTCTTCCTGTTACTCCGGTACTCTCCTCTCTCCCCATCCCCCAGAGCCCTGGGTAAGTGGTTGTGAGAGAGGTGTTCTGCGCGGTCCCTTTAAGAAGAATCCTGGGTCTGAGAAATCAGTCTCTTTCTCACAAACAGTATACTGACTTGTTTCCAGCTAAATACTGTCCATACGCCCCTTCTAGGCTCTGGGGCTGCAGGCTGGAGCTTTCCTGGGATTCAGGACCCTCCCCTCTTGGCTAAACCCTCTTTCTGCCCCATGAATCTCTCCCAGCTGCCATTTGCTCTGGGGAGCTGGGCAGCCCTCTCCATGTTTCCGCTTTTCCTACCAGTCTCGGTGTGGCTTCTTCAGTGTTCCTTGGTTGAAGAGTCCTCTTAGTTTAGTCCAAAGTTGGTTTTTCCAGATGATAGTTCTTAAAATTAGTTTGTAATCCACTTTGGTTCTGGGAGGTGGATGTTGGTACGTCTGCCTACTCCAGCACCATCTTGTCTTCCCCCTAATATGCTAACTTTTGTAATAACCTTAATTGTACATGCTGATTCTGTTCATTTTAGAGTGGAGAAATCTAGTCACAAAGAAATGAATTAACTTGCTCAAGTTTGCAGTGGTAGAAAGTAATAGAGCCAGGGCTTGAAGCCAGGTGGTTTGGTTGTAGAGCTCCCTAGTATCAAGGAGAAAAAAGGCTACATGGTATTTTAATATTAGCGACAATAATGCTATTACTTATTATACATCCTACTGCCTTTCCATAATAATGATGATGAACCAGACCTGTGGTGGCACAGTGGATAAAGCATCGACCTAGAATGCTGAGATCACCGTTTCAAAACCCTGGGCTTGCCTGGTCAAGGCACATATGGGAGTTGATGCTTCCTGCTGCTCCCCCGCCCCCCTCTCTCTCACTCTCTCTCCTTTCCAAAATGAATAAATAAATAAATAAAATAATGATGATGATGTAATGATGATGATAAATGTAACATAGAACTTTCTGGTTTACAAAATAACTGCTTCATTTCCAGAATAGTGGCTCTCACTTGGAGTGTGGATAAAATGGGGAGTTGGCATGCTAGGCAGCACAATCGAAAGACGTGTAGGCTCGACATGAACTGATGACCGGGGGTGAGTATTTATAGGAGACACTGAGTGTCCCGTGGGAGAAAACTTAGAAGAGGGTCACAAGTTTCATCTCTACACTGGCAGAACATGCTCAGCAAAAGAAAGTCATTAGCTGAATCCACCCTTTTTAAGTAAACATTTGTTGTCATTCAAAGAGCTTATCACATTTTTCCTTCGAGTCGTAAAGCATTTTGCCGTTTAGAGAAGTGTTAATGTGTTTAATTTCTTAATATTTTGCTTGTCCAGGGAGTTTCCGTCCTCTACTGATTGGTGGCCAGGGCTGCTGACCTATTGGATCATTTCTTCATCCAGTTCTGTCCAGGCCTTTCCCCAGAACTATTTCATTAGAATTTCCAGAGGTGGTTCCAGGCACAGGTATATTCGGAGCTCCCCTAATAGTGCTGATAGCAGCCCTGGTTGAGAACCACCACCATAGACTGTTAGGATTGGAAGGACTTTCGAAAAGTAAATGAGCTGAAACTCAGGGAGATGAAGTGACCTGCCATCCCAGTCACCGGCAAGCTGGTGAGGGGCTGACTTCTTTTCGTAGTGCTCTGTCTCCTGTGTGATGCTATTGTATTCCTATGAACAAGTCAGAACACACTCCTCTCCCTACTCTTCGACTCCCCCTTTGCGTTGTTAAGTGGCCTGAAAATAGGAGAGCTGCTAATTGAACCAGCATCCACATGACTGTGAACCACACGCTCTTTCCACTTGACTTCAGAAAAGACTCAGGTTCCTGTCTGAGTGCGGCTCAAGTGCTGATCATCCTGTGACTGTCCTGTTATCCCTCCGCCAGTTCTTCCTCTGTTCCAATTTACTGTCTTCTCCTGTGATTGCTCTTCCCTCATTGCTCTGGTTAAGTATCTCACTTTTTTAACACAATTTTAGAGATGAAATTTGGAGGAAGTCTCTCCTGAATTGTTTTCTCTAGTTTGGATAAGCACATGGTGTACTCAGAGTCTGTATTGTTTGTACTGTGTTGCACACAGTATTCCTCATTAGAGATGGGGCTTTTCAGTGAGTCACTCTTTTACTTTCCACCTGAAAATAAATTAAAAATATAGTGGAGACATGCCTTCTTAGATATTTTTTACTTCCATAGACAAGGTATTGCTAGAACACATTTGAGAAGGAAGATCTGCTGTGAGCAAAGAGAGAGAGAACATGAACCTTTGGGATATATGAGCCCTTTCAGCTCTAAAATGAAGTGACTCTGCTCTCTAAATTAACACAAGGGACAGTCAAAGCCAAAACCTTCCTAGTCACAGTTGGCCCCAGATCTGAAGGGGCAGGTCATCTCTAGCACTGGGTATATAGAGCCATATTCATTAGTTATATTTACTTTGGTGCATAATTATGCATAAACTCTGGAAATAGTTTATCAGGATACTAACCTTTAAGTAAGAAGGATCGAGGCCCTGGCCGGTTGGCTCAGCAGTAGAGCATCGGCCTAGCGTGCGGAGGACCCGGGTTCGATTCCCAGCCAGGGCACACAGGAGAAGCGCACATTTGCTTCTCCACCCCTCCGCTGCGCCTTCCTCTCTGTCTCTCTCTTCCCCTCCCGCAGCCAAGGCTCCATTGGAGCAAAGATGGCCCGGGCGCTGGGGATGGCTCTGTGGCCTCTGCCCCAGGCGCTAGAGTGGCTCTGGTTGCAACATGGCGATGCCCAGGATGGGCAGAGCATCGCCCCCTGGTGGGCAGAGCGTCGCCCCTGGTGGGCGTGCCGGGTGAATCCCGGTCAGGCGCATGCGGGAGTCTGTCTGACTGTCTCTCCCTGTTTCCAGCTTCAGAAAAATGCAAAAAAAAAAAAAAAAAAAAAAAAAAAAGAAGGATCAGAGAACCCCCTTCTCCAATTCAATGTAGCATTGGAAGAGGTTGACGATGAAATGGGAATGGATACAAATCTGATCACTTTAGCTAAGATTTCATATTAAGATGTAAATTAGCATATAAGTTGCTGAAGATATCTTTAAAATCATATTAGAAAAAAACATTAAAAGAAATTGATAAAATAATTGTCCCATTGGAACCTGCTAAAACTATCTTTGAAGAAGCAAAGTTAAGATAGTTTTAGTTAAACAAAGACTGGCAGGGTTTGCCTCCAGCAGACCCTCAATAAAGGAAGTACTTTGGGCAAAAGAAAAATGTTCCCTGTATGGCCAGTAGTCGTGGCCATTGTGGCCATCACTGCCAGGCACATGCAGGTTCCCATTAGATTCAGACAGACGATAAAAAACTGCAGAGCCAAAAACTGGTGGGCCATTCCTTTATTCTAGCCTCACACCCGGCCAGTGAGAAACACAGAGGGAAAACACTTCCCTTTACATTCAGGGCTCCCAAGGCCACTGACACATTCAGGTTTTCCTAGAATCAAAGGCCCCCACTAGTCTAAGCCACCTCTGGTTCCCCATCTGCATACCTTCTCCCTTCTCATCTCTGCACAAACTGGCTTCTCTTTCAGCACCCTGCCAACTCAGCTTCTTCTTTCTCTCCTTCACAAACTTTCTTGGCATGAAAACTCCTCCTCCAGCAACATTAGCATAACAATAGCCCTTACCAAGCAAGAAGGTAATTAGCAGTTTCACAGATCACATATCTGGGCAGCCATTTTTAACAATAAAAGTGAGCAAACATAAAAATCACATTTTACAAACTTATTTGCCCAACATTTCCAAAGATCTGAATACAAGGAGTGGAGAGCAAAGAAGTTGGTAAACCTATGGGTCACTTTAAAGGAACATTGAAAGTATAAAACAGTAACAATAATGTTTAGTTTCTTGGATTAAAAAGGAATATTATTAAGGTGGGAACAACCTGAAAATAACTCAAGAATTCTTAGAGTCTATATTTTTAAAAATAAGTATGCATTTTAAGTTGTGGGGATAATGCTAGAAGAATAGAAATATAGTGCATAATGCCTAAACTACAGAGGAAAGAAAAAGAATATAAATATATATCTTGTTCAATTGAAAAAAAATCTAGAAGGGGGAGAGAAAGAAAAAAACAAATAGTTCAACTGTAAGTACAAAATAAAATTGCAGAACAATTTGTGTTTATCATTCATCATTATAAAGAGAAATGAACTAACCTCCATTTAAGGGATAAAAATGGTCAGGCTCTATAAAAATGTAAAATTCACCTATTTGTAAGAGACACACCTATACCTAATGCTACAGAAAAATTGAAGGACTAGGAAAAGATCCACAGGCAAATATTATGACTTTCTTCATAAAACTATAGTAATAAAAACAGTCTTGCAATGATGCAGGGACAAACAGGCATGTCACCCAGGCTCTGCCACTCAGTGGCACGCAGGCTTGATTTGAAGTGTGAAGCTAGTGACAAAAGGCAGAAGAGCAATGGTGTTGGTGTTGTTGGTGATAGAAGTGTTCGCAATAACATCAAGTTCAAGAGTAGTAAGTTTACTGCTTGGCAGCGTCAGCAATTTCCTTCGTAGACCAGTACTGCAGTGTAATTTTGGATGTTTTTCCTGGAAAATTACCTGGAGGTAGGAATTCAGTGAGCTGCCCTATATCCTTAGGCAAACAAACAGCCTCCTGCTGTGCTTTTCAAGGCAGAATCAGCTTCAATTACTTGCAGCTAAGAATTCTGATACAAAATGCTTTCCTAAGAGGAAGACCAGAAACTCTCTGGAGGCACTGGATCCTAGTTTTCTGTCTTTTTAAAAAAAGTTTTGTTTTTCTTTTTTTAAAATTTATTGATTTTAGTGAGAGAGGAAGGGAGACAGAGAAACAGGGGCATTGATCTGTTCCAGTATGTGTCTTGACCAGGGAACTAATTGGCAACCTCTGTGCTTCCGGATGATGCTCTAACCAACCAAGCTATCTGGCTAGGGCTGGACCCAGGTTTTCTAACTTGAACCCTGTCGTTTTGATCTTTCCTGTAGGAAGGGGGGGTGTTCTGAATTCTTCCACTTTGCAATGATTTTTGCTCCTCCCTTTTCTAGCAAAATGCGCAGGGTCAGGATCTATGTTCAGAAATATTTCAAATTTAGAAATAAACGAAGGCAAGAAATACTTGTTGAATCCAAGTAAAACTTCCCTTTTCAGAAGTTCATGAAGATGATTAAAACAGAAACAGCAGCTAAGGAGGATTGGTTAATGAGATGATGAACTATATACTTTTGTTTTTTAAAAGTGACATTTAATTTGTTTGAAGATGTTTTTTCTTTTCTTTCCACCTGACTTTTTTTTCCCCCTTGAAATTGAGTTCTATTTTTGTACCTTCACCCGGTATTAGTCTTCTTAAATAATTATTCCTGTGACTGTTTAGGGCCTGCCTCCCTGAAAGGCTATAAGCATCAGGAAAGCGGTGGCAGCTCTTGTCTTATTTATTCTGGTATTCCTGTGCTGAGCACATGCTGAGTGATTGGTAAAAATATTCCAAATTAAATGAAAAAAAAAATAAAAAGAATGAATGGCCCACGGTAAATGCAAAAAAAAAAATTCTTTTGAGTTTTCAAATATGGTTAAATGTTATTTTTCAATTACAGTTTACATTCAATATTATTTTGTATTAGTTTCAGGTGCAGCATAGTGGTTAGATAATCATATACTTTACAAAGCGGTCCCAATATTTTCAGTAACCACTCAGCCCCATACATAGGTATTACAATATTTAGGACTATATTTCCTATGTTATACTTCATAGCATTGTGACTATTTTATAACTACCAAAAATTTTTTCTTACATATTGTGGACAACTTCTCAATTTGTTTTCATTTTTACATGAAATAGCAAAATTTGAAAATATCTGAAAAGATTGTTAGCAAAATAATTATTTTAATCTGAGTGATTTTAATTGTAAAAAAAACCACTTTAAATTATAACATATCTGACATGATTGCCTATTCTATTAGATTTTTATATGTTCTATTCTATTTTTATATGTTCTAATCAACCAAATGACTTTTTCTCCCTTTTTATTGAATTTGTTGGGGGTGACACTAGTTAACAAAATTATAGAGGTTTCAGGTACACATCACCTGTACACTGTATTGCGTGTTCACTACCCCAAGTCAAGTCTTCATTCATTACCATTTATACCCCCATACCAATTTACAGATAGGTTTAAAGTTCTCATTCAAAATTAAATTGTTTTGTATATTTTTAATTGTGAGCCCTTAAAATGTCTATACATTGCAAATAGTCTCAGGATTTTCTTTTAGAAAGGCCATAAAATCTTCCATATTGAAAGAGCAGATTAATTCCAGAGCTTTTTTTCTTCTAGATGTCTCTCTAGCAGCATCTACTCTAATAAACTTGCTTTTCCTTAAAAAAGCCTTCTTTTTCAGTCTTTATATTAAATTACTGCTTCCTCCCAGGAACTATTTAAGTATTCATATTCTTAGTGTTTATTTCTTCTTTTTTTTCTTTTCTTTTTTTTTTCACAGAGACGGAGAGAGTCAGAGAAAGCGATAGACAGGGACAGACAGACAGGAATGGAGAGAGATGAGAAGCATCAATCATCAGTATTTCATTACGACACCTTAGTTGTTCATTGATTGCTTTCTCATATGTGCCTTGACCACAGGCCTTCAGCAGACCGAGTAACCCCTTGCTCAAGCCAGAGACCTTGGGTCCAAGCTGGTGAGCTTTGCTCAAACCAGATGAGCCCACACTCAAGCTGGTGAGCTCGGCGTCTCGAACCTGGGTCCTCCACATTCCAGTCCAATGCTCTAGCCACTGTGCCACCGCCTGGTCAGGAAATTTCTTCTTCTAGATTAATAGTTACTTGAATTTTTTACTCAAAACATTTTATATATATATATATATTTTTATTTTATTTTATTTTATTTTTTGGGGGGAGAAGCTCTAACTGAGCCATCTGGCCAGGGCTCTTGATATTTTTGATACAAATGAAATAAGAAGTCAAATCTCCAGTGGACATCCATTATTGACATTGTTCTTTGCTGGCATTGAAAGGAATGTATGTGCCCTGGCTGGTTGGCTCAGTGGTAGAATATCAGCCCAGAGTGTGGATGTCCCAGTTTGATTCCCAGTCAGGGCACACAGGAGAAGCGCCCATCTGCTTTCCACTCCTCCCCCTCCTCCTTCTCTCTCTCTCTCTTCCCCTCCTGCAGCCATGGCTCTATTGGTTCGAATGCATCAGGTGCCAAGGAAGGCTCCGTGGATCCTCCACTTCAGGCACTAGAAATAGCTCAGTTGTGAGCATGGTTCCAGATGGGCAGAGCATTGGTCCCAGACAAGGATTGCTGGGTATATCCAGGTGGGGTGCATGCGGGAGTCTGTCTCTGTATCTCCCCTCTTCTCACTTTAAAACAAGAAAGGAATGTATGTGGGGTTGGGAGTGATGGTGAGAGCGAGTGAGGTGGGTCAACCTTTGTTGAAAATCTCTGTAGAGGAGCTGTCTTCCATGTGGTCCCTCTAGATCTGGTTTCCTCGTTATATGCTCCTTCTCCACTCCAGTCCACTTTTTAAATATACTTCCAGCCTCTGCCTGAATGAATGACCCTCAGCCCATCCCCAGGGAGCCAAAGCATCTGGGGCTTTCTCCATTGTTCTTGGTCTGTTATTATGGCATAAATCCTATGGATTAGATTGGTAGAGCTGCTAACACAAACTACTAGGAGGCTTAATGCTCAGAAATTAACTTTCTCATAATTTTGGAGGCCAGAAATCTGAGAGCAAGGTGTCAGCAAGGTTGATATCTGAGGCCTTTCTCCTTGGCTTGTAGACGGCAATTTTCTCCCTGATTCTTCATGTAGTCTTTCCTCTGTGTTTGTCCGTGTTGTAATCTCTTCTTAAGGACACCAGTCATATTGGATTTAAGCTTACTCAAATGATTTTATTTTACCTTAATCATCTCTGGAAAGACCCTGTCTCCAACTACAGTCACATTCTGAGCTAGTGAGGGTTAGGGCTTCAACATATACATACATTTTGGGGTGATATAACTCAGCCCATAACACTTCATATCTTGCTTTTTTTTGGACTTCAAAGCCTATTTGTGAGTTGTAATAAAAAACATTGGTTAGAGCATTGTCCCAATAAGTCAAGTTTGCCTTTTCAATTTCTGGTTAGGGCACATATAAATTTCAACCAATGAATGCATAAATAAGTGGAATAACAAATTAATATTTCTTTCTCTCTCTCCCTTCCCTTCTCTCTAAAATCAATCAATAAATAAAAATTTTAAGAAGTAAGAACATTGGTTGTTTCTCCTTTGTCTTCATTCTAGAACAATGCTAATTTTCCTTGAAGAAATGATCGAGCCATAAGATGATGTATGAAGAAAAGCACACGATTACTATTTTAAGACAGTATTTCACTGCTTCTACACTTTTCCAGGAACTGTGCAGAGCACTTGCTAAAAATTACTGTCACAGGCACTGATGGTGTCAGTTTGTGGCAGCAGAAGCAGAGCTGCAGAGAGCGTAGGACGGGTGCAGACCGTTACTCAGCCATTAGCAGCAGTGACAGCCTGGGAGGCAGGGATGCCGGGCTCTAAGACCCCGGATCTAACTGTTAAGTTGACTTTTCAATTTAAATTGGGCAACATTGTTCAATTTAAATTGGGTTATGTCTGTGCTACTGATAATTCATACTTGCTTTTAGTGAATGGAAGAAGAATGTCGAGAGAGGAAAATGGTGGACTGCTCTGAAATCGACATAGTAGTAACTACTGGAGGCCAGGGTAGGTTCCCCTTATTGCCATTAGGTATGTACTGAGTGAAGAATTCATGAACCTGTTTTTCTGTCCTGTGGTTGGTTCTAAGACCTCCTATAGGGCAGGGTGGGAGAGAAAGTCTCTCTCCTACACTGATTGGAGCAGAGCCCAGGACACTCAGATCTTTAGATCTTAACCCACTCTTGAGAGAAGAGGACCAGTCACTTTGTACTCCAAAGTCACTTTGTGCCACTTGTTTATAGTACTCTGTACAAAACAATACCAAGAAATGACAGAGGCAGCACATATATTGACCTACTGGGATAGAAAAGAATTTCAATGAATGAGATATTTTTCCACATTTAAGGAATGTTTGTCTCTGCAGAAAGGAAAATAACCAACCTATTAATTCTGATGATTATAATCATAATGACAATGAAATGGTGGAAATTATTAACATGTACTATATTTGGGACAGTGCATATAATTCTATTAGTGACAAAAATAAAAGATCTTGACAAATCTATTGAAATAAAATAAATCACCAAATTAATTAAATCTATTTTTTGTTATTCCTAGCCTATTTTATTTTTAGATTATATTTATACCCAAATAAAACTATGTTTGTTTATAACACAGGAATTAGTTATGTAAACTCCAAATCATATAAATTATTGTGTTCAGGAGTAATGCAGAAAATGTCTGTTGCCAATTTATTATTATTTTATTAATAATTAAATTTTAACTGAGAGGTTGGAAAGAACACATTACCATAGTGATTATTTTCAAGACCAAAGACTACCGGGAAAGGGCCATAAAATGAGAGTAAAGGGAATCATGTAGGATGAAATGTGCAGAATGTGGGAATAATCAGAGCCTGGAGATTCTGAACCACGAGCTCAAGGTTCTGTGACTATTAAGGAGAGGTTGAAGGTTTAGGCTTCTGTAACAACAGAAAAGGAAAGAGTGTATAAAAAGAGTATTATTCAGAAATAACACATAATCACTATCTCCAATAGATGAGGTAGAGATGGATTTAAATGTAAATGTTAGTTTTAAAGAATTTTTCCAACTTTAAAGTTGCAAAATCCAAAGAAAGATTAATAAAGGAAGATCATTCATTAATTTGACCAACCAATGTTTGCCAAGCATCTTTATATATCAACGTGTAGGCATTGGTCATGCCTCAATAGATGAGAGCTAATCATTGGCCTTGTTTTCTGAAAGTACTGTAGAAACAATATAATCTTCCTGGATATGCTACTGGATAGAACATAGGTCTTCGATTAGATGGTTGCTTTAGAATTCTGAGACCTTACCTAGTTAAGTCTAAAAGGGAATTTACCCTGTTTTCTGAGATTTGTCATTATTCTTGAAAAGCAGAGAAAGAGAATAATTTTCTCTAATCCCACCAGGACTGTGGTTAACATTCCCAATCACCCTGCCTCAAAATTTCAGAAAGTTTTTAACAAGGGCACAGAACATTAGAATTAGGACAAATGCTTTGCTTTCTGTGGTGGTTCGGTAGAACGTCTATTTCTTAAGCAATCGAGGGCCAGTGGGCTAAAGAGAAGGGATAGAGAGCTGAGAAAGGGAAGAACAGAGAAGAGATACCAAAGTCAGGAGATAGGTCAAGATTTATGGGAGAGAGACTCTATGCTGAGGCACATGGGTGGTGAGGGGATAGGTAGGTGCATTTTGCAATCAGCTGGATATTTGTTCTGTGATTGCCTGTGATGTTTGACCCTTGGTAAGATGGTGATGCTCATTTTGAACAATTGTCCAAATTCTCAATTTCAAGGAGGTGTCAAGGTGTCCATCTAATGTTTCTTCAACCATAACAGTTGGGAGGCTGTGGTGCATGCCTCCACATGAGCATTAACATCCATTGCTGGGCCTTCTTAACACTCATTTGCAAACTGAGTCCAATTCATGTCCTACAACCAAGTCTTCCTGCTTAGGGAGGATGATTCTGCTCTCCTCTTGCTTTTTCAATTCAATGAGAACTTTTCTTGTCTCTTGTGACCAAACCCATACTTGTAATGGGGCCCCACTCCTAATACTTAGTACCTCAATTCCTTGGATCCTAGTTTGCTCCTGGGACTCTATGGTCCTCTCCCATTAGAACCACAGGTCCCATGACTAGTCATTATTTCCTAGCACCAGGTCCCCTGATGTTCACTGCATCTCAGCTGTGGGTTTGTTATCTTCTAGAACAGCCCCCAGACTTCCTCGTCAGGCTCAATGACCAGCAGCGTTGCCTCCATTTCTGCTCTTGTTTGGTAAAGAGAGATTTGGGGAATAATTTGTAACTCATCAGAACCCTCATCATTTTTATGTTCAGTTTATAAAGATGCTCATTCTGGTTCAGTGAGGTTGTGAAGATATTAACTATGATTAATGATTACTGTGTGTGCAAACCATGAAGTTGGAAGCTATTTGTTTTGGTTAAATAATGTATTTGCTAAGTTTACCTGTATAAGATCACAAGAGAGACAATGCTAGTTGGAAATGATGAGCATAAACTGGAAGATGACAAGTACCTTTAGTAATAAACTGCCTCCAAGGTAGGTAGACTGGGAAGATGGGTATGTGGGTAAATGAAAAACACCTGATGCTCACCCTAGACACGGGCTGATCACTGGGCCCACAGGCCAACTTCCGGCTCTAAGAATAATGAGAAAATAAGTTGAGACAACCTCCTTAGGATAGAATGGCTCCATGGTCTGCTCCCACTCAGAATTCTGCACGGAGCAAGTCTTCTATTCCTGTCTAGATGGAAATCCAGGAACTCTGCTCTCCTGTGACCTGTGCTTTCACAGTTGGGGGTCTCTAGCTTTCCATAGTTCTAAAATCTGAGGTTTATTTTGTGCCCCAGGTAATGAAAGGTAGAAGAAAGAAGGTCAAGGTTTCAGCTTTTTCTTCTTTGCTCCCCTAAACAGCCTTGGAACCACTCTCCTTTCTGAAAGAAAAAGGGACACTTGAAATGAAATCCAACTCACTTTGCTTACTGCCATGCTGCCCGAGTACCTGACTTTTCTGCCCCAGTCTCCGCAGGCCTCCTGATGCCAAATTTCCTGCTTCTATTTTGGACTCTAATGTACCAGACTAGTTATTATAGTTTATTCACTGACGAATTCAATTTAGCGCAAAAACATTTACTAAGCAACTTTGTTAATTACTGAGAATGAATAGTTAAATATATATAGTCCCTGATTGTAAAGAAGAACTATAACAGATGAACTAGTAAATGGCATAAAGTGACACAAAGGTTTTATTTAAAAACAATATGCATGGGATAAAATGGAAGTAAATGGAAGAAGAATTAGATGCCAGAGTGGAAGTGACCTTTGGGTATGTTTGAGAGCCCCCCAAGTCAACCCCAATGCCCGCTGAGTCCTAGCTCTAGCAAGTTTAGGCCAGGCTTGCTTCCCATAACAAAGTCTCTTGGCCTCTTGGATTAATTGTTCTTGTCCACAAAAGAGCAGAGAAATATCACTTCAAAGTGGTTGGCTATCTTCAGCTTGAGGCTTTAATTAGTCAGGTTTTTGCTGATCTATCATAATCTCAAGCAAGTGCCAAAAAAGTGTCATAGAAAGGTGATTTTTTTTTCCCATCAGAATTCACAGAAGATTCAAAGCTATAAAAAGGCAGCTTAGAACGGGCTTTGCTGTGTTCTTAGGCATCATCAACTTGGGAATGGGGATGCCTCACTGCTATTTAAAAGCAGAAACAGAAACCTCACCTGCTACTTGCGCTTTAAGAAGCTGGCATTCAACATGTTTCTGGGAATTGACATATGGCTTCATTTTCAGCATTTCAGCAGCTGTGCCTCTAAGGGTTGTCTAGGGATATAGACAGTCACGGTGGTTTTATGGCAATAGTTTTTATAGTTTTTCAAGTATTGACTACCAGTATTATAGGATATACAATGCTCTTGGTTATGGAAAGAAAGTTATTATACCCTGAGATTGGGAAACAGGTTCTATTTTCAAACATCTAATGCCTTTTTTCTATGAGTTTGGCAAAGCTCTTAGAAAGACAAAACTAAGGTTGATACAACTAGTCAAATGGTTGTCAGTGACCCAACAATAGAAAGTTGTAGGTTAAGAGTAAACTCATCTTGAAAATTTTTCTTAGTGTTTCCTCCATAGTTAAGGTTTCCAAAGAGAGACACTGTTGGCTGATTTAGAGTAGTTGGTAGCAAAATTTATTACTATGATTCCAACGTTATCATCTCATTTCACCCTCATGTGAACTATATGGTATAGGTTGTATTATCTCTGCATAGTGAATGATGGATTAAATGTAAATGAAATTAGGTGGTTTATAGTCTCAGAAATGTGGCATGGGGCAGAACTGAGACTTAAATACATCAAACCCATGTGATTTCCACTCTATCATTTTACAGTTGTACAATATTTATTGCATGAACCTTGAAAATGATGATTTTTAACATTTTTTGTTTCTTGTGGTACCGAATATCACTCTAGGAGTGGATGGCTTGATTTCCTCACTTTTTGGCACTGTTCTTTAAGGATGTGGTAGGTAACTATACTAAATAAAAGCCAAAATATGAAACTATAAAACTGACCAACATCTTATTGTTTGGAATAAAGGACTTCCAAGAACTGTGAGGAGCCTGACCAAGCAGTGGCACAGTGGATAGAGCATTGGACTGGGATGCAGAGGACCCAGGTTCAAAACCCTAAGGTTACCAGCTTGAGTGCAGGCTCAACCAGCTTGAGTGCAGGGTCACTGGCTTGAATGTGAGATCATAGGCATGACCCTAAGGTCGCTGGCTTGAGCCCAAGATTGCTGGCTTGAGCAAGGGACCACTAGCTCTGCTATAGCCCCCTGGTCAAGGCACATATGAGAAAGCAATCAATGAACAATTAAGGTGCTGCAACGAAGAATTGATGCTTCTTATCTTTTTCTCTTCCTGCCTGTCTATCCCTATCTGTCCCTCTCTCTGTCTGTCACACAAAAAAGAAAGAACTGTGAAGAATTGGATTTTACCCTATTTGCAAGCTATAAAGTTAGCCTGCCATGAGTTCATAGAGGCTGGTGGAAAACACAGAATGCGCAAAGCAAAAGCAGCAGCAAGAGCATCAGCGTTGTAGGTGCCATTTCTCCAAGCCTCAAGTCCTATAGCGTGATACCAAGGAGGCCGATAACACCGGCATATGCAGTGGGGGCACATTTTAGGAGGGAAGCTTGAGCTTAGGAAAACCAAATCTTTTATAGTGGGTAGTAAGCATGCCTGCCTTTTACTCCAGAGGGAGACACTATTTCTATCTTCCCAAACCACTCACTGTACAAACATCTTTAAAAATGTAGTCCAGAACAAAGGACAAGTAAGCAGCTTGCAAGATGCCAGATAAACAAGAGATCCACGGTGAATTGTATCCCAATATGTACTTGACTCCTTTATATGTTAAGAGGATTCTGCGCCCAATTCCTGTGTATGAGGGGGGAGGTTCACCAAACTATCCAACAAACAAGTTGCTGACACCAGCTAGGTCTCTTCCAACTCAACCCAATTCTGACACTATCTACCTGGAGATAGGATCAGATCCTATAGTTGAAGGGCTCAGTCCCACAAGACTGGTGTGGCCATTATGAATTTAGGCAAGCCACTACTTCTCTCTTGTTTTCTGTTAAAAAATAGAAAACATGGTATCTATTTTATTGTGCCAAGAAATGGACTTTATATTTGTCATTTGTTTTGGAAACACATCTACACCCCTTCCCTTCTAACATTTGAGAATTCCTTATTTTTTATTTTGATGGGTGGCAAAAATTTCCTTCCCCTATAATGCTGCGGATGACCTTTAAACAAGGGCCCACCCACGTGACAAGGGTTCTGTCAGTCAGGGTCACCTGCTCCAGTTTTTGACTCTGTTGCCAGTAGCACAATAGAGGCGCTCACTCTGTCCCTCTTTCTGTCAACACAGATGGTAGCCATGATTGCGAGGCTTAGTTCTTGGCACAGAAATGACAATGTATTATCAGTGCCCGATGGTGGCAGCGAACTTTCCTTCATCTCATCAGCACTGTTGCACAATTTGGGACATTGTTCCTGGAAACTCAATCTGGAGCTTACTCCCCAAGCACCCCAGTGATTTGGGAAACTACTCGATACCTTTAATCATATCTTCTCCCTGCTCAGTCACAGTCAGATTCTATTGCTTGAATCTCAAAACTTCAGATGATGCAGGCAATACTCAACAGACGTTATGGCCCCAGCCTATGAAGGTCTGGAGGGTTTGGCAAGTGAGAGTCAGGCTACTAAGTTCAAGTCAAGGCTAGGTTGAGAGTTTTCCAACAAGTCCAGAGTCTGGGGACTTCAGTGCATGCTGCTGTGAGCTTTGCACACATTTAGGTTCTGAAATTGCGGCAATCTTCGATGACTCAGGTGAACACATATGTTCTTTCCTTTGACTTCGTTTCTTCAAGCATCTGGTCTGACTCAACACTCAGAATTAAATCTGTGTCATTCACTTGCCAGGGGAGTGTGGGCGGAGGGTGTCCAGGGAATATGAAGTGCTCTCCCTCCAAAGGGCAAGGGGCAGCCAGTTTGGGGGGCGCACCAGCCACCCTTGGATTGGAAGTATTTATAAAAAGTCCTTGAATTTACAAAATGTTGGAACCAAACTAAGGCATTATTTCATCATAATGCATGTTTTGATGAATGTATTTAGGCTCTCTGATCATAAGAATTAAAACCTGAGGTGCGGAGTTAGCTTTTAATTTTGCTTTTAAGGACTTTCTAAATTCCTTAACACTACAAAGAATAAGAAGCTATTAAAAATGTCCTATACAACTTGGCTTTATAAGAAAATGAGCAATAATGTATCTTTTTAAAGCCCCAGCCTTAGAGTCCTGAGGCTCAGATTTCTCTTCTCCAACATGCCCACTCCCCAGCTGTATGACAGACAGCTGGGTCCTTGTGGCCTCCCTGCCTCAGTTTCCCCATCTGTGAGAGTGGTAATAAGACCTGCCCCTCAGGGCTGTTTAGAGGACAGAAAACCAAAGATCATGTTTATGAGAGCCTCTCCTTGGAGACTGACTCAGGTCGTACTCCTGGGGAAGGAGTGTGTGTGTGAATTGATTCTGATTCTAAAATTTTTCTAAAGTAATTAAAAATGAACTATAGGCCAAAAATGTTTATAGGGTGAAAGGGAGAAATGTCAGATTCTTCTCTATTGCAATTAGTGTAGATTTTTCAGGAAATTGCTTTTTTTGTTATGAGCGTTTTCTCATAATCTTAAACAATGAATCCAAAACTATTGTCTCAAATGTTTGTTAGGAAGAGGAATCTTTCTCTCTCTCATTTTTTAAAGTGGAGTGTCAGGAAGGGGGCTATTGGGAGAGAATAGTCCAATTTGATGAGTGGAGCTATAGAGACCTAGGCGTGGGGGAAAAGGCAACGTGGGACGCAAGGGGCCGTCTGGAGAAGAAGCCATTGTTGATGTATGTCTTTGTTTCCCACTCCCGAGGACAGTGCTGTCCGTGCAGTGTGCATTGGCCCCCTTTCCCTTCCTCTCTCCCACGCATGCGCAAGAATAAGTTGCTGCCGTCCTAGAGCTCGCCAGTGCTCAGAGTTCGAACCTGCACGTATGTAAAGGGGGAAGGAGTGCAGGTTCAAATTGAGAGCTGATAGCATCTTGAAAAAGATGCCTCCTTTTTAGCTGTTTTAGATCCCACATATAAGCGAAATCATATGGTATTTGTCTTTCCCTGTCTGATTGATGTCACTCAGCATAAAACCCTCTGGTTTCATCTCCGTTGTTGCAGATGGCAAGATTTCTTTTTATTTTTATTTTTTATGGCTGAGTCATATTCCATTGTGTACCAACAGAACACAAACAGACTCATAGATAACAGAGGACATTTTGATGGTTGCCAGATGGGAGGGGGGCCAGGGGATGGGTGAAAAAGGTAAAGGGAATAAGAAGTACAGATGGACCGTTACAGACTAGTTATGAGGTTGTAGAATACAGCATAAGGGATATAGTCAGTAATATTGCAATAATTATGTATGGTGTCAGATGGGTACTAGATTTATTCAGGGTGACCACCTTGTAAGTTGTATGAATGTCTAGTCACTGTGTTATAGACCTGACACTAATATAATAGTGTATGTTGACTGTAATTGAAAAGAAAGAAATTGTTTTAAAAATAAATAAATAAATAAATAAAAGAAAAAAGAAAAGAAAAACAACCCTGCCTCCCTTGAGTTTGAAGGGTGGAGAGGCCCGAGTGTTCCGCAGAGTGCCTCAGAGAAGGAGATTTGTCTGTGCTTTGATGTGTGGCCAGAGATGTTTGTAGGGCTTATCATTGAGAGATGTTGGCCCGGAGCCTTTGCTTGACAGGGGCTGGTTCCCAGCGCCTCCTGCCACCTGAGTGATGTGGTTAGCGCCGTCACCCGGGGTTCTGAGACGGCTTTGTCACAGCAGTGCACCTTGATGTTACTCCTTTCACCTGCCACAGTTTTGCTCAGGCTGTTCAATTTCCCTGACAGTTTCTTGTCAGAACTGCTCTGTTGTGGAGTAGGGCTCTTCATCTCCTGTCTGGAATTCTAATAACGGCAAAATAAGGCAAAAAAAAAAAAAAAAGAAAAGAAAAGAAAAGAAAAGAAACATCAAGGGAAGTCTTGTCATAGGATCTGGCACCATCCTTGAGGTCTGTAGTTCGTACCTTGGGTGAAAGTGTTGCAAAGGGAGTTTACCATGAACTGCGTCCCAATTCCACTAGCTCGTGGGCTTGCTTGGGGAGGTGGCTTCTCAGGGAGTCCCTTACCAATGTCCCTCACCGCTGTCAGGTGCTCTCAGAAGGGCTCCTCCTGGTTCTCAGTCCCCTGCTGGTTTGGTTCAGACACTTCTAACTATACTGCTCACAAAAGTTAGGGGATCAGGGAACATGCAGATACTTCAGTACTTTCAGCCTTTTGTATAGTGTATTTTCACCAATGAAAGAAAAGTTGGTTTTGCATCTTGTTTGCATAATCAAACATCTTTCTTTGACTTGTTGTTTGCTTTTCTGATGCTCTTGTTTAATAAAACAAAATAAATGCTTCTTTTTCTTAATAGCTTCATATTCATTTTGAAATATCTCCTAATTTTTGTGAGCAATATATCTGGATGTTCAGCTAGGGCCAAGTCAGCTGCTTGACTTAGTCGAGGAGGAGAGGGTCCCTGTTTCTATGGTTGCAACATTGAACTTTCTATCCTTCTTTCTCTGGACAGCTTGTATCTTCCCTTTCAGCCCATTTCCCTGACTGATCAGCAGAGCTGATGTCCTACGGGATTATGAATTTTAACTGGGCACTTGACACTTTTTAATAAGCTGACATTGGTTAATATAGCTGCAAGTAAAGCCTTCTCTGTTTTTCCTTTAAATTGTATCATTAATGCTCCCCTGAGAGAGTTAACTTGAAGAAAGGGGAAGACGACAGGCTCTGGAATCTCACAGGCCTGGATTCGATTCCAAGCAACATGAAATTGGAATTAATTAAATTTTGTGAAAACCTCAGTTTTTGCATCTCAAAAATGGAGATAATATTTTCCATCTCATAGGATTACTGTGAGGATTAAAAAATATAATGGTTAGAAATCACTTGACATGTCACAGGCGTTAAGTTTCCTTCCCTTTATGTTTATAGTGATTGTCAGTATTTGTCATCTTTAAGGATGATCCTGCCATCTGTTTTCTGCATGTGTTGTGCCAAAGAAAATGGTGCTGAATTATATATAGAACAGCTACAACACAGCAGCATTGTCTAGTTAAGAAGTGAATGAGACCTGTGAATTATCTAGAATTTTCCATTTCTGTGCTTTTGCAGAACAACATAAGTGACAGAAATTAAGACAGGATAGTCACATCAGCTGAAATGAAAAGGGAGAATTTCCATGGCATGCACAGAGGGCTTATGTGTAGAGTGATCGCAATCATATGTATATGATTGTCCTGGGGTCACCAGTGAAATGTTATCACATTGATTCTCAACACACCTAGACCCTTCATTACCAAAGAAATATTCTATTTATTATTAGTGGTCATGTTTGAGTGATCTAGAAGATTCTGATGTTTAGAAGATTCCACCTTCTTAAACTTCCAATAGATCAAAGTTTTGTTAAACATATCCAGTAAGTGACAGTCACCCCTGCGTTATTGTAGCATATGGAGATTGGTTGCCAGAGGTGTATCCTGACTCTTTGACAATTAATTTCAAGACCACAATAGAAAACAACCAGAAGCTTCTAATCAGAGGTTGATAGCTAATTGCACCCAAGATCCTATAAGATATTTTAGTCTCATTATATCTCAAACTATATATCTTTATGATTTAAGTGTCAAAGATGTGCTTATAATTTACAGTAATCTATAGTTTAAGAAACAGAAAGGTAATTGATGACAAGATGCATTGGTACATTATCATCTCTGATTTAGAAGTGAGTCAACTTATTCACAAATTATAATCACAGGTCTTATATTTCTCATATGGCAGGATTGTATTAGGATGTGTCTACAATGCTTTCCAAAGGATTGGCAAATTCACTCACTTAGGAGTGACCAAAGTTTTGACTCAAGATTTAGCATATTTGGTAGTAATTAGACTTGTATGAATATGGAGTCTCACTGGAAAACACCCATTCCTAATTCTTTTATTAGACTGGTTCTAAGAGATAATAATTATCTATTCTGCCACTGATTCATCTTGATAAGGGTGATTCACTTATATATCTCATTCCTTTTTTGTGTGTGACAGAAACACAGAGAGAGGGACAGATAGGGACAGACAGACAGGAAGGGAGAGAGATGAAAAGCATCAATTCTTCGCTGCAGCTCCTTATTCTCCTTAGTTGTTCATTGATTGCTTTCTCATAAGTGCCTTGACCAGGGGCTACAGCAGAGTGAGTGACCCCTTGCTCAAGCCAGTGACCTTGTGCTCAAGCCAGTGACCATGGGCTAATGTCTATGATCCCATGCTCAAACCAGTGACCCCGCGATCAAGCTGGTGAGCCTGCACTCAAGCCGGTGACCTCAGAGTTTCGAACCTGGGTTCTCCTTGTCTTGGTCTGATGCTCCATCCACTGCACCACTGCCTGGTCAGGCTATATCACATTCTTAATTTTCCACAGCCAAGTACTGTAATACTAACTTTAGTAAATAAAATCTATAGGTGACATCAAAGTGTATTTTGGTTGTCTGACACTTATGAAATTGTATGTGTGTTTGTATGCTTTCTAAAGTGCCTTATGTTATATCTAGGAACAGGGAAAGCTGGCTCCCACATTTGAAGGCCAGAGCTGGTAATGAGGAGTACTGATTTGTAGGCACAGGACCTAAATTTAGTAGAAATTCAATAAAGAATAATTTCATTTTCTGTTTTTCTGCTTTTCATGTTTTACCTCTATCCTTTTGTAAAGATAATAATGTTGTTGTATCAGGCCAAAGGAAGAAGGAGAAAATGACAAGGACTGTATGTTCATTGAACAATCAATGTCAGAATAATGGAGAATTAACCAGCAAGTGTATACATCCCCAAACCAATCTTTGACAAGGAGATTCTACCAGCCTTTCACAGAAAGATACTTCTGCCATTAACCCTCAAATGCTACAAAAGCTGTTTGGGCCTAGAGTGTCTTAGAAATGATTGGAGACAGAGAACATGGCTGTACACAGATATCTGAATTAATGAAGCCTGAACACAATATTGTGACTTGTCAATAGATTTATATAAACACAAGGGTCTGGAAGTCATAGACTTGCTGCTCTTGGTATTAAAATGAGCTCTAGTGAGTTAGTTTAATCAAATCTTTCAGACCTGTGGACCTCTTTGACTATTAAACACCCATCTGGAGTCTTGTTTTTGTTAGGGTCTCACCCCCAAATCAGGTAGGCAATGAGTAAACAGAAACAGATTCTTAATGAAGCCCAATCTGAAAAGCCGCCATCTTGACACGTAGCGAATTAAATCCGAGTTGAGCAGCAGATAGTAAAAAATGTTCACATCGTTTTAAATTTAATTAGAGAATCATAATGTCATGATCTGGAAATAAAGTATCCCTCTCTGTGGGATTTGTAACAATGGGAAATTTTGAGCATGTAAGATAAATTGGAAAGAGCTTGGACATGAGTAATGAAAATGATGGAGCTGGGAGAACTGACTTAAGGGGGAAGATGAAAAGAATTTAACATGGATAGCTTGGCTGAGTGAAGAACAGATCCCTTGATTAATAACTATGCATTCTTGAAGTGCATAAGCACTAAGAAAAAATCAGTACATTTTGGGTGTGGAAAACATGAATAATGGAATCAATTAAGCACAGTAAAATAAGCTGAATGTAAAATGTAAAATATCTATTTCTGGGTTTTTCAGATGTGCCTCTTGAGGTACTTTCCATGTTAAATATTTTCAAGTAAGATGGATAAGTTCTTAATATTTTCAATCTTTTTTTTTTTTTTAAACAAAGGAAGCAAAATCTCCCAAGAGTTTTGAAAGAATACATTTTGTTCATAGGGGCATAGTGGTTAGATTTTAACTGTGGTCGGGAACTTCAAGATAAAGTCTCTTAAATCTAATGTAATTGGTCCTAAAGCTGCAATTGGGGTTGTAGCTTTTCTCTGGGGAATTTGTCTCAGGTCTGTGAGGGAGGCAGAGGAAAACAGTTGACAAGGCTTTGACACCCATTGGTTTAGGGAGGCTTGAATGCATATTGTCACTTCTTACAAGGTGTCTGCTTCCATTCAGAAGTTGGAAAAGCCTTGTATTATAAAACTTTAAAGAAATATGTCAGCATGGTTATGTAGGGGTTTGATTTTTGAGACAGAAGCTAAAGATGCACCTGTGGTGGTGGGGCAGGAGTGAATTCAGGGTTCTGGGCAGCTGGCATGGTGCTTTAACATGGGTATATGGATGTCAGCCACCACAACCAATCTTGAAATCCAGGGTGGCCACTTACTAAGTGTTTAATCCCAGGCAAATGCCTCACCTTTCTAAATCTCTGTTTCCTCTTCTGTGAAACAGGGTAGCTCCAAAGATTGTTATGAGAATTATATAAAAGAGAATGTTTATATAACTCAGCACAGTGTCTGATTCATAGTAAGTGTTCAGTAAGTCTTAACACTTATTCTTGTTATTAGCTCCGCCCTCTATCTCAACTATAACCTCCATCACTGTGATGGCACCTCCCTTCCAAAGGTGAGGGCCTATGATGGGCCATTCCAGGGGAAAATGGGGAGCAGAAGAGATTATCATAATTCTGTGAGAGAGCATGGGGTATTTCACATCTATGCTTTTTACAGTAAACTCTTCATAGTTTATAACAGGGGTCTCAAACTCGCGGCCCGCCAAACAATTTTGTGCGGCCCGCAGACTAATCCACGAAGTTCAAAATATTTTGGATAAAATTAAGTAAGCCTAGGGGCCTACTTGTATTTTTCATTTCTCTAGCATCCTAGCTAGATATTAGCTTAGTTAACAGCAGTTGTGATGCGAACTACAGTTTCTGGTCGTTTTGTGACACTGAGTAAACTGCATGTACGATTGTGCTTGTTGTACTGATTTTTTTTTTTGTTTTCAACTGCAGTGAGAAAAGTGTTGCATAACAGTTGCCTTTTGTAGACCTAGTGCGGCCCACCTAATGGCTGTGATCTTGCTCTGCGGCCCACATGCTGAGTTGAGTTTGAGACCCCTGGTTTATAGTAAAATCTGAATAACCTGGTGTCTAAATTAGAATAGAAATTCAGTTTTATTATATTTCATTATAAATAATAATGATTTCACTTAGTTTTCTTCTTTTTCCAAGTCTTAATTTGCTAGTTTGGTTTGTATTCTTTCTATTACTAATTTGTACAATTCTAATTTATATTTTACTATGCTTTTGTGGCTCCTTGTTTGCATCATAAGCTACCCCAAATGCTTTGTGTAAGAAGTAAGGATATAAACAAATAAATGAAATGCGCATAGTTGGAATACTTATAAGACAAAATTATATATTTATATTTTAGGAATATATGCTCATGGCCTTAAAGAATAGAGAGATGCATGTCAGTGAGAAATAGCAAATTAATGATGCTGATTCATCCTCGCGGGAAGGAAGAAGAATTTGGGAAGGAGAACACAGAGGGCTTTAGCTCTCCTGGCAATGTCTGGAATGGGTAGAGGGAAATCAGTAGGCTGCTGGCTTCTGTTCAGTGATGTAATTTCCACTCTGAGCAATCCTGGGAAAGCTGGCGTAAAGAATGACTACTAAGTCGAGCGTGGTTGATCCGAAGGTGATGAGCACTGGCTTCTGCATGCGTTGCTTGTGCTTTGGTTCTCTGGGCTTCAGCTTGTACCTTCTGATAGTGCTAATGTTCCTCCCATGTATGAAAATTTTCTATCCTTATCATTCTATTTTCTGGGAACTCATCGTACATACAAGGGTTCTATTAACAGCTTTGACATCTAAGGTTTTTAATACCAAATGCTTTACCGGCACCATTTAATCCAATCACTAGTTAAATGTTATTTCGTCTTCCTAAGGTCTTGGTGAGTCTACAGTCAGAATCAGAGCAGAATCAGCTACACTGAAAATCCGTCTTTCCAGGAAGGATACTCCAGTAATGATGTTAGCAGCTAGAATTGCAGGTGCAGGATTTGACTGAACTTTCCTACCTGAGTCAGTTGTTGTGAGGGCCTGGATCTGCGGGAGGAAAGCCTAGAAAAGGAGTAATTTGAAATTAAGAATCTTGGGTGGGCCCGATATAGAATAGGACAAGCGATTGGAAACACAGATGAGCTCTGTTTGCCAGGCCTAGCTGGATACATAGGCAAGAAATTAAGTTTGGTAAACAAGTCAACATCACAAGTCTGAATCAGATGAGGATGTCCGATGAGGAAACTGAGGCTTAGGGAGCGTAAATTACGTGCTCATGGCCACAGAGCTGAAAAATGGCAGTGCTGGCTTCAAATCCGGGTTTGTCTTACCTTAGAACTTCTGTCCTTGGCCTCTAGGCTATAAATTTATGTACAAATTTCAAAGTTACTTTTACTCAGGTGAACAAATGTGTAAATTCCTTCACTTGTCTATGTAAACTTAATTTCTTATACCTAGTCCCCATTGTTTCTGATGCCAACATTTTAACTTCGTCACTACCAGGAAAACTCAGTCATGATTAATCCTGTTGTCTGTCATTTCAGGTTTGAGGTTATTCAACTACACCCTTCTTTTCCCTGGAGTTAATGCTATGGTTGGAGAGCTGTTATGCAAATGGTGGAGAAACAGTTAATTTCATGACTTGGATTCA
Organism: Saccopteryx leptura; assembly: GCF_036850995.1. Classification (NCBI taxonomy): domain Eukaryota; kingdom Metazoa; phylum Chordata; class Mammalia; order Chiroptera; family Emballonuridae; genus Saccopteryx; species Saccopteryx leptura. Next base: position 268,870,992 of record NC_089504.1, on the reverse strand, counting down.
TCTTGGTGGCCTGCTGCTGTCCACTCATTTGGCTCTCTGGCTTGTCTCTACCATAATGGTAACTGTCATATTTTAACAACATCCTCAGCTGAACCCCTACTGGACAGGCTACCTTGTAGTTTCTGCTCTAGGCCCGCCCTGTTGTAATTTCCTCTGTAGCCCACAACACTTTGTCCTTCGGCCAACTGCCTGGGAGACCACAACAACCTTTGGGCCAAAGGGCTCCTGGGTTGTCCCTAGCCCTCTTCCTTTCTAATCTGGGGTGACCACACCCCTCTGACACAACCAAATATTTACCAAGGACTTTATCTGAAAAATGATGTTCACTTTCTCCCATCTTTAAATCCAACAATTCAACTGGAAGGCTAAGGTATTTTTGGCTCCCCATGGAGGCTGAACTTGAAGCAAGGGGTTAAAATACAGACTCCCCACTTGTCTCATTAAAAGTTAACTCTCTGGGTTTGTATCTATTCTCTCTCTAATAACGTTTCTTCCCCAGCCCACAGCATTTTCTATCTAGACTGATGTGTGGGCGGAGATCTGAATCGGGCTGACAACGTCTGCTTCCTAATCCTTCCATCTTATTCGTGGATCTGAAATGGTGGAGTTTGCTTGTCCAGTTGTTCCTTTGGAAACATCCTTAAAGCAAATTGGTATCTAAGTTCCCAGCCTAAGCTGGGGGGATGGGGATCACTTCTGTAGGGGCTGAGATGGAGTATCACTCCAGTTCCTGCTTGCATATTATTTTCCAACTTCAGTGGAAATAGTTACACCTTGTTATAGGTGTTCTTTTTAAGGGGCAATTCCCAAGATTAATAATTCAATTTTGTAGAAGCTGCTGATGTTGAACGGTTGCCTAAATACTTGGGACTTCATAAGTTCAGTAAAAGTTACCTGATTTGCTTCTCTGCTCTTACTTTAGGAACCTTGACATTTGAGACACATAAAAGGGAATAATTATGTAAGTTATAAAATTAACAAGTACTGTGGCAGTTCATGAAATACCCGGGCCAAGTCTATGTCAGTGCAGGTGTTGGGAATTCAAGGGTAAAAAAAAATTGGCATTGACAGGGGATGCTGAATACGTGGGCTTGCGCAACGCACACCATCAATCATCCTTGTATGCACAAGAAAAAGCCCTGTTACAACAATTTTTTAAGCAATTGCTCAGGCTCTTGTTCACATCAAAATAATTTTATCCTGGGCTCTTCCTTCATGTCCACATCCAAACAGAAACCAAATTCTATCTCACACGTATTTATCCTGCCTTCTCCATCCTTATTATTACTGCCTCAGTTCAGATCCTTATCATCTCTTGTTGAGAATATTATTATAATAAACTTTTTATGAACTTTCCCTGCTTTGCTCTATCTATGCTTGCTTATGTATAGGCATTCTCTATGAAATACAAACCTGATCTTTACTCCCTCCTTTGGAAGCTGTAGTACATATCAAAGCTTACAGAATAAAGTACTGACCCTTGAGTAAGGTGTCCAACCCGTTCCAGCAGGCATGAATGCATTTATTCACTCATTCAATAGATTTTTATTGACTGCTTAATGGAAATATATACAAACGAGATTTTCTCCCAGATAAGAGGCCAGGGGTGTGAGTGAGGAATAGGTGAAAAAATAAAAAGAAGGAGAGAAACTATTACACAGGCTATCATGGAAATGTGCAGAAGATATAGTGCAAATGTTGGCTGAATTCTTCCAGGAAAGATGGGGAAGGTTTTCTTTACTACTACTTACGTTCCTTCTCCAATCCACCTTTAATTGAGCTGTTCCACCAGCATGACCTTTCACCTCTGCTCAATTAAGTTTCTTGATAAGCAGATTCTTCTTCCTCATCTCTGACTTCCCAGAGTTGCCTAACACAGAACCTGGCACACTCTCGCATCCCGTAACCCATGGTTGAGTTAGGACATAGTAGTGAATTTTGCCTGAAATAAGCTGAGGTTTGGAACTATATTTGTTATGAAGGGATGTTTATTTTAATGACAATTATTTCTGGAAAAAAATACATTATTTCTCTTTTAGTACATCCTTAGATTTTTGCCTTAGTATCACTTTTTCTATTAAACCATAGGCGAGAGTCATGTACAATTTACTCATTCACACATGACACTTAGACTCTGTACTCAGCACTTTCAAAGCAGTTATTCTGTTATTCATAAAAGGCAAAGCTTCCTATTAGAACAAACTTAAGATAATAGAAAAAGGCACTGGGTTAGGCTGAGTGAAGAAATCAGCTGGTCATAGAAAATTCCATGGAGAAGGTGAGCTTCAAGCCTGACTCTGAAAGAAGGGACAGGTGAAGTGAAGATGGGCAAAAGCAAGGAGAAAGAACATTCCAGAGAAATCATTCTGTATGTAAAGGTAAGAACTATGCACAGGTCATAAGATGTGGATTTGTTAGACTATAGTGAAGAGAACATTTAGCATTAAAAGAAAGTGCTTAGTGTGCTTGCTTATTTATTTGTTTTTTAAAGATTTTATTTGGTGCTCAGAAGGCATTTGGAAATTTCTTTATTGCTTGGGTTAATTAATAGCAGAAGGGTTAAAAAATGGCAGAAAGATTGACATTCAGATAGAATCCTCTGGACAGTACATTAAATTAATATTCAATGCATCACATTCCATTTTCTGAATTAGAGTATTAGAATATGATGGTACACTAGACCATTATTAATATCAGCCCAACTGCTCTCTCTACTTCTGAAATAATATTCTCCTTCATTTTGGAAATGTTTCCAACCTCCTCTTGTATGATATGGTCCTGGTGGAAGTTTTGCATCATAGTGACCCACCTGTCTAGGCACGAGGGTGGGCATAGGACCTGAGCTGAGCCAGTCTATTCCAGGGTCTTTTCACATTTGCCTAAGGAAAGAAGAGTACTCCTTTTCAGCAATGAATGAAGTGGAGGTATGACGTGAAGACCAGTAAATGCGCATGCTCTAATCCTCTCTACACAAAGCCAGTCTGAGAGAAGAAAGTTGGAACTCAAGAGAAGCTGGCTTGAGAGGTTAGAGCATCCTGCTGATGTTCTAGGCCCCACCCCAGGTGTCTCTAAGTCCAGCTGTAGCCTAGAACTATTGGCAGCTGTGTACTTGCTCCCCCTTTTGCCATTTGAGATTAAGTTAAGTTTTTAGCGTTTGCAGCAGAAGCTGATCTGGTGAGTTTAATGACTTAAGATTCACAAAACCATAAAAGGGACTTTATGTTATTGTGAGGAGGCTCTCATGAGGGCTAACAATTTTTATTTTCCACTATCATCAATACTCTGAATCAAAAACATACCCAACTGTTTTTATTATAGTCTCGATTAGAACACTACTATCTCAACTTCTAGGAAAAGAGGATCATTAAGAATCATCTTCTCCCATCTGGGTCTGAATATCATGATTCCAGTTTTCTCAGCATGGAGAAGAGTCATTAGAGTGTAGAAAAGAGAGTCGGTTTCCTGGCAACTCAGAGTCCAATACGCTCTTGTTGCTTTAGGTGCATCTGACAATCCACGGAGGGACAAAGGGGCCCCTGTGGTGGCCAGATTGTTTTCATGTTTTATCTGTTTTCTTTTGGAAAAGGTTGAGCTCTCTACTTTGTTTTGTGATGTCTAGGGGGACTGTGTTCATGTGGATTTTGGCAAGTTTGCCTGACCCTGGATTCTTCAAAGTGTCATCCTCTGAAGTAACAGAATGTGCACTAAAGAGTCTTTAAAAAATATAGAGACTTTTTTTGGGGGGAGGGGCATGCTTGATTGATTACAGAACCTTGATTGATTGTCACAATGAATATATTATTACTTAAAGATTTTGAAACAGAAAAAACATTAAAAATAATATGGCGATAATTATGTAAGAAAACTAAAGGGTCTTTAATGATCTTTTTAAGATTCCTTGCCATTCTTTGTGTTAAGTGTTTATTACACTTACTAAGTATGTTCCTAACAGAGAACCTCTTGCCAACACTTAGGGATACCAAGACGAGTATAATATAATTCTCAATATTCTAGGAGGTTGCAATCTCATAAAGGAGTCAGAGCACATATTGGTATAACCAGAGAGTATCCAGGTTATACCGTAAAAAAATGTTTATAATAATAGTGGGAGAAAATACCAAAACCAGCAACTCTGGCTCATCTACTGTGTATGTTTTGGCCTACTATTTCCTCCTGAAATTTCTCTTGACTTGTCCAGGAAGCTCTGAAGGCATGTGTCACTTGTGCCAACACACACAGATTTCTGGTCTTTTAGGTAGAGTCCATGAGTTCTTCATCGTGCATTACCGCTTGGCCACTTGGCCACCCTGAGAAGCTACCAGGTCCTTCTGTGCTTGTTCTTCAGGGATGCCCCTGGCTAGCACTGATTTGTAATGTCCTCTCATCTTCTTTCCATGTGGAGCTCAGTCCAGCTTCCTATTCAGGCTTCTACGTATGGTCTTCTCCCTTATTACATCTCATGTATGTCCAGCTCCTGAGGTACTGCCCTGCTTAGGAGAAGAGAGTACCTTCTGTGCCCACTTGTTACTTTGGTCTATTGCCTGAGCTAAAAAGATACACCACTTAATAAAGCAGCCCTGTATTTGTTTACTTTATAAACCCTAAGTCCCAGATATTTTGTTAAGTTCTGGTTGAGTGATTGGGTAGGATGGTGACTGATGGCCAGGGAACAATGGGAAAGCATATCTCAAGCAGCATTTAAAACTACCCCTTGTCTCCCACACTGACCTAATGGGCCTGGATTGCTTTGTTTACAGTAAATTACTTTCACAAGATGCTTTTTTAGGCATGTAGCTTTCATGCTGTCTCAACCTCAATGTCCCTCTACCTATGTATTTATATGATAAAAATATATTCATACCTACAATGTGTCAGTTACTCTGCTAGGCCTCGAGGATAGAGTGTTTGATGAAACATTCTTGTTTCTGTCATTGTGCATCTTGGCAGAAAGTACTACAGCCTAAAACTAAGTATTCAGGGGTAAACAGCTTAAGTAGCCTTTGAACCCTTTGCTGCAGAACAGATGAACAGCTGAAGCATATGTTAAATGCTCAGGAAAGAAGCACCAGAGGAAATAAGAGGAGCAATGGATTATCAGACAGGCTGGACTAAGCGTGTGAAAGACACGACAGTTGAGTAGGACATTAAGGGATTGAGGGACTGCGAAGACTAGGTGAATGGAGATGGACAGGAGTCACATTGCAGCTGGGATGCATATGGCAGGTCCAAGAAGAGAGAGGCAGTGCAGGTTTGCACACAGGCATACCGGGATAGAGGCTCAGGACAGTTTGGAGTTACGCTGGCTTTGATTCACGTCACCGTTTGAACACTTAGTTTGGATGCACATGACCTTGAGTTAGTTAATAAATTCTCAAAGCCGCACTGTCTTCATCTGTAAAATGAGGCTATTAAGACCTGCTTCATGGGTTTTGGTATGGATTATAAGAACACCTATATAAATGTAGGTAAAACTCTAAGCATCATGGCAAATAGTAAGTGCTCAAAAACGAATAGGTCTTGCCAGTTTGGTTGAAACGAACAGTGTGAGTAGGGAAAGTACTTTTTTCAATTGAATTTATTGAGGTACGAGTTTCAGGTGTGCAACTCAATAAAACATCACCTGCACACTGCATCGGGTGCCCGTCGCCCCCAGCAGAGTCTCTTTCTGTGCACATTTCCCCAAACTTTGCCCACCCCCACCTAGCCCTGCCCCCCTTCCCTCTGGCTATCACCACACTGTTGTCTGTGTTTATGTGTTATATAGATATGATGGTGGGTTTTTTTTGTTGTTGTTTTTTGTTTTCTTGGGTTTTTTTTTTTTTTTTCTTAATCCCTTCACCTTCTGTCATCCAGTCCCCCAACTGCCCTCCCCTCTGACAGCTGTCAGTCTGTTAGGGGAAGGAAGTACTTATTTTGATATTTGTTATTTGGAGTTTACTTGTGGCTTTTGAGTGGGTAAAATGACCGAGGAGCACTCTGCTTTGTTACCTGCAAAGGGAGAGACAAAAATCAGATGGAAAATAAATAAAGAAAATGGACTTTTTTTTTCTTTCTTTTTTTTTTTTTTTTGTATTTTTCTGAAGTGAGAAGCAGGGAGGCAGAGACAGACTCCCTTATGCACCCAACTGGGATCCACCCAGCATGCCCACCAGAGGGCGATGCTCTGCCCATCTGGGGCGTTGCTCCATTGCAATCGGAGCCATTCTAGCGCCTGAGATGGAGGCCATGGAGCCATCCTCAGTGCCGGGGCCCACTTTGCTCCAATGGAGCCTTGGCTGCAGGAGGGGAAGAGAGAGACAGAGAGAAAGAAGAAGGCGAAGGGTGGAGAAGCAGATGGGCGCTTCTCCTGTGTCCCTGACCAGGAATGGAACCCAGGACTTACACACGCTGGGCCAATGCTCTACCACTGAGCCGAACGGCCAGGGCCCTGGACTATTTTCTTGTACTGTGAACCTCCTATCAGAGGTTGAGAACTTGAATAACTCAGCCCAATTCTGCCAGTGCCTGGACACATGCAGACCAGCTGGGGCTTGGGGAAGGACACTTCTGTTCTCTTCTTGCTCTTGTCTTGTCCTGAAAAGTTGGGGAAATAACCCATAAGAGGTGATCTGACCATATCACTGTTATCCCAAAACATCAAGTTGGGTTATTTGAATTTAAAAAGCTATTTAATAAATAGGGCTCATATCTTTCTCCATCCCTTCATAAAACACCAGCTTCTAAACACTTGGCTTTATTTGCTTCAATTTTGACTCACCCTTTATTTGTAGAAAATAAACTTCATTGACTGATTCAACTTGCTCTGTCCTACCATTGGCTTCTTATCTGTTGCTTTCATAATTAGTTTAAACTCAAAATCAATTGTGGTGCCTGATACACCGCAGCTTCAACATGAAGCTGCCATTTTACCCCAAAGGGGTAAAATAGATCAACACTTGCCATTCTCTTTCATTTAGATTCCGCACGCACAAGGCTTGAAACACATCCTTGTTGAGACCTCCCTGAGTGGCTGTTGCAGCCACAGTTAGGTGACAGTAACAGAATCAAAAATAGTATGTCTGGCTGTGTTTAGCTCTCAGTGTCTCTTTTCTAAAAGAATGCAAACTCATCCCAGAAAAAAACCTAAGGGAGAGAAGCAGAGAGTTTTCAGTGGGAGTGGAACATTAGCTAGATACAACGAAAACAGCTAAAACCAGCAAGAAAGTGAGGGCATTTTGGTAAACACCAAAGAATAAAAAGAAGTAGGAGAAAAGAACTATTCGGAATAGGTTAACAGTTTGCAAATGAGACAAATGGCAAAGAATTGTCAAAAGAAGAATGGTGCACAGATATTGGGTGGTGATTCCAACAGTTGGTTGGATTGAATAATTCAGAAGTGATGGAAAGTTAAAAATTGATTGCAGGGGGAAGAATCAAATGGGATTATAATTCCATTCTAGTGGGTTTCTTTTATTCTGAATTGCTAGCAGATTGACTAGCTCAGATTGTGATTTAATTAAACAAGGCATCCCTGAATTTGTAGTCCCTGTTTCTTTCCTTCCTAACATGGCTTCCTTAGCCTTTCTTCTAATATTGAACCCGACACCATTATATTATAGTTAATTGATGAGGTGTCTTACGTCAGCGTGCCAGCGAAAACTGAGGGCATGGAGTACGTTGTCTATGACTGTCCTGTGCCTGGCCCAAGACTAGCACACTTCTGGTGTTCCATGAACATTGTGACATGAATGGATACAGAAGTGCCCTCTTTGCTTGACCAAACAGGCTTTCGGCTCATTTCCGTGAGTGCTCTTTAGACAGTTTATATTCTTTTACTTCCTCTGAGGAGATGAATTACCTCTGGTATTGAAGAAACAGTAAAAAAAAAAAAAACCAAAACAAAACAAAAAGAAACAACAACGATGAAGCCACAGGACTTTGATTCCCAAAAGGGTTTCCCTGCTAACACCAAGTATTTCATGATGAAAGAACCCAAATCGGTCTGGCACCATCATGACAGTAACTGACAGGCTGACAAGCTGTGCTTAGCCTGATAAATCGCAGAGGGCTGGGTGTGTTTTCCATACCCCGGCAATTTTAAGCTCCTCCTGACAGATGTCTGTCAGGCTGCGGCGAGAGGAATGAGCCTCGGGGACGCTCGACGCCGCTGCTTGCACGCGCGGCTGGATGGGAAAATTGGCTTCCCTTTCCCCGCCACGTGATCGCTTCTCCCAGCCTGGAACGGGGGATACTTTCATTATCCCAATTCGGGAAACCCGAGTCACTGTCAGTTACAGAAATCTGTCCTTATATTCTAGTGCGTAGAGACAGCTTATGGAAAAGGGTATCGATCTGAGAAACAGAGACACGTTTTAGGAGTGTGAAACTGAGCACATTATCAATGTGTTCATGATTCTGAATCAATAAAAAGTGGGTACGATACCAGCTTCACAGAGTTGTTGGGAGACTGGAGATAATGGGCCTGGAAGTTGTGAAATGGGTCTAGCTATGGACTGAATGTTTATGTCCCCTGGAATTCACATGTTGAAGCCTAATCCCCAGGGTGATGGCATTAGGGTGTGGAGCCTGGGGGAGCTGATTAGGTCAGGAGGCTGGAGCCCTCATGAATGGGATTAGTGCCATTATCAGGCTCAGAGAGCTCTCTCATCTCTTCCACCAAGTGAGAACACAGCGAAAAATGGGCTGTTTATGAACCAGAAAGTGGGCCCTCACCAGACACTGAACCTGGTGGCAACTTGCTCTTGGACTTCCAAGCCTCTGAAACTGAGAAATGAACCTTTGTTATTTAAACCACTCAGTGGATAGTAGTTTTTGCTATAGCAGCCCAGATGAAGCAATTGTTTTCAATTGGAACAAATTTGTATTCTTTTTTATTCCCTTTCCGCAAGGGGCATTTACCAATGTCTAGAGACATTGCCGGTTGTCACAGCTGGGGGAAGGTGCTACTGTCATCTAGTGACTAGAGGTAAAGGATGCTGCTGAATATCTTACAGTGCACAAGACAACCCTTCCCCTCCTCCGCTCACATAGGCAGCAAGGAATTCTTTGGCTCGAAATATCAATAGTGCTGAGGCTGAGAAACCCTGCTCAAACGGCATATATGCTGTAACCGTGTGCAGAAGCTTATGAGTTCAATTTCTAAAGGTTTGCTGACTCATTCTACTTAAGTAACACCTCCCCCCCCCCCACACACACACACACTCAGAAACCCACTAGCTAGCTAACCCTTGCTCCCCATTTATAAAACATTTGGGCTTTAATTTATTAGAAGTAGATTAACTGATATGTTCTGCAGGCAAGTATACTTTAATGACTTAAGGAACTACCATATTCTTCGGATCTGAAGCCTGTGTCATCCTCTCAGAGTCTCATAAAGTCCTCCAGAGTATGTCCCTATGCCACCTCTCATCCTTGAACACACTGTGTAGCGATGCGTAGGGGATCTGCTCAGGTGTGGGACCTGCTTTCGGGCTCCTGGCTTGCTGAGGTTTACGTGTCACTGTGTTGGCAGAGTCGCTGTAAGTTTACTGGCTGTTATGGCTAAAGTATGTCCCTTCCCACCCCCCAGATTCATAAAGTGAAGTCCCCACTCTCTGTACCTCAGATTGTAACTGTTTTTAGAACTAGGGTCTTTAAAGGGTAACGTAGTTAAAATTAGGCCGCTAGTGTGAGCCCTACTCCAGTAGAACTGGTGTCCTTGGAAGAGGACATGAGGACACAGACCACGTATAGAGGGAAGACCAGCAGCATCAGGACCACCTGGGACATGGTTAGAAATGCAGACTCTCGGGCCCACGCCAGACGGCTGACTCGGAAACTCTAGGGCTGGGACACAGCAGTCTATGTTTTCAGCAAACCTTCCAGGGACTTGTTGAATGCTCAAGTTTGAGACTCCATCAGAGTGTCTTCCATTCCCTGAGAAATTCCCTTGTTTGTTCTCAGCACAGTCACTTCTGCCCACAGGACTCTCTGGTATCTGAATCTTGCAGGCCCTCTCCAAACTGTTATATTCTCCTTTCATTTAAACACCTTTCAACTGCTTCACTGTGAGTAAATCAACAGAAGGATTACAGATTTGAGGATGGAAAATTCAATTCTCTCATCATCCTTCCCGGAGGCGGATTTCACAGCGGGCGCACCAGGCACGTGCCCTGGGCCCCGACTTCTGAAGGGCCCTGCAAAACCCCACCTTTACACTTTTTTTTTCTAATGATGCCCAGTTTGGTTTCATATGTGCAATTTTAACATTAATAGTGCATTATATTTTTTATTTATTTAAAATTATGTTTAACATGTATTTTTATTTTTCCTCTTTCTCTCTTTTTTTTAAGGGGCCCAATATTTTCTTCTGCACCCGGGGCCTCAACTGACCTTAATCCGCCTCTGCTCCTTCCATTGAAATGAAAGCATTGTCTATTTCTTCCCTGGGAAACTATTTTTCCCTGACCAGGGTTGTGACACCTTCAACGAGTTGCAATAAATGTTGAATGTCCTTTTGTGTTGTCATCAGTCTGTGAGGTCCTAATACACAGAGTTGAAGAGCAAAGAGGGGAGAGAGATCTTCTCAGTACATTAAATAGAAACATTAATAACGAATTTGTAAAGTACTTGACAATGTACAAACCTCTTTTTATATCCTGAAACATTAGTTTCCTTATCTGTCCAGTGGGGATAATTATATATAGTTAATAGGACTTTGAAAACAAGCGCACAAGTTTGGTTCCCTACTTCCCAGGGGGAGACTGATGTGGAGAAGTCACAGGACACAAGTGGTCAGTCCTGCAAAGAGATAACTGGGGCCTGGGCCTTTCTAATACCATCATTTAAAAACTGCGACACCATTGACAACAGCATGGAGGGACCTAGAGGGTATTATGCTAAGTGAAATAAGCCAGCCAGAGCAAGACAAATACTGTATAATTTCACTTATGCGTGGAAACTACAGAACAATATAAATGAACAAACAAAACAGAAACAGACTCATAAATACAGAGAACAGACTGTTGGTTGCCAGAGGTGAGGGAGGCTGGGGACTGGGTGAAAAATGTGAAGGAATGGAGAAGCAGAGGTTGGCAGTTACAAAATAATCATGGCAGGGATAGAGTACAGCACAGGGAATATAGTCTATGACATTGTAATTACTATGGACGGTGCCAGGTGGGTACCAGAAATATCGGGAAGAACACTTTGTAAAGTATGTGATTGTCAGAGCACTGTGCTGTATACCTAGAACTAATATAATATAATATAATATTGAATGTGAAATGTAATTGAAAAGTGAAGTTTAAAATATTAAAAATGAATACTGAGACAAAACTCACTTGTTCTCACATGTAGCTTTGAGTACTGAACAGAACTGGTGCAGCCATCCGGGTTCCAGCTCCTCCACACTGATATGTGTTTAGGGGACAAATGATGCTTCTTTCTTCTCCTGCTGCTGATTCAGGGCTCACTATAAATAACTGAAATGTGCAGCCCTGGGGCCCTGCTTTCAATCTTGTTCTGTAAATGTGCAGAGGGGAGAAGACAGAATTCTTACTCTGGTTAATTAGAGGTAGAGCTGTTAAAAAAAAAAAAGAAAGAGTTGTGACACAGGGAGAGCATCAGTGGCACCGCACTGTCAGCGGTGGAGGGACATGAGAAGGCAGGTGCCGCTCAGTGACAGAATGCCCTGGAGATGAAGGGGGCACTCCAGGTGACCTCTGGGTGCCTGAACCCAGGAGCGAGGGCCACCCAGGAAAGACAGGCTTCTGTATGTGAAGGCTGAACATGGCCTGACTCAAAAACTCTGGCTAATCACTAACAAATAATTTTCACAAAAGCACCAAGGTAGATTTATGCGAAAGACTGCAGGAATCTAAAAACTCTAGAAACTTGGATGTGGCAGCAGAGTGAGAAAGAGTGTGCTTGTGCATGTGTGCGCGTGTTTATGCGTGTGAGTGCTTGTGAGTGTGTGTGCACACGTGACTGTGCATGGGGGGGGGTCTGTGTTTTAATATTTTTTTGTACCCTTGAAATTCCCACAAACATTTGGGGAAGATGATTTTGAATGATGTGTAGGCGTGTAAGGTTGTCTCTGAGAATATATACATTTCTGGGAGCCATGGAAATTGACATGAAATTTTCCTAGGTTCTTTTAAAGAGAAAGGAGTGCCAAGATTTAGGGTATAATTAGAATTTTTTAAAGTGTATTTTTGGCAACCGCCTACTTAATAGGTATTTTATGTCTTTTTCCTTTCCCCTCCTTGTCAAGGTGAAAGTCAATTGTTTGCCACCCCTTACTGTGCTGATGTGATTAGGACACACAGTTGTGTGTGCTCTGACCTCTGAAAATCTTTGCCTGGCCCTGTTGTGTTTGGTTCTGCACTTGATCTTAGCCAAAAGGCCAACCTGTCACGTTGTTTTTGGTTCTGAATGCAGAAATCACTGTTGCCTTTTGCAGTATGAAGCTATAACTAAAGCTCCAAATTTATCACAGTAATAATTCTAGTTAATATTTATTGTTTACTGTACATTGGATATTGTTCTAAGGTTTTATTGGTAGTATCAAATTAAATTACTACATTTGAAGGCAGACTGAACTCCTGTATTAGTTTCCATTCTTTTTTGTGAGTTTATTTTAATGAGAACAGAGAAATATTTTTTCTTAAAAAGGTATAAATCAGAGATTAACAATTGGCAAACCAAGGGCTGGATCTTGCCAGTGGACATATTTTGATTGACCTGCAGAGTCTTAAGAAAAATATTATTTTCCAACATTTAAAAACTAGTTATTTTTCATAAAAAGTTTATATATCTGGCTACTTTTGAAAAATCAAAAATTTGTCAACACTTGTATTTCCTTCTCACAGGTCAACCATTGGCTGGGACAAATAATGCTTTCCATTTTAGATGACTAAGTCTTCAACATCTGAGACATGAAGTTGTTTTGTCTTCCCTGCCCTGGTTGTCATTTGATTTATAATTCCTTATAAAAAAATTTGATAACAACAAAGGAAGCAGGAGGGGGCATTAATGAATGTGAAACTTCAACACATTTCTAGAAGATTAAAAGTGAATAGGAGGCTTTGATTTGAAAGTCACAGCCTAAAACACTGTCTGAGCTAGCAGAACCCCGCGAGGCTTCAGAGTCCAGATTAGTAGGTAAACAGAAGGTGGGAAGGAGACAGACATAGGGTGGGAAATGAAGGATGTATTTGACACTCTGTGGCAGGGCAGTCAACCCCTCACCCATGCCATAACAACATGTAGATGTCTTCACTCAGGTAAAAATATTTTTTGCCTTTTCTTGGTTACTTTCCTGTTCTTTTTCTCTCCTAGCCTTATTGAGATATTATTGACAACATTGTAAGATATATAAAATGTACATCATGGTGATTAGATACATGTATACATTGTGAAAATTTTTGATATAGGTATACATTGGAAAAAATTTCCACCACCTAGTTAGTTAACACTTCCATCACCACCTCACATATTTATTTTGTTATTATTGTTATTATTAATTTTGGTAGGAACATTTAAGTTCTAATTGCTTAGCAAATTTCAGTTTCATAATGCAGTGTTATCAACTCTAGTTACCATGTTTTACTTTAGATCCTCAGGATTTATTCATCTTACAGCTGCAGGTTTGTACCCTTTTATCAGCCTCTCCCTAGACCCCCCCACCCCCACACTCCCTGCAAACCCCTCTTCTACTCTGTTTCTGTGAATTTGACTTTTGTTTTTAGATTCCACATGCAAGTGATACACGTGCAGTACTTGCCTTTCTCTATCTGACTTATTTCACTTAGCGTCATACCTTCCAGGTTGATTCATGTTGTCACAAATGGCAGAATTGACTTCTTTCTCATGGACAGGTAATATTTTATATATATGTATATATATATATATGTATATATATACATATATATAAAATTTATCTCACGTCTTCTTCATTCATTTGTTCATTGACAGATAGAAGTGGAATTGAAGGATTATCTCTCTTTTTTTTCAATGATAGTCATTCTAACAGGTGTGACATTTCATTATGGTTTTGGTTTGCATTTCTCTGTTAATTACTGCTTAAAATCCACACTAGCTTCCCAATTCACACAGAGAAAAGCCTAATCTATCTCAATGGCCTGAAGACTTTACATCATCCCTGCCTCAATCTTCCACATTGGCTCTCTAATCTCATTTCCTCCTTCCCTACTCTCCGGACCATGCAGTCCAGGGGATTCCTTGCTTTTCTTTAAGCATGCTAGGTTTATTCCTGTCTTGGAACCTTTTTATTTTCTGTCTGGAATACTCTACACCTGACTGTCTCACTTCCCTATTTCCTCATGTTCTTGCTGAATTATCACTTTTTTTGGTGAGACTTCCTTGACCACCCATCCTATTTTTCATTGCATCTCTACTCTCATTCCCTGCTTTATTTTTGGGCCTTTGTAAAAATGATCATCACCTTATTTACCCTATGTGTTTATTATTTATTTGTTCATTGTCTCTTTGAACTGGAATGCAGCTTTCCAAAGCCTAGAGTGTTCTGTTCATTGGTGTATCTCTGATGCCACAATGGTGCCTGATACTAAGTAGGTGCTCAATAAATATCTGCTGAATAAATAAATAGGCCTCAAGTGACACGTTTGCAAAATCAATGGAAAAGAGTCAAAGATATAGCTAAAACAAGTAAGGGGCTGAAAAAAACTAGAGCTATGATTAAGAAGGCATCAATTTCTTCTCTCAACAAATAAATAACAATTATATCTATACTATTTGAAATGACATTCTTATAAATAGTGTAACATGACATAGAAAAATAGAATGGTATTTAGTGATGAATTTTTAAACATTGTTTTAAAAATATCAGTGAAAATTTGAGTTATTCGAGTTAATTTTACAGGGACAAGGTTTTAGTTGATTTTGAATTTCAAGCTTAAAAGGCCTCTTTTGTGAACATTACTTTCACTTTCTGGCACTGAGTGGATTGGAACTCCCAAGCAGAGCAGAGTCATTATTACCTGAAACCTGTGACAAATGCAAATTACCTGACCTCATCCCCACCCTCATCAGCTAAATCAGAAAGTCCTAGGGTGGGGCTCAGACATTTATATTTTAACAAGTCCTCCAGGTGATTCTGATTCATGCTAAGGTGTGACAGCCAGGACTCTAACCAAACCTGGCTCTCCTGATGGTGGTATGTGGCTTTCCTGCAAAGTGGAAGCTGTTTTCTAATCACATTCCTAGGATCACCAGCTTGGTGTGAATGTGGGGTATTGTTCTCCTGATTTCTCCATGCATGCACACACACATGCACACACACACACCATCATCGTCATCGTCGTCATCATCATCATCATCATCATCATCATCATCATCATCATCATCAGACCTGACTTCCCATTATTTGTCATCCCTTGTCTTCCATCCCCTATACAAACCAAAGGTAATAATTCCTCCATTTTAAACTACAAAACAAAAATTTAAAAACCCTCCCTTGAGCCCCCTTTCTCTTCTAGTCATTGACCTACTTCTCACCTTCTTTTTACAGCAGAACCCAAAATAATTCTCCACAAATTCTCCTTTGTTTTTCTTTTGAACTCACTGAAAGGCTTTTACTGACACTGCTCTACTAACATTGCTCGTACCAAGGTCGCTGCACTTTGCCAAATGCAAAGAGCAATGTTTAGTCCTCATCTTACTTGATCTGTCAGCAGCATCTGGGTTTATCCCACTTGCCTCCTCAAAGTACTTTCTTTACTTGACTTCAAGTTGCCACACTCTCTTGAGTCTCCAACTCAGTTAGTACCTTCTTATACACCTGAATATTAAACTCTTCCATATTTTACCTATCCACATGAGATATGATTTTACCAAGTACCATAGCTTTAAGTATCAATTATATGATGATGACTCCCAAATTTCTGTCTCTAGACCTAACTGGGACCCTGAGTTTTAGAGTACAAACCTATATGTGTCCCAATATCTACTCACCATATCAATTTTGTTGATTATTAGCATCTTGAACTTGTCCAAACCTGAGCTCTTGTATATTCCCTCCCATATCTACTTCTTTAATGTTGACTATTTCAGCTGATGGTAACCCCATTCTTCTGGTTGCTTAGACCAAAAACCGTAAGTTCTTCCCAGCTCCTTTCTCTCTGATGTCACAACCAAGACAATGGCAAACCCTACTGGCTCTACTTTCAAAATATGTCCGGAATTTTTCCGGCTAACATACCCTCCACTGTTACCACCCTTGATGGAGCCACCATCATATCTTACCTGGATTGTGTAGTCAGTTCCTAACAAGTCTTGCTGCTTCTCCTCTTCCTTGGAAGTCTATCCTTGTCACAGCACGGGACTGATCCTGCCCAGTCTGAGTCAGATCTCATCACTTCTCCACTCAAATCCTCTTGGTGAATCTTCCTCAAACTCAGAATGCAGACCAAAGTCCTTAAAATGACTTAAGAGGTCCTGAATGATCAACCTGCCATTTTGCCATTTTGATCTTAAATACCTGCTCACTCTCTTCTTGCCACTATGTCTCTGTTATTTTCTTAAACATTTCAGGTCTCTACCCAGCACCAGCTCCTCTCTTTGCCTGACTGTTTTCCTCCAGATATTTATAGCACCCCCTCTCACTTCCCCCAACTCATTACTTGAAGGTCACAATCCCAATAGTCCTTATCTAATATTTTAATTTTTTCCCCAACAGTTTCTCCCTCCTTTCCATTTATTTTTTCTCTCCTTATTACTTAGCACTATCTAACATATAGTCTATTTTAGTTACTTGTGTTGTTCATTGTCTCTCTTCTGTGCTAGAATATCAATGCTATGAAAGTAGACATTTGTGTCTGTGGTTCTGCCCCAGCACCTAGAGTTGTGCCTGGCAATGGTAGGCATGTCATATGTATTTATTGAAAAATGAATGAATGAAAACTTGAGCTCTTAATTTCAGAAAGTACACTGATCCACAGACCTGAGGGATAATATACACTCCTGCACTTTTAATGAGGAAGAATCTACATATTTTTATTACAACTTGGATGAGCCTATCCCTCCAACCATAAAGACTGGCACTGGGTCTGTGTAGCTCACAATTGTCTAGGAGCAGAACTAGGTGAGACAAGTGAGGCACCTGCTTTGAGGTGAAAGGAAATTTAATTGGATTTGTGCCCATCTAGGCATCAAGATAAAGAATACCTTATCAGTAATCAAGATAAATAATATCTTAATGCAGTATTCTAAAAAGTCAACATTAAAGCCATCACCTGTGCTAAATAGCATATCAAGATTTTAATAAAGATAGGATTAGTATTCCTGACTTCCTTTAACCTTAGCCTCCATTATGGCTGAGCTTGATGCTGATTTCATCCTTTGACATCTAATAACCATTTGCTGAGTGAGTAAATAAATGAAGGCCAGCAAAGGTGTTCCAGAAGAAGAGGAACCTAAGTCCAAAAGACCTTTCTTTGTGCCTTGTCTTTAATAACTAAAACAACCAACCTTACTATGTATCAGGTACTGATCAAAGTGCTATACAATGACTTATTCAAGCCTTCTCCAAACCCTATACATGGTTATTATTGTTATCATCCCCACTTTACAGATGTGGAAATTGAGGTCCAGAGAAAGGGAAGAACTTGTGTCAATTTGTACACTAGTAAGTGGCGGAGTCAGGCTTGATAGTGGCCGGGTCAGATCTTCTGTGCATAGGAAGTCTGATGGGTCTGCAGCGCACCAGGAGACATTCCAGGAAAAGAGAATCTAAGCAAATTCCTTTTACTATTATAGAGCAAGTTCACATGGACACCAAAATAAATCATGAAAACATAGGAAAAAACAGATGTCACGATCCAAACACTAGGCTGGGGAAACTAATGTGGAATTACTTTACGAAGCATGTCAAACATATGGAACACGTTACCAAGCAGGGCCATTATAGATTTTTAAAAAATACCATTGGCTTCAGGAACCAGGGTGAAGTATATATAAAAGGAAGAGAAATGAAGGCAAGAGGGTCACTAGTCTATTCTCTGCAGCACCAGAAAGAGGTTGCTCTGATAGTTTTCTTATCATTATGAACTTTTTCAAAAATGATCTTTCCCAGTGAGAAATTATTTCTGGTATCCTTTTGAGTATGCGAGCGATGCACTGAGCTCTACACGGCGGTGTGTAGAAAGGAGAGAGTCACAGGTGGGGATCACTTGCTAGAGATTATTCGCAAGTCTATTCTTAGCAAATGTCATTGACTTTGGCCACACTAATTTGGAGGTTATGCTTTAAGGACTCTGGGGAGGTTTATCATTGGAAAGAAGACTTGCCATTTAAAATGTGTAAACACGTTTTCAGGGGATATAATATGAACACATTTAATCAAACATAATCACTCTGCCCTGAATAGAAGAAGCATGATCTTCCCTTGCCTTGTGGGGAATAGTGAAGCTCTATTGCATTTCATGAATGTTGACCATCACATATAAAAGTTTTGGGGAAAAACATTAAGGGTGAATAAATGTGAGAGGGATTTCCTATTTGCAGTTTCTATTTTTTTTAATTGCATAAAACTTGAATAGTGATGTAGGTTTGAATTGCAGCCCCTCAGATGAGAATTTAGAATTTCCCTCTCTTCTACCCAAACTTTGTCTGATGAAGACATTTCATATGGACCCTGAAGCCCAGGCTTTCTCTCCTGGGCTCCTAAGCCAGCTACCCTGGTGGCTCCACCTATGTATGTAGGCTAAAAAAAACAAAACAAAACAAATGTATTCATCCTCCGTCTGCCAGTGGAAATTTCTATTCTAATCTGATTTCTTTTAAGATGTGTTGAAATAAAGTCAGATTTCCTTTCCGTGCCTTTTATTTTTATGTAAATTTCTGGGGCTCTTTGAAGTCCCAGAAGGGACTGACACCTGTTTCATTGCTTTCACAAGACCTGTGAGAGCTTGTCCATCTGCACTGTTTTTTCCCATGTGTTCTGGAGCAGTGGAAACTTCCTCTCCTTGGCTTTCGGTGCATGCAAGGAAGGACCCCCTGTCCTAAGTTACTAAAAGCCCCGCTCGAAATAACAGAAACATTTTCAAGTAGTGATTTCAGAAGAGGGGCATAAACCCAAAGTACCATTTTTTCAACGTAAAGTGTAAACTCATTTGCTCTTTCTCAACAAGAAAGTAGTCAGGGAAGGCTGAGACCAGACTTTTGTGATGTGTCTTCAGTCAAGAATGTGGGTGTGAAAGAAGTCACTGGATTTGTAATGGTGTTTCTGTTAGGCAATATCATAATGGATTATAGTCTAACGTCACAAGTGGGCTGAGGGGACGTGAATGGCACACTTGCTAAGATCACTCTGCAATCAATTAGCTATGTGACCTTGGACAAGACACTTCACTTTTCTGGGCCCATGGTTTTGTTTGTGTATTTCTCTAGAATTCATTTTCTCCCTATATGCAATGAATAAGTTTGCATATATAATTTCATTCATTCATTTACTCACTGAACAAATGTATTAACCATCTATTTTTATGCCAGGCTAATTATTTGGTGTGCATGATTCCGTGTCAGATGAGACTAGACTTCATTGCCGCACTCTAGGAGTTTGTAGTCTGGTAGGAAGAGGCATACATTAATAAAAAATCATGAGAATAACAGAAAAAAATATAAATGTAATAACCACAAAGAGGAGAAATGCTTTGAGCTATGCAAACATTTAAAAGGGGGAACTGAACTAGTTCACCATGGGTATTATATTTTGTGCAAGTGATAGTTTAGGAAAAATAGAATATTTGTAATCCCATTTTTCACTCAAAAATAGTTTTATTGGATCTCATAGCAAAAAAAATTTATATCCTAGTTTCATAATATGAAGGAAAAAATTTTAGTAGTTTATATAAAAACTCGTGGGTAGAAACCCAATTTTGTTTGAAGAAGTCGAACTACTAAAGCCCTAAGTATGAATGGATCTTTTGTGTGTAAGAGAAAATACGACACACTTGTGAGCAGGCTTGAAGACACAGGATAAAGGGAGGGAGTGTGTGGGGTAGAGCAGGCAAGATAACACGCTGGGAGGCAGCGTGAGATGTGCCCTTCTCACGATCCTTTAAACTTAAAGCCACTCAACTCACACAGCGCTTCCATGGAAATTGAAATAGAGGCTGAACTTTACAACTTTAGGCAATGGGCCAAGAAACAGAGATGCTTAAAGATGTAAACCATTAGGAATCTGCAGAAAGCAACAGTGGGGGGTCTTTGGGCTCTCACAAAGGTATGGCATTGGGTTTAAGGTTAAGCTCAATAGGATTACTGTGAACAAGTGGTCCAGTGGACAGCACACATTGGACTTATACTACAGTTGAAATTATGTGCTATATTAATAGAATAGCACCAAAGGGAAAATAGAATAGCTCTGCTTTTTAGCAACTTGAATGGTTATCTGATGTCTCTGATGTCTGTACTTGAATCTTCTCACCCTTACCTGGATGTGGGTTTCAACTCACCTTGTTACAGTAGCATCTTCTCTTATGTGCACATTTCTTTCTGCACCTACTGGTGGAAGCCTGCTCTCTCATCAAGCATTTGTTTGTACCTGGAAATGAGGTGATTCATAGTCTCTGGGGGTATCCTTTTTGAATTGTGGGAACAAATGGATGAATTTATCTCCCGCTGATCCTCAGGTAGATAGTATTAAGACACACTGTTATTCTTTTTGTAAGTTCTCCTGCAAGACCAAGCCCCAGTTGCCCATAGAAATAACCTTGAATATTAGCTTTTCCCTCCTCTTTGAATCTTCCCATTCCCTCTCTCCTGCTCCTTAGAATTACTCCTCAAATGGACTCTCTACACACAAGTCCTTGTCTCAGGATCTGCTTTTAGGAAAATCCAAAAGATGACACATAACAAAATCTGTGCATATCTGGAAAGGAACAATATAGATGCAGTTGTCTGCCTCTTCACTCCTGAATTTGTTTAACTCTTTAGAATTCAGAAAGTCATATGATGATTATATTTCCTCCTTGAAATTATTCTGAGAGTAAGAATTATTATTATCCCCACTGGACTGATGGAGAACCTAAAAGTGAAGATGTGGAAAGTAACTTGTTCAGTGCCACACGGAGGTAACCCACATGGAGCTAAGATTAATTATTCCAATCAATACAACTTCATGAAATGCTTATTGTGTGTCAGGCCCTGGGCTAGCCATAGAAACATGATGTCCCCTTTTCTCCAGAGCCCTCTCCATGTTGTAGAATTGCTTCTTTATTTGGGCTGCTCTAGACCAGATTTGGAAGAAGGGGGAGCACAGAGCTCTGATGGCTCTGAACACAGATCTCTAGGAAGACTGGCAGTTTGGACACCCCGTCTGTTTTCTTGGAGTTGCTTTTGCCTCAAAGGGGCAGAGAACCAACCCCTCACCATCCACTTCAGGGTGGCTTCATCTCCACCATTGTTTTACTCTTTATCCTTAAAGGTCCTTTCAGATGCATGGCACAGGACAGACCATTCTAAAAAGACCTCTCAAAAAGATGGTCTTTCCCTCAATGGTGGCTCAGTGGAATAGAGTGTTGGCCTGGCGTATGGACGTCCCGGGTTCAATTCCCAGGCTTTTCCCCGCTTCCTCTCTCCCTTCTCTCCCTCTTTTCCTCCTGCAGCCAGTGGTTCGATTGGTTTGAATGTGGCTCTGGGTGCTGAGGATAGTTTGGTTGGTCCAAGTGCATCTGCCTTAGGTGCTAAAAATAGCTCAGTACTCCAGCATTGGCCCAAGATGAGGGTTGCCTGGTGGATCCTGGTTGGGATGCATGCAGGGATTTGCCTCACTAACTCCCCTCCTTTCACCTAAAAAAAAGATAGTCTTGGTGGCTTATCTTTCCTGGTCTCTCTGGTTGGTAAAGATTGAAAAGTTGTGCTTGAAATTAGATGGCAGGATTGACCTCAGGGCTGTATAGGCCATAAGGTGTTCCTCACTGTTTTGAAGTAATTGACATTTAGGCTAGAAGTGGATATTAAATTATCTTTCACCTGCAAGCAGTGATCAACCAAGTACAAACGGTCTGATTTCTGAAAATGATCTATCAATCTGACCTAAAATTTAAGTTAATGATACTGGTCTGGATCAATAATACTGAACTATCAACCCCAAATTAATTCTTAGCAGTCACATCTAAATAAGATAAATAAACCAAAATTGTTGAAAAATCTACATTGTTTTACTATGTTATGAAAGTATATTAAAAATGGAACTAGAAGTTTACCTTATCATCTACCCGATGTGACATAAAATAGCACACACATGAAGAACTGTCCAGGGGACATTTGAACCTCTTACCAGCAGAGACAGTGAAGCAGAGCTTTGGTTTTAGGCATCACATACTTTAACAAAACCATTATGTTAAGTTAAAAAAAATCTTTTAAGATAAAAAATCTTCAAGGGACTCATCTCATTTATATATATAATTTTAAGAGTCTGAAACCCAATTTTCTGAAAGGATCCGTGTTCCTACTGATTGTTTTTCAAAGTTTATGGCTGTTTTACAAAGTTCATATTTATTACTTGCTATAAAGCTTTTTATTATTTTGTGTTCAATAGCAGATAACAAAACAAAACCATGAAAAGAAAACAAAAGAAACCTCTGGGGTTTATAAATTCTTTATATTGATATTTAATTTTATAATGTCACTATATAGTACTTAAGGCTTAAGGATTTTATGTAGTATAGCATTTTATATGGAGTAATAAGGAGAAATATAATATAGATTTCTATATATAATTATATATAACAATATTAATCTCTATATATGTATAAATGTATATATGTACACATATATAATTATCTGAATATTACACATGTATAAATAAAATTATACAAACATATACATAAACAGATATTTCACCTGGATTTCCTTGAAAATTGAGCCTGACACAAGGCTTAAGTGCTAATGCTTTATCAGGAGAGAATACCAGAGTCACTAGAATGAGGGGGAAAAGAAGTGTGGCATAGGATAGTGGGAAGACAATGCAAGATGATGTGTTACCATACTGACCACGGCTTCACCTAGAGACACAAAAAAAACATAGTCACTCCATCAGCTGCGCACCTGCTTGACCATGTGTAGCATTGTTTGGACAGTCAACATGGCGAAATTCTGCATTTAAACAGTGCATTTAAGAAAAGAAATGAGCCTGACCAGGTGGTGGTGCAGTGGATAGAGCATCAGACTGGGATGCCGAGGACCCAGGATCGAGACCCCGAGGTCGCCAGCTTGAGTGTGGGCTCATCTGGTTTGAGCAAAGCTCACCAGCTTGGACCCAAGGTCACTGGCTTGAGCAAGAGGTCACTCCGTCTGCTGAAGGCCTGTGGTCAAGGCATATATGAGAAAGCAATCAATGAACAACTAAGGTGTCGCAACGAGAAACTGATGATTGATGCTTCTCATCTCTCTCCATTTCTGTCTGTCCCTATCTATCCCTCTCTCTGACTCTCTCTCTCTGTCCCTGTAAAAAAAAAAGTAGTGAGATTGCCTGACCAGGTGGTGCTACAGTGGCTAGAGCACCGGCCTGGGATACTGAGAACCCAGATTCAGAGCCCCAAGGTTGCTGGCTTGAGCACAGGTTCATCTGGTTTGAGTGTGGGCTCACCATCTTGAACTTGGAGTTGCTGGCTTGGGCATGGGATCATAGACATAATAACCCCATGGTCTCAGGCTTGAGCCCAAAGGTCGCTGCCTTGAAGCCCAAGGTTGCTGGCTTGAGCCCAAGGTCACTGGCTTGAACAAGGGGTCACTGGCTTGGCTGTAGCCCCCTGGTCAAGGCACATATGAGAAAGCAATCAATGAACAACTAAGGTGCTGCAACAAAGAATTGATGTTTCTCATCTCTGTCCTTTCCTGTCTCTCTATCCTTATCTGTCCTTCTCTCTGTCTCTGTCTCACTTGCTAAAAAAAAAAAAGAAGTGAGATGATATTTATCTGCCACTTCTCTTCCATTTTCTGCTTTTTGTTGTTCAAAAAGCATGGAAGTTGACTACCGTCACACTTCAGAAGTTCTATCACCTGGTACCCTTGACAGCTTTGGGGAAGCCAGGTCTTACCCTATGTAATGTGTGCTTCTGAAATTGAAGTCTGGGAATACTGGGAGGAAACAGGGACTCCATATATGTTGCTTGTTTGACTTCAGTGGAAGATAGAGTGTATAAATAACCCCAGTTGTCCACGTTTCTCTGTATCCATATCCTTTGGTAGCAGATACTCTCCTAGCACTGATTCTGGGCTTGCCTTGGATCTTGCATTGGCCAAAATGACCTTAATTTGACCTAAGTAGAGGCTTTAAAATGCACTTGTACATTTTTATTTTCTCTCTTGCCTCTGATTTCCTTGAAAATGTACTCAAGGGGGCCAAAGACCACCCCTGGGCTAGCCTGTTGGAGGGCTATGAAAGACACATGTAAGTGAAAACTCAGGAAGAAGAGCTCAGTTGTCTCGGCTTGGCCATTCTATACCAGTCTGCAGGCAGCTGCTCCCAAAACATGTCAAAGAGCCCAGCCAAGATCAGCATTCACCTACCTAACATGCAGCTCATGTGTTAATGAGACCAGAGGAGACCAGAATTGTCATGTCAATCCATAAAATAGTCACCAATAATAAATGACTGTTGCTTTAAGCCACTGAGTTTTGAGGAGGAGTGTTATATAGCAAGAGCTGATAGAATGTCTCAATTAATGAGATTTTGAGTGCATTTATGATCTAGACTTCTCATAGAAAGCCTATAGGAGAAATGAGCCTATAGGAAGGGCTTGAACTGTTATAAACTTAACAGTCTGCCAAGAAATTTTTCTTATTATATTTTGAAGTCACCCAGAAGCAAAAGAATAGAAAATAATTGAAGAGTTGCTTTGGGGTAGATTGTTTTTTATCTGGTAGAATGTAAACATGTCTCATCTAAAAATTGAACATATTCTGGGTACATTTAAACCCAATGTTTGTTTTATAATGGCATTCCAAAGCCATTTCCACGTAGGTAGGGGGATCTTGGGCTAGGACACAGAAAGTATTTCTTAACAAACCATTGCATTCACTATTACTTTGAGGTCTCTGTGCAGAAATGTGAGTGGAAATAAGTACATTGGGGACCTCAGAGGGTTTGGCAGTGCATTTTAGATGCTTATATGAGCCACACAAGTTAGGAATCTGGGATGGAAATCTCCTAAGAATAACCATTCTCACGAAATTTCCAATCCCTCTTGTTTTTGGCAGAGTTTAAAATTCCGTGGAAATGGCTCATGTCGCAAGACTTCTGTGTGGTGATGGCCAGCACCAGGAAGAAGAGCAGCCCAGGAAAGAAAAACCAAATCAATGTGGCTGCATGTTTTCACGCCTTTCAAAAGGTTTGGGTTTGGCTCAAACCAAGAAAGAGCGCTTGGGGTTTTTATTTTGTGCCAGCTCCTTCAAATACCATTCACCTGACTCATAAAGCTTTGAACATCAGGAGGAAACAAGGGAGTGAATAAATTTTCAATATTCCTTCTTGCTAGGAGGGAGAGCTGAATACAGAATACTATTGGAAAAAGATGTACTCATATAATTATTCCTGGAGGGTAGGGAAGCGACACAATTCATTAAATCAACTAATCAATCAATTCATTATGTTCTAGGCATATAGGTGATCCTTAGGTATACAAGATTTAATTTCTCCCTTTAGCTAGTTCATGTGGCTGAGTAAGGTGGAAAAACCTGGAACAGATCATCTTGCCCTCTCCTAATTTCACTAGAATTTTAAAATCCTGTAATGCATATAATTTGTGTTTTTGAGAATAATGTTGGCATTTCACTCGTCTCACTATTTCATGAGCTGATTCTACTGCTGGAATATCCTACCACCTATTGTCTGCTCCGTGAATTCCTAAGTCCAGTTTAGACATCAACTTTGATCTTACCAAGCATAATTAACTACTATCTCATCTTTGCGACCTTTCCACTTTGTATGTATTTATATCATTGTGTTTAACATATACAATTGTGTTCTTAGCACATGGCTGGGGCATAGTAGATGTTTGATAAAGGGATTTGGTTTGCATAATTCACCGCTGTCAAAAGTTCTCTTTCTGAAGCGCAGGGGCACTCAATTAGCTTTAGCTTCATCCTTACCCCTCAACTCCTTACTATTAACCATTTATCATTCCCCACATGACTTTTGTATCAGCAGCTTCCACAACTTCAACCCTCCAGGTCACTCTGCCAGCCTTTTTGTAAGCAAATATAAATGATCAACAAATGCTCATGGGTTAATTTTTATTTCATTTTATTTATTTTTTTAATCAACTGGTCTAATTCTATGTTACCAATTTAAAGAGATCTTAACCTCTGGACCCCCTAGCACTGTTACCAGCACTAAATTTCCTGACACCAAATAATATGGTAATATTTGAACTTGAACTACAGCAACTCTAATTTCCTATGAAGTTAAAACAGGAGAGGGATAATCAAATTTAGTTTATTTTTCAAGTTGCCAGTGGCTGAATACTTCATCAGATTACAGCATGAGATGGTAGTAACGAAGCAAAGATCAAAGGCTCACATCTCTGTCTGGTTCAATTAGTATTGCTATTTTTTGCATTCCTCATCCATTTCCCTCGATCTCAAGTCGCCTGCAAGGTAGTGCAGTTGTGCAAGGGGATGTCCAGAAAAGGGAGCTTGGGAAGGGTTCAGTGAAAACCCATTTTATTTCTGGAAAGACAACTCTG
This sequence comes from Saccopteryx leptura, assembly GCF_036850995.1. Classification (NCBI taxonomy): domain Eukaryota; kingdom Metazoa; phylum Chordata; class Mammalia; order Chiroptera; family Emballonuridae; genus Saccopteryx; species Saccopteryx leptura. Next base: position 268,844,278 of record NC_089504.1, on the reverse strand, counting down.
GTTCCTTTTCTGTTGCTGTGAATGTGTACATGTGTGTTTGTACCTGGGACGGTCATCTTGGTATATGCACAAATATAAGTGTCTATCTATCTAATCTCTTTCTTATAGGATTTGAAAGCATGCATTGTTTTAGTCAGATGGAGGGATTATGTTACTTGAATACTGGTATTTAATGTACATTATCACATTTATTATTATATCAAAACCAGATGTTTAAAATTTGGGCTGGAAATTCTATAGCGCAGATTGTATTACCTGAGGGGTCAGCCTCCCACCTAATGCTCAGGGCTCACTTGTATTTTGTTATGGATTTAATAGAGAGCAATAATGTGTTTCCATAAGTCTTAGTCTGGCATTAGATGACATGTGGACTGATTTTGGTGGTTGAGCAGACCGGTAGGGGGTTATACAAACCAGAGCAATTTGCTTCCTCAACAATAAGCAAACATGCGAAGAATTATTGTTAGTAGTCAAGGCATCTGTCTTGCTCTCTCTTCTTATCTTCTCTCCTCTCTCTCTCGCTCTCACTCTCTTTCATCCTTTATCTTTGTCGTTTTTGTTTGAAACTGGTTGTCATTCTTCCTGTCTGAAAATATCCCTCCAACTTCATCCAGAAACAGAATCTACCTCCAATTACCGACTTTCCTATCTCAGCCAAAGCTACTTGAAAACTTCCTCTTCGTTGCCTTTTCTTACATTGCTTCTGTACCGATAAAATTAAAACAAGCATGCTTCGAAAAACTGATAGCATTCTCGATTGAAAAAATGATAATCAATGCACTTTAGATAAGAATAAAGAAGAAGAAAAAAAAGGAAATAAAAGCTTATGTGGAACCAAGCCAATGATTCATCTGTTTGCATTAATAGGTTCCAGCAATGGTACTACAGGCACGAAAAGCCTGTTCGCCACTGCACTTAGCAAGCACATGAGCTTAAAAATAAACTTTGACAATGTAGATCTCTTTGTCCTTTCAGGAATGGAAAACATTATGTACTTCAAAGCATACTAAGTCTGATTTTAAAGTGTAGTTGGGATATTGTTACCCTCGCAATTGGGAGGGTCTTCAAGGCTGCACACAGTACACGGATGCTTCGTGAGTAACAGTACTTGCCCCACAAACTGGTGAGAATAAATGATGCCGGCAGTTCTGATCTGCTCATTCATAAGGAAGAAACTTCTGTCTTTTAAAATCTCTGGAGTAACTGGGATATAGTTCCTTGTTTCAGTCAGGGTATTTCTTCCTGAACCCAACTGCAGAAGCAGAGTATTCAAATAGCATATTTTACTCACGGACAGCAGCGTTTGTTCATTTTGGAGTGTTTTTGGACAGGAAATCGATCTATAGGGTAACATTCACACACAAAAAAAGGAAACAGTATGGGACGATGGCTTGTTAGTACAAGTGACTCTGTTTTGGAAGTTACGGACAAGAAACCGTGGCTGAAGAACGGCATTAAAGATCAAAAGCATGATGACTCCTGATGAAAACATCCTCAAATGATGAACCCACGAGCAAAAAGGAACTTCTACTGTGAGTATCTTAGCAATAATCAAGTATCTGATTTGTTTTTACAATTTCTAGAGTATGCAAAGTAGATTTCCAAGCAAGTACTTGATACAGGGAGTCTTCATTTATAAGTAAGATTATAATTAAACTCATTGGGTAGTTCCAACAGAGGGTTAGTTACTGAATTTTTTTCCATGACCTTGCAACCCTGAAATAAATTGCATGTAAATGTGAGCATATTTTATACAATAAGCGTGTTATATCAGGCTTTCCTTGTATGATACTCTGGCAATACAAAATTGATCAACATTAAGTATCTATAAATTCTATTACATTTGGATTCTGGTCATTTAAACTATGTTTATGCTGGTATCATGTTATAGTTAATTCTATAATTTTTTTCATATATAGAATGACATGTTATTTGTAATTGACTTAGAATATTAATGAATTGTATTTGGGTAGTATGAAAAAAGTAGCTTAGAATCTTGGAAATAGGAAAGAAAAGTTATCCTAGTTTAAAATAAAACTTGGGAACTAAGGCCTTTTTTATTTTTACATTTTCATATTTATTTGGTAAGTCATTTTGTTTGAAAATTGTTTAGATGTCTCTATATAAGACTTCTCAGTCCATAGGAATATTGTTGTAGTTTTAGAATGTGATTCAAGCATATCGACAACATAATCCAATGTAAATATTAAATATAGCTAAGTCCATCTTTACTGCTTGACATAGAATACATATTTAATATGTAGTTTTTGATATTGAATATATGCTGGTATTGGGTAATAGGACAAATATCCTGATTATACAGTAATTATTTCATATCAGGATTTTACTTTGTAAACTTTTCCATGAGTATGATTGAGTTCTGTTTAACAAAGAACTGTATAATAATGAGTTAACACTGTATTGCTGTTTTCAATAAAGAATGCCTTTAAAAATCAAATTCTAATTGATTTCTATTCTTGGTTGTTTTCCTTTTGAAACAAGAAAGGGTTTGTCAAACTTATTGTTTATTTGAAGAGGTATCATAAAGTTTTTGGAACAACTCACTACATAAAATGTCAGCATATTTCCAATTAACATGTAATTTCTAAGCACTCGCTTGTGGCATTAGGCCTTGGAATTAGCAATTTTGGGGCCCCATCTGCTGAGGACTAATGGGTAATCCACAATACTGGTTAAATCTTAAAATGGGGAACTAATTTTTTTAGGCATTAGGGGCATGAAAATAAACTGGGTGTATATGAAGAGACTCTTGGAGTCAAACCAAATATTTTTTCTGGCGGAGAGAAGCAAAAAATATGGAGAAAAGCATTGAGTGGAAGAGAGCTAGGGAGGTAAGGTAAATACTAGGGATGTCACCTCCATCTCTGATGGTGTCAGATAGCACTGTCCTGATACTCTAGTTTTTTATGGATTACTTGCTACAGATACTTATTAAACTGATCACGTGTCCTTATGCTACTACAAGTACAAGACAAGAATGCTGTGCATGTGCTTTTATTGCATCTTGTTAGAAGCATGGAGGGATATCTTTGGGTAGGAACAGACAGAAGCTGTTACTAAGCAACAATTATCACCAAGGTAAATACTTTTAGATGATCATATATAACATTTAGATAAACTTAAATTATCCTTCAACAGTTCAGTTCAGTCTCTGACTGAGAGACTTATAGGTAATTTATCTAGGTAGGTCTAATTAGAAAAAGATATATTACAAGAATCACCTGAAAGTTCTTTTTAAAATTAGAAGGTTGGTCGATATTGTCTTTGTGAACACTTTTTCAGGCTAAAATCATCTGGATTTATTATGCAAAATTCTGGGACCTCAATCAAGAAATGATGCAACATTAGCAAAGTCCTAAGGCTTTCTCTTTTTAAGGGAAAGGAAGGCATGTGATTATAATATGCAAGCCAAGTATGTATGATAGAATGATTAAGATTTTGAGGATTATCTTCAAAAGGAAAATGTAGGCTTAGACCCCTCCCAGCAGGTTAAGGATGTGGTTACTGATGACAAATGATAACGTGATTTTTTATGGCATGTTATAAATTTTTTTCTGATTAGTTGTTTGACATCAGAAAGATCTGTCAGAACTGTCCAAAGATTTGTTGTATCAAGAGGAATGAATTTTTCACCACTGGTAGATGAGGACGTTCATCATAGAAGAAAAAATAATATTTTGAGTCAGACAAATGTATATGGGAATTCCAGATCCTTTAACTTATGAAATGTGTGAACTTGAGCAAATTACTGAGTGTGTGGTTCCTCATATATAAAACAGAGTTATTAATTCTTTTGTCTTAGAATTATTTTCAAGAGAAACAAGATCATTCATATCAATCGCTTGACCTATATATAGCAAGTGTGCAATAAAATGGCTAAACCACATGACCTTTCTAACTTTGTGGTTTTAGTAATTCTAGCTGTTTAAAACAAATTATATTCTTCGTTTATGCTAAACGCTATCCAAAGATGTAACTCAGTAAAAATTTCTGTTCTTTACCTGGTGGGTTCTAATACAAGAAAATTGTAGAGCAAAGCTACTATTTGTAAAAGAATGAGTAAGACATCCTGAATGTATGAATTAGAAGTAATAAAGATTTTTTAAAAATGTAATAGATGTGTTAGGTGATGATAGCAATTTCATTGACTGGCACAGTCCTCCATGATTAAGGCAGTGGAAACACCGATTGGCTATCACTAATTAATTTTCCTTTGTAATCAGCAAAGTCATTCTTAGCAGAAATGGCTTTTTGAGAATTTAAGGACTAAAAATGTTTATCTTCAAAATATTTCCTATGACATCTTTCTATGGTGACTTCATAAGCCAAAGTTTTATGTGGATAGAGTTTTTGATGATATAATTTATGGTGTCCGTTAGGTCCAAGTACAAAGCCTTTGGCAGAACTACCATTGTTATACTGCTTCTTAAACTGGCTTAAGCAATGTTTACACATCACAGATAGGAAATAACAGCCTAGCTGTTAAGATTTACTATATGGCAAGTTATCGATACTATGTATTGGGAAGAGTGTCAACAATGTCCATCAAAGAAAATATTATCTTGCATATATATAGTGCTGTTTTCTTTCCAAAACATTTCCACATATATTATGTCATTTTTTCCTCAGTCTTGAAGTAGAGAGAGATGCTGCATTTACTTCATTTGCTGCATTATATGAATAGTAAACCCATATTTTATGCAGAATTGTCTGAAAAGAAAGATGAACATGAAGTAATGAGACTTTGCATCTAGTATAATTTGTCTAATGATTTTATGACCATCTCTGATTTTTATCCAGAAATAGGTGATTCATTTAATTCTTTCATGGTTTAAAAGGAGTCTTAAAGTCTTACTTTGTATTGAAAAATTATCCATGGAGGTCCAACTAATCAGGTACACACACAAAAAATGATACTGTGCAATGAGCTTCAACCTCAGGCAAGTGTGCAAAAAAGCCTAAGTGTTTGGAATTCTCAGTCTTGACTATCAGTACCTCCCAGACACTTCAAGAGAGTAAAGGCATTCGTACTGGCTCATTTAAATTTTTTGTTTTACATAGGAATCAAGACCACATACCTGTTTTCTTTTTTATTTTATTTTATTTTATTTTTTTTATCTTTCTGAAGCTGGAAACGGGGAGAGACAGTCAGACAGACTCCCGCATGCGCCCGACCGGATCCACCCGGCACGCCCACCAGGGGCGACACTCTGCCCACCAGGGGGCGATGCTCTGCCCCTCCGGGGCGTCGCTCTGCTGAGACCAGAGCCACTCTAGTGCCTGGGGCAGAGGCCAAGGAGCCATCCCCAGCGCCCGGGCCATCTTTGCTCCAATAGAGCCTTGGCTGCGGGAGGGGAAGAGAGAGACAGAGAGGAAGGGAGGGCAGGTGGAGAAGCAAATGGGTGCTTCTCCTATGTGCCCTGGCCGGGAATCGAACCCGGGACTTCTGCACGCCAGGCCGACGCTCTACCGCTGCACATACCTGTTTTCTGTCTCTATAGTTTTGCCTCTTCTAAAATGTCATATAGATAAAATCATTCAGTTTGCAACCTCTGTGTCTGTTTTTTTAAATTTTAATTTAATTTTATTTTTTTACAGAGAGAGGGATAGACAGGGACAGACAGACAGGAACAGAAAGATGAGAAGCATCAATCATCAGTTTTTCGTTGCGACACCTTAGGTGTTCACTGATTGTTTTCTCATATGTGCCTTGACTGCGGGCCTTCAGCAGACCGAGTAACCCCCTGCTGGAGCCAGCAACCTTGGGTCCAACTGGTGAGCTTTTGCTCAAACCAGATGAGCCCAAGCTGGCAACCTCGGGGTCTGGAACCTGGGTCCTCGGCATTCCAGTCTGACGCTCTATCCACTTCGCCACCGCCTGGTCAGGCTATGTCTGTTTTCTTTCACTTAGCAGAATGCATTTGTGATTTATCCATGATGTTGTGTCTATCAGTAATGGTTGTTTTTTGTTTGTTTGTTTTTATTGCTGGACAGTGTTTTATTGTATCAGAGTTCATTGATTTATTCACCAGTGAAGAACATTCAGGCTGTTTCTAGTTTTGGGTGATTATGAACAATGCTGCTCTAAACATAATGTATTCTAAACACAGGTTTTTGTGTGGATGTAAGTTGTTTTTTTTTGTTGTTGGGTAAATAAATACCTACAAGTGGGATTCCAGATCATGTGGCAAATGTACATTTAACTTTATAAGAAACTGCCACACTATTTTCCAGAGTAACTTTTCCATTTTTCATTCCTATCAGTAATGTTTCAGAGCCCTAATTACTCTGTCTCCTTGTCAGCACTTGGTATTGTCAGATTTAAAAAAAATTCCTTAGCCATTCTAATAAGTGTGTAATGACATATTACTGTGGTTTTAAACTGTATCTTTTCATGTGCTAATTTTCAATCCATGTATCTTATTTGGAGAAATGTCTGTTCAAATCATTTGTCCATTTTTTACTGGGTATTTGTTTTCTTATTATTGGTTTTGAGAGCTCTTTTTAAATTATGGATGTAAGTCTGTTGTTGAGTTTGTGATTTAAAGGTATTTCCCTGTAGTCATTTTTTCATTTTCTTGACCATCTTTTGTAGAGAAACAGGTTTTAGCTGTGAGGTACAGTTGATCTATTTTTCCTCAGATGGATCAAGTTCTTAGTGTTGCGTCTAAAAATTCTTTTCTTAACCCAAACTCATGAGCATTTCCCATATATTTTTTTCAAAATATTTATAATTTTATGTTTTACATTTAGGCTCATTACCTACTTTGAGTTAAAGTTTTTCATAAAGTATGAGGTGTGGGTTGAAGTATGTATTTTTTGCATATGAATGCCTGATTGTTTTACCACCCTTTGTGGAAAGGTTATATTTTTTATTCATCATCTGTATATTGTATCGTGTGTTCACTACACCCTAAGTCAAGTCTCCTTCCATCACCATGTATCTACATCCTTGTCTATTTCCCCCCACCCATTGGTAATCACCACACTGTTGTCTGTTTCTATGATTTTTTTTTTGCTTAATCCCCTGTTTCATGCAGCCCCACAACCCTGTACATCTAACCCATAAAATTTTATGAACCAATGTTATCCAAATAAACTGAATAAAAAAGAAAAAATAAATAGAATATAACAGTAAAGATATTTTATTTATAAAATTGTCTTTGCATTTGTATTAAAAAATCAGTTGACAATATTTTTTTCTGATCTAGTTCAGAATTCTCTATTTTGTCCCTTTAATTTATGTGTATACTTACACAATACCATATTGTCTTGATTTGTATAGTTATACAGTCAGCCACGACATCAGTGGTGTGAGACCTCTAAATTTGTTCTTCTCTCTAAAAGTTGTTTTCTACATCCTTTGTCTTTTCTTGTAAATTTTGAATCTGCTTGACAGTATCTACAAAATCCTGCTGAGGTTTTTATTGGGAAAAGTGTTAAATATATAAATATGGGGAGCGTTGACATAGGGCTATTTGAATTGCCCACTTAGTTTTTCTTTTATTTTTTTCCAAAAGTGTTTCTTTGGAACACTGTAGTCTTTGTCATACAGACTCTGCACATTTTTTGTTAATTTATACTTAAGTATTTCACTTTTTTTTTTTTTTTCATTTTTCCGAAGCTGGAAACAGGGAGGCAGTCAGACAGACTCCCGCATGCGCCTGACCGGGATCCACCTGGCATGCCCACCAGGGGGCGATGCTCTGCCCATCTTGGGGCATCGCTCTGCCGCAGTCAGAGCTATTCTAGCGCCTGAGGCAGAGGCCACAGAGCCATCCCCAGCGCCTGGGCTATCTTTGCTGCAATGGAGCCTTGGCTGCGTGAGGGGAAGAAAGAGACAGAGAGGAAGGAGAGGGGGAGGGGTGGAGAAGCAAATGGGCGCCTCTCCTGTGTGCCCTGGCCGGAAATCGAACCCAGGACTCTGCACGCTGGGCCGATGCTCTACCGCTGAGCCAACTGGCCAGGGCCAGTATTTCACTTTTTGGAACTATGATCAATTATACTTTTTTTTTCTTTTTTTTCTGTATTTTTCTGAAGCTGGAAATGGGGAGAGACAGTCAGACAGACTCCCGCATGCGCCCGACCGGGATCCACCTGGCACGCCTACCAGGGGGCGACGCTCTGCCCACCAGGGGGCTATGCTCTGTCCCTCCGGGGCGTCACTTTGTTGCGACCAGAGCCACTCTAGCGCCTGAGGTAGAGGCCGAGGAGCCATCCCCAGCGCCAGGGCCATCTTTGCTCCAGTGGAGCCTTGGCTGCGGGAGGGGAAGAGAGAGACAGAGAGGAAGGAGAGGGGGAGGGGTGGAGAAGCAGATGGGCGCTTCTCCTGTGTGCCCTGGCTGGGAATCAAACCCGGGACTTCTGCACGCCAGGGCGACGCTCTACCACTGAGCCAACCGGCCAGGGCCTGATCAATTATACTTTTAAAAAATTTGTTTCCAATTTTCATTGTTCATATGTAGATATATGTTAAATTGTTATGTTGCCAGGTGTCTTGCAAATTTGCAAACTTCATTTCTTAGTTCTTGGAGCTTTTTCTGGAATTTAGGTTTTCTATGTAGATCACGCAGTCTATGAGCAGAAACAGTTTGATCCTTTCCTTTCCAACATATTTGCTTTTTGTTTTTACTTTTATTTGTCTCATTGTACTCACTAAGGCTTTTAGTGTTATGTTGAATAGGAGTGATGAGAACAAATATCATTTGTTCCTGATTTTAGGGAGAAAAGATTTAATCTTTAATATTAAATATAGTGTTAGCTATAGAGATTTTGTAAATACACTTTTTCAGGGTAAGAAAGTTTCCTTCTGTCTGACTAGGCGGTGGCTCAGTGGATACAGCCTCAGACTGGGATACTGAGGACCCAGGTTCAAAACCTCAAGGTCACCGGCTTGAGTGCGGGCTTATCTGGCTTAAGTGTGGGGTTGCTGGCTTGAGCGTGGGATCATAGACATGACCCCATGGTTGCTGGCTTGAGCCCAAAGTTCACTGTCTTGAAGCCCAAGGTTGCTGCCTTGAGCAAGGGGTCACTGGCTCAGCTGAGCCCTCAGTCAAGGCACATCTGAGAAAACAATCAATGAACAACTAAGGTGCTGCAACTAGGAGTTGATACTTCTCATCTCTCTCCCTTTCTGTCTGTCTGTTCCTGTCTGTCCTTCTCTCTTTCTCTCCTGCTGAAAAAAACAAAAAACTGTTTCTTTCTGTTATAATTATTATATGATATAGTTTAATGAGAGTTTTTATTATGATTGGATTTTAATTTTTAAAATCCCTTCTCTGCATCTATTTATATAATCTTTATGTGGGTTTTCTTTTATAGTGTGTTAATATGATGAATTATATTGATTAAATTTTGAATGTTAAACTAGCCTTACATTTCCAGGATTAATCCCATTTGGTTATGAGGGGTTTTATTTGTTTGTTTGTTTTGTATTTTGTTAGATTAAATCTGCCAATATTTGTTGAAGATTTTTACCGAAGAGGTCCTGGGCTACAGTTAGCTTTTCTTGTACTGTTCCATTGATTTAGTGTCAGGGTAATACTGGTGTAATAAAATGTTAAAAATTCTCCTTTTTGATTCTCAGAATGTACAGACGTTAACAAAATGTCATTTTCACAGAGAGAAATTAGTGACCAGCTTTGCCATAATGCTGTTCCATCTAAAGGGTGATAATCTAAAGAATGTATAATAAATAAAAGCAAGTAGAACATAAAATTCATAAAATTCAGTGAGACTTTCTCAGAAAATTGTTTAACGTAATAATCTGTGTATGATGTAAATTATGAAACCACATCTAGCCAGGATCACCTCTCATTCCCACCTTCCTGTCATGAGGTTCTGTTTACACAAGGAGTCCATCTGGTAATTTTCCCCATAAACTGATAAGAGCATGCTTAGTGTTTCCATGTCTATCCTGAACAGTATAATAGGTATGTTCTATAGAGAGATGAATTTTCCAGCGTTAGTGGAAACCTGTATTTATCTTCCTGTTTTCTTGATAGTACAATTGTAACGTTGCTTTGATGGTATTGTGATGCTAAATATAAAAATATCAGCTTAAGGAAAGAAAGTACCAAACTTTGAAATTAGAACAAGGGAGACTGGCATGGTAGACATCAATCCTTTTCATTCAAGAACAATGTGGAAGGCACTATAGCATCATACGGCGGTTATGAAAGTGAACCCTGCAGTTAGATAGCCTGGTTTGAACTTGCCAGTTGGGTGATCTTGGGTAAATTACAAAACCTCTCATTGATCACTTTAAACAGAACTAGTTTAAACTGTCTTTCCAATTATCCCCTTATCTCTGGTTTCCCAGGTGTGCATTCTTTGTTTTGTTGGTCTCTAAGTCTCTGGATTGTTTTCCGCATATTGGACTCCTGAATGTTACGTTCTTGAATTATTCACTTTGCAAGGATTAACTTCCTGCAGTCATCCTTTCTGTGAACTGGGCTCTCTATAAAGTGATTTTCAATGGCTTCAGACTCTATGTGATAGAATTCAAGTTTTACAGCTTGAGATTTCTGAGCCACATAAACTTCAGTCTTATACACAAACCATAGGCTCTGGACTCTCTGGCAGGTAATTCTGCATTCATTCATGACCAAGTATGGGAAGTTCATTTCTGGATGAGCCCACAGACATGTTCTCCTCTGTTAAGAATCCCAGGGATTGGACTCTGTGCTCCCAGCGCCATGTGCCCTTGGATCTTTGATTGATTCTTTTTCGTCTCTGTGGGGACTCCCTTAATTTATAGCCCTTGCAGAATTGCCTTTGTTCAGTTAGAGTTGAATAAATTATAACAACGATATTTAATGCATTATGGGTTTAGCAGAAACTAGGTGAGATCCAAGGTGAAAAAAAGAAAAAGAAGCAAAGAGCAAAAAGAGCTCTGGGTTGAAATCAGAATACTGAGTAAAGATGAAAGTGAGGTTTGCCCCACAGGCAAATGCCAGTTCAGTGCTGGGATCATCAGACCCTCCATTAAGGAGCCTCGGAAGGGAGTTACAGTGGTAACAGATCAGTAGTCCCCCGAGCCTCTCTCTGGAGAAAAACACTCCCAGTTTAGGGCCCTAGGATCAAGTATAACTGACTGTGAGTGTGCAGCCTGGACTTAGCAAATACCCAAGGAAATAAGCCACTTGGCTGAATATCAATAGAAACAATAAACAAGTTAGACACTAAGTAACTTGAGACATTGGAATTATATAATACAGGATATAAAATTCTACGTGAAATGTTTAACAATATAAAATGAAATATATATATATATATTGAAAGCATGAAAAATGAAATATATATATATATATATATATATATATATATATATATATATATATTCTGAAAGCATGGCAAGCCAAGTTGAGAACAGCTGCTGCAACTGGGAAGGGTTTCACCCAATCCAGTAGCAGACAAGGGCAAGGGGCTCATGGCAAGTTCTAAAGAGGCTACAGCAATAGACCCAATGGTGAACTCTGACAATCAATGAACCAGGGCTCCCTTCTAGAGCGGAATGACGTCTAAGTTCACATAATTTGACACACTTCTTTAAAAAATAAAGCATTTCAGTGCTTTGACAGATTTCTCCAAATTGCTTTGAGAAATGTCTCAAAATTGTTTTGAACAATGCATGGGTTCAAGTGGGGATCAAGAAATGTAGATGATCATGGACCATGTATTATATAGTGAAGAAAGTCTTTAGACTAATAAGGCTATGTCATTGGAAATGGATATGGAACAAATGAATATGGAACAAATTTAAAAGGGTACTATTAGCTAAAATTGGGACAATTTGAGTCAGATAAAAATTACAATGGACTGAAATTCTTCAAATGTTTCAATCTCTTAATTCATAGCCATAAGAAAAAAGTTAACTGGAGATTGAAGAGAGGCTTCTTTGAAAGCTACAGTTAAACTGAAATTGAGGGATGTAGGAATGAGCGAGTGAAGAAATAGGGAGAGTACAGGTGCACAGCCAGAGGGTAGAAGGACTCAGTCTCGTGTGGCTGGGAGAGAGTAGGTGGAAGGAGAGAGGTCAAAATGAGGCTGGAGATATATGCAGGACCAATCACAGGCCATATGGTCATGCTAAGGACTTGATCTTTTATTCTAAATGCAGCAGAAACTTCTTGAAAAGTTTTATGCAGGGAAGGGGGTACAATCTGATATGCAATTTTAAAAGATGACTCTGGCTGCTGTGTGGCCAATGGATTAGCGAAGTCAAGAGAAAATCAGAGAGACAGAGATACAGAGAGAGTGAGAGATGAGAGAGAGATGTGTAATATTTTGGATATTTTCAATAAGGACATTTTTTTAAGGCTGGTTTTGTGCCGTGAACACCATTCGTAATGTTTGGGATCAAAGTTCTTGAGTGAATGTATCAAGCTTTGAAATGTTAATAATGAAAGATAAAGTCTGACTACAAAGACAGTTTAGACCTCTTTCTTGAATAGCTTGTAAATTGGTTAAAACCTAGTGACAACACTTAGTTTCTTTTGGGGTTCATATACCGTCTCAGAAGCCAACTTCAAAGGAGAGATTCTAAAAATACTTTTATTATCAGTACCTTTAGATTTTAGTGGCTTTCCAGTGTGATTATTGCAAGATGCACTCATTTAGTTGTGTGAATTCTAGAAAGTTTGCTTTATACTTTACTCTTTGTTCCCACTACATTCATTCAAACAAATAATTGGGGTTAAAGAATCCTCAATTAAAATGTTATACATGGGATATCACCTCTTAATTTTATTTTATAAGTCTCCTGATCTTCCTAACTCTAATCTTTTACTATAGGTAAGCACATTTCAATAGTGACAAAAAGTCTTGACTTAATCACTTCTACGATTTTATAAGATCTAATTTTAAAAAATCACAGAACGAATATATTCATTGAGAGATGATAGTTGGATATTGGCTATTAAAAACATATTTTCAACTTTAAAGTAATTGTCATCTATCTTTGGACAAGAAAAAAGTTATGCTTGAGGCTCTGGCCAGTGGTTCAGTGGATAGAGTGTTGGCCCAGGGCAGTGGTTGGCAAACTCATTAGTCAACAGAGGCAAATATCAACAGTACAATGATTGAAATTTCTTTTGAGAGCCAAATTTTTTAAACTTAAACTATATAGCTAGGTACATTGTTATTAACTTAATTAGGGTACTCCTAAACTGACCTTTGCTAAAAACATCCTCAATCTGATTGAGGTATGTTCGCTGAGGTCGACCCCTTCCGACTCTTCTATCCACACTCGTCTTGTATACTTGTTTCGTCTATCTCCTTTCGTTGATCCTCTCTGTATGTCCAAACCATTTCAACATACCTTTCTCAATCCTTGACACTACATCTTCTTTCACTCCACAACGCTCCCTAAAATTAACTTAATAAACTTTACTTAACGTTTTAAGTCTTAGTTAAACTGTAGGTACATTGAATAAAACTTGATATCATACTTAATAATGATATTATTTATTGATAAAATTAAATTGTAAGGTATCCATAAAATTAAATCATAACAATGACTGACAAACACTAATGTGAACAAATGGCCTTGCATCTCCTTGGAAAGTTTGGGTAAGTCAGGTTTGTATGTTTTTGTTTTTAATTGTAGGCATGATTCTAGGTTCTCATCAATAAGATGACTTCTCAATTTACTCTTGATAAGGTTCATGCTTAAAAATAATTGTTCATATGAATATGTAGACCCGAATAAGGAAAGAATAGCAAATGCTAGTTTTTTCAGCTGATTATATGAGTCGGGAATACTATTTCAGGTGTTAAAAATGAATATATCTTCCTTCTCCAGGTCTTTCAAAGCAGACCACTTGTGTTGTGAACTAAGTTCACATTTGTTTTTCTCCAATATTTCTATATCAAAACAAAGACATTTAAATTTTGAGCTCCACAATTCTTTGTTTTTTAAATCCAGCAATTGCATTTCAAAGTTGCCAATGTCAATATTAAAGGGAGAAAAATTTAATTCTGTTACAGTAGTAGCATTAGAGGTTTTTTTTTTCAATGTTTTATAATTTTCTGCGTACAAGTCTTTAATCTCCTTGGTTAAATTTACTCCTAGGTATTTTATTTTATTTTTGTTGCAATAGTGAAGGGGGTTGTTTTCTTAATTTCTCTTTCAGACAGATCATTGTTGATGTATAAAAATGTCTCTGCTTTCTGAGTATTTATTTTATATCCTGACAGCTTGCTGAATTCACTTATTAGGTCCAGTAGTTTTTTGACTGCGACTTTAGGGTTTTCTATGTACAGTATCATATCATCTGCAAATAATGATAGTTTTACTTCTTCTTATTAGAAGAATTTTCCAATTTGGATACCTTTTATTTCTTCTTCTTGTCTGATTGCTATGGCTAGGACTTCCAGAACTATATTGAATAAGAATGGTGAAATGGGGCACCCCTGCCTTGTTCCTGATCCTAAGGGGATTGCTTTTAACTTTTGCCCATTGAGTATGATGAAGGCTGTGGGCCTGTCATAGTTGGCCTTTATCATGTTGAGGTATGTTCCCTGTATTCCCACTTTGCTGAGAGTTTTGATCATAAATGAGTGCTGGATTTAATCGAATGTTTTTCTGCATCTATTGATATTATCATGTGGTTTTTGTCCTTCCTTTTGTTTATGTGATGAATCATATTGATTGATTTGCAAATATTGTACCAACCTTGCCTCCCCAGAATAAATCCCACTTGTTTATGATGTATGATTTTTTTCATGTATTGCTGGATCCAGTTTGCTAATATTTTGTTGAGAATTTTAGCATCTAAATTCATCAGGGATATTGGCCTATAGTATTTTTTCTTTGTGTTGTCTTTGCCTGGTTTTGGAATCAGAATTATGCTCACCTCATGAAAGGAGCTTGAAAGTTTTCCCTCCTCTTGAATTTTTTGAAATAGCTTGAGAAGGATAAGAGTCAGTTCTTCTTTGAATGTTTGGTAGAATTCACCTGTGAAGTGATCTGGCCCAGGGCTTTTGTTTGTTGGGAGTTTTTGATAACTGTTTCAATCTCATTTGTTGTAATCAGTCTATTTAGGTTTTCTAATTCTTCCAGATTCATTTTTGAAAGATTATATTTTTCAAGGAATTTGTCCATTTCACCTAATTTGTCTATTTTTTTGGCATACAGTTCTTTATAGTATTTTCTTACAGTCCTTTGTATTTCTGCTGTGTCTGTTGTTACTTCTCCACCATCATTTCTAATTTTATTTATTTGAGTTCTTTCTCTTTTTTTCTTGGTGAGTCTAAGTGTTCATCGATCTTGTTTACTTTTTCAAAGAACCAGCTCTTGGTTTCATTGATCCTCTGTATTTTTGTTTTAGTCTCTATGTCATTTATTTCCACTCTAATCTTTATTATTTCCTTCCTTCTACTTCCTCTAGTCTTTACTTGCTGTTCTTTTTCTAGTTCTTTTAGTTTTAGAATTAAGTTGTTTATTTGAGCTTTTTTTTTAACTTCTTAAGGTTTGCCTCTAATGCTATGAACTTCCCTCTCAGGACTGCTTTTGCTGTGTCCCACAGATTTTGAGTTGTTGTATGCTCATTTTCATTTGTTTCAAGAAAATATTTGATTTCTTCCTTGACCTCATTGTTGATCCATTCGTTATTTAATAACATGCTGTTTAGTTTCCAGGTGTTTGAGTTTTTCAGTTTTTCTATTGTAGTTGATTTCTAGTTTCATGCCATTGTGGTCAGAAGATGCTTGATATGGTTTTAATTTTCTTAAATTTGTTGAGACTCATTTTATACCCTAATATGTGGTCTATCCTAGAGTATATACCATGCACACTTGAAAATAATGTATATTCTGCTGCTTTAGGGTGAAAGGTTCTGAAGATATCTATTAAATCCAGTTGATCTAGTGTGTCCCTTAATTCTGCTGTTTCTTTGTTAATTTTCTTTCTTGAGGATCTATCCATTGATGTTAGTGGGGTATTGAAATCCCCTACTATTATAGTATTGCTGTTGATCTCTCCCTTTATGTCCATCAAAATCTACTTTATATATAATATTTAGGCACTTTTATATTAGGTGCATAGATATTTATAATGGTTATTTTATCTTTTCCTGTTGGATTGCTCCCTTTATCATTATGTAGTGACCTTCTTTATACCTTACTATAGTCTTTATTTTAAGGTCTATTTTGTCAGGTGTAAGTATTGCTACCCCAGATTTCTTTTTCATTTCCATTTGCATGAAATATATTTTTTTCATCTTTTTACTTTCAGTCTATGAGTATCTTTTGTTTTGAGGTGGGTCTCCTGTAGACAATATATATATATATATATATATGGGTCCTGTTCTCTTATTCATTCAGCTACCCTATGTCTTTTGATCAGAGTATTTAATCCATTTACATTTAAGGTTATTATTGATATGTAGTTGTTTATTGCCATTTTTTTCTTTTAATCTATGTTCCTCTTTTACTATATATATATTTTTTCCCCACTTTGTTCAGTCTACAGCAGGCCCCTTAACATTTCTTGCAGCATTGGTTTGGTTGTGATGAATTCCTTGAGTTTTTTTTTGTCTGGGAAGTTTTTTATTTCTCCTTTAATTTTAAATGATAGTCTTGCTGGATAAAAAAGTCTTGGTTGTAGGTTCTTGTTCTGCATTACTTTGAATATTTCTTGCCAATTCCTTCTGGCCTCAAGTGTTTCTGTTGAGAAGTTGGAGGTCATCCTTATGGGTGTTCCTTTGTAGGTGATTGACTGTTTTTCTCTTACAGCTTTTAATATTCTTTCTTTATCTCTTTTCTTTGGTATTTTGATTTTAATATGTCTTGGTGTGGGTCTCTTTGGGTTCTTTTTTAATGGGGTTCTCTCTGCTTCTTGAACTTGTGTGACTCTTTCCTGCATCAATTTAGGGAAATTTTCAGCTAAAATTTCTTCAAAGAGTTTCTTTAGTCCTTGTTCTTTCTCTTCTTCTTTAGGAACCCTTATTATGTGGATATTGTTTCTTTCCATGTTGTCACAGAGTTTCATGTTGTCTTAGAGTTTCCCTAGACTTTTTAATCCTCTTTTCTTTTACTTTTCTGCTTCTGTGCTTTTGCTTATCTTGTCCTCTAAGTCGCTGATTTGATCCTCTGCTTCATCTAGACTGCTTTTAATTCCTTCTAGTGTAGTCTTCATTTCTGCTATTATATTTGTCATTTCTGTCTGATTCTTCTTTATGATTTCCATGTTCTTTTTTTTTTTTTTTTTTGTATTTTTCTGAAGTTGGAAACGGGGAGGCAGTCAGACAGACTCCCGCATGCACCCAACCAGAATCCATCCGGCATGCCCACCAGGGGGCGATGCTCTGCCCATCTGGGGCATTGCTCTGTTGCAACCAGAGCCATTCTAGCACCTGAAGCAGAGGCCATAGAGCCATCCTCAGCGCCCAGGCCAACTTTGCTCCAATGGAGCCTTGGCTGCAGGAGGGAAAGAGAGAGACAGAGAGGAAGGAGAGGGGGAGGGGTGGAGAAGCAGATTGGTGCTTCTCCTGTGTCCCCTGACCAGGAATCAAACCCAGGACTCCTGTACACCAGGCTGACGCTCTACCACTGAGCCAACCAGCCAGGGCTCCATGTTCTTTTTGATGCTTACAATTTTTTTATTGAGATGTTCATTAAGTCCATCCATTGTAGCTTTGAGATCCTTAAGCATCCTAACAATCATTTTATACTCTGCATCTGGTAATTTGATTACTTCTGATTCATCCAGGACTTTTTCTGAGGATTTATCTTGTTGAAGCATATGACTTATGCTTCTCTGCCTTCCCATTTTTTTCTTTGTATGAATCATAGGCTTCTTCTAGTTGTGGTCTCCTTACCTAGTGAAGAGGTTTTTTAACAAAGGCTAACATTGCTTTACTGTTTCTGATTTCCTGAAACCTGTTGAGCAAAGCTTCCCTCATATGTAAAAGTGTTGTTTTGAAATAGCAAATGTCAATACCAAAATTATTTTTATGGCGATGTTTCAACAGGCTTGAAAAGTGAATCAAAGTTTCTCTTTCTAAATCTTGAGCAAAAAGAGAATTTGTTTTTGAATGAAGTAACTTCTTCGAAAATTGAAAAAATTGTGTTTCCTTTCACCTGTAATTTATGATTAAGCTGATTTAGATGAAATGTAATGTCTACCATGAAATAAAATTTTTGGATCCACTGTCATTTATTAGTTCTGGATAGTGAACACCCTTCTCAAGGAGAAATGCTTTAATTTCTGTTAATAAAAAAGTGAAATGTTTCAAAACATTTCCTCTTGATAACCAATGTACCTTGTTATGCAGTAGAAGATCTGTGTACTCACTCTCCATTTTGACTAAAAATTCTTTAAATTGGTGATGATTAAGAGCTTTAGCTATAGTGGAGTTGATAATCTTAATCATAAATTTCATAACTTTGTAAATTTCTTCTGAAAATGTCTACACACAAAGCACTTCTTGATGAATGATGCAATGGTAAGTATCTTGTGATTAATTTTTTCTTTCAAAATACTGTAGCAACAAACCTGTTTCTTATGCTGGTCATACTTTTCACCTCATCTGTTGAAATTGAGACAATTTTATTGAGTGGAATATGATGTTTTTCCATGTACTCAATTATAGCATTTGCTATATCTTCTCTATGTGTTTGACCTTTGAGTGGCAATAATCCTAAAAACTCTTCTTTAGGACCTGTAGATGAAATAAATTGTACAAAAAGTGAAATTCGTGCTGTATCATTTATGTCACAAGACTCATCAACTGCTATTGATAAAGCTGAAACCAATTTAAGATCTTTGACTTGTTGGTTGGTTATATTTGAGGACATTTTGACTGTTTTATCTTTCACTGTTTTAGCAGACAATGGTAACTCTTTAATTTTTTAAAGAATATCTGCTTTGTTCTTAAAATCCTGAAATAGGTCTTCGGATGCATTTATAAAACAACTTTATGTATTCACTATCTCTATATGGTTTTCCTCTCTTAGCAATCTCTTGACTAACCACAAAACTTGCAATATTAACATTGTTGGAAGATTGCATCCAGTAATTAAATATAGAACTTGATTTTTCTTGACTCTTCTGAAGTTCCTCAACTGCTTTCTTCCTTGCATCACCAACAGGATATTTAGTACTAAATGACACATGTTTAGTTGTAAAGTGACTCTCCAAATTTGATTTCTTGTTTTGCGTCATTTTTTTCTGACAAATAAGACAGGTCAGAAGGCCATTTGAGTTTTGAATAAACACAAAAGTCTCGGTCCATTCAACTTTAAATTCACAGTTTTCATCTTCCGTTTTTCTTTGCTTCTTCTTCATAGCTATGTCAAACAGGGTACCTAAAAAAAAATGTTTCATTTTATAATAATAAAGCCACCAACACAAAATAATTACAATTCTTAAATTGATGACAAAAATACCTGTAGGATTTGCATCTGGTTGGAAAAATACAGGTAACTTTATGCTTTGAGTAGGTACTTTTGTCACCTGCGTGTGATTTGCAGACATGACTAGCACTAACTACTGCACATGAGACTGCTGACTGACTGGCTCACTTAACTCAAGCATGAACCACGTGCACCTCCCCTGCACTGCGTATCCCATGGCCCACCTGCACCACATCTCCCATCGCCTGACTGACATCCGCATGCATACCTGTGCGCCTGCACATGGTATTTTGTGGAAGAGCCACACTCAAACAGCCAAAGAGCTGCATGTGGCTCGCGAGCTGCAGTTTGCCAACCACTGACCCAGGGTATAAACATCCTTGGTTCGATTCCTAGTCAGGGCACACAGAAGAAGTGACCACCTGCTTCTCTCCTCCTCCCTCTCCCTCTTTTCTTTCTATTCCCCTCCAGCATCCAGTGGCTCAGTTGGTGCAAAAGTGGCCCTGGACACTGAGAGTGTGTCAGCCTCAGGCACTAAAAATAGCTCCAAACTCAAGCATTGGCCCAAGATGGGGGTTGCCGTATGGATCCTGGTTGGGGCACATGTGGGTGTCTGCCTTACTATCTCCCCTCCTTTCACCTAAAAAAGTTAATAAATAAAAGAAAAGAAAAAAGTTATGCTTGTGGTAATCATTTGAAGTGCTTATGATTCTCAGCCTATAAACTTGAATATTTAAGAAATATAAATATAATTTAATTTTCCTATTAGGTAAACTTTTATTTCAAGTTTTCTGTTTTACCTGATAGAAGATTAATCTTGATCAATTTGGGGTTTCTCCCATTGTTTGACTATCTTTTCAGTCAATTCAGTGTCTTCCCAAATTCCAGGTTTGCTTCTAGGTTTCGAAGCTTTCCAAGATGCGTGTCCTTGGCATGGATCTTTTGATATCTTCTTTGGTAGCATTTGCTGTGTCATCTCTGGTCAGTGAATTCTCACAGGTTGTATCTTCCTTGTCCTCTTCAAGTCCGCCTGGCAATTTCTGAGTTCCTCTCAGGAGACACCAGACAGGGATGGCTGTTCCCTCATTCATTCTGGGTTCATGGAGGATTCTCTGATGCTGTGTCAGTCCCTTTTGGCTGGACACTGTATTGCTACTCAAACACTGCCTTGCTGAGCAGATCATAGTGCGTTTTAAAGAAATTACTGTCTTGCTGGAATCTTCTGAAGGAGTTTCAGGTCACAGGCTGGTCTGGAATCTTCAAACCTGCCTGAGAATGTGCGACTTGGCCTATGGTTTTTTTTTTTGGGGGTGGGGGGGGACGGTTCAGGCCCCTTCACAGGAATTTAGAAGCATCTAGTGTCTCTTCCTCTCTCTGCTTTTTCTCTCCTTTTCCAGCCCAGGTAACCTTGATGTTCTCTAAATAGAAAGGCAAACAATCTTGGATTTTAAATGTAACTATTTTTCCAACTTGATGTTTATATTAGGCCTTTCCCTCTTTGTCCTTCTTTCCTTCCTGGAGGCTGTAAGTCTGGAAGTGGCTTTATCAATGGAGATAGAGTCCCAGGAGTAAACCAGCATTCCTAGGAATGAAGAGAAAGACTTCCAGTATAAAATATTCAAGTGTGAACAGTATGGTTGTTTACACATGGCTTTCCACAGCCTGTAGATTTTTAAACAGAATCAGTGACCCTAAGATGTGAGCCTTCCATTTAAATGAGCTGTTGCTACTGTGAACTAGCTGTGCAAATCTTTTTCAAATGATCAATCTTGCATTCTATGAACTTTCTCTGAGGCTTAGTGTATTGTTTTGTTTTGTTTTTCCATCTTTTCCTGTGCAGTTAGATTAGGAAGAAAATTTATCCTTGGAAATGCGCGGGTTCTTTGAGCTTCAGCCAGTGCTCTATTACAAAGACATCTTTCTACTTACCCCTATTTGGTCAAGAGAATTCCTGCTGAATTATCCAGCAGTGTATAACTGAATGAGTCAGTTTAGTGGCCCTTTAAGGAATCACCTTTTAATATCTGCCCCCTGGCCGTAAGTGTGACCTTTAATATTACTTTATAGTTTGAATTTAGTTGCAGTGAAGCATCTTGGGGATGGAGAGACATGACAGTATTTTAGATTAAGTGACACCACCGCACTTACAGTCAGTAGTTGAGTGCCTCGTCTGCGAGCCTGGCCACGTTACAGAATTGGCATCTAAGGGTATTCATTACAGCTAAAGCCTATCAGCCAGCACGTGTATTTCACTAAATGTCATATTCCTAGATCTGCTTTGACATAAATTTTTCTAATGGGGGTGGTTTAAAACAATTATACGTTTAACACAATAGTTTTTAGTTTGCAAGGCCCTCTGCTTTCCAGGTGGGGAAATTTAGATGAGACGTGTTGCTGATCTGTTGCCGTGATGATGCTTGATCCCAGATAGCTGAGCCTAAATTGTACATGATGCTCTGTTCTATTTGCTTTGTTTTGTCTCTCATCCACTACATCCACTCCTGTTGCCTTTGATGTTCTTGTCGTTAGGGCACAGAGGAGGGGAAGGGCCGGCTGCATACCAGTGCTGGGGAGTTTCCTAGTTAGTGTCAGGAGAACCCACCCAGGCACAGAAGTAAAGCTTCTGCCCAGAGTGGGCAAGAGAAGGGGAACATGGCCCCTTTGTGGATGGGACATCTATTTGGCTTCTGGTAATGCAGTAGTGACATGAGCTTCCGAGCAGGTGTAGGGACCTGATGGGGAGAGTTCTCCTGCCAGGCTTAACATTGTCCTGATACCTGTGGACTCGTTCTTTAGACCAGAGGACAAGCCACATGGAAAAAAAGCAATCTCTGGATGGGCCAGTATTGAGTAGAGAACGTCCAAGCTGGAGCCAAGGTTAAGGCCATGTCAAGTGTTTACCAGTGTTCATGTGAGCTTCTTACAGAGTTAGTTCACAATTGTAAGGGGCTCAGTGTTGCAGGTGCCCAGTCCACTTGCTCAGGGAGTAATGTGCTCCTGATTGTGGCATTCAAGGCTATATAAACCTATGCAGCTTCAAGGGGTTAACACTGC
Organism: Saccopteryx leptura; assembly: GCF_036850995.1. Lineage (NCBI taxonomy): Eukaryota > Metazoa > Chordata > Mammalia > Chiroptera > Emballonuridae > Saccopteryx > Saccopteryx leptura. Next base: position 268,821,844 of record NC_089504.1, on the reverse strand, counting down.
TTTCAGACGAAGATGCTTGTGCTAGCCCAGGTTCCTGAAGCAAAATATATTTGGAAGATGACTTGTGGTTTTCTGCCCCAAGCTCTTTCTTATGGTATTCTTCTGAGTTCTCTAAATCTCACTTGTGTACCATCTCTACAGAGCTCTCCATGCCTGAAATGCCCACTGAACAAATGTTACTTAAATATCAAAGAGTTTTAAGTGAGAAAAAAATCTCAGTGATTCATAAATTTTTATACTGTTTAAGAGACTCAGTGATATAAATAGCTAATCGCCCCACTTTTGTCTGTATATCCATTCTCACCTACCAGAATGAACAAATTAACAGCCTGCAGACCAGACATCTACATCTTTGTTCTTGCTCAAACAAATATGCATACATATAGGGGTTTCTATTTTTACTGAAATAAAATCACACAATTTACATTGTAAGCGATGTATTTAACTTATTATGTCCTGGACATAAATTGGTTAGGAGTCAATATGTCTAATGGTTAAGAGCAAGGTTTCAGGGTTATACTGCCTGAGTTCAAATCCAAACCCTGGAGCTAAACAGTCCTGTAACTTTGGGAAAGTTATTTAACCTCTTAGTTTTCTCATTTGTTTAATGGGGATAACGATAGTTAGAATCTCATGGGTTTGTTGCGAAGGTTAAATAAGTTAGCATATATAAAGTGTGTAGAAAAGCAGTTATATATTGCTCAGATGAGCCAGAACATATGCATATATACACAAACATAAATTTATGTAAATGAGATGATCGTATGTTTTTATTTCAGAATAATATATATTTTTTGTTTCTTCTTTTGGTCCCTACTGTCTTTCTTGTTCCTTCCATATTTGCCTCTCCTACTCCAAACACTTGAAGTCATATAAAAATTAGCAAGCATGAATACTATACTCATGTAATACTATATGTATTCTTCGGTAATGTCCCTGAGGATTATTAATCCAGATCTCATAGGTAAACATATACATACAAGAGACACATGTACACACATATACACATAGATGTATATATTTTTTGTCTTTGTTTGCTCTACATAAGTGAAATTATGTTATACACATTTGTTTTTGGAGGGAGACATCTTACTTTTCTCACTAAATGCTTTTGGAAATCCCTCCAGGTTAGCGGATCTAAATGATAATATTGTGTTCTGTAGATTACCTGAATTTTCTGAATTATCTGAATAATATTCTGTTCTATGGATGAACATAATGTATCTCTTTGTGTACACATTTTGTCAGCTTGGAGTGCTGTAATAAACATCTGGGCTCAATAGTTTTATTGACTGATGGTTACATTTCTAGGGGAGATACACCCAGGAGAGACATTGCTTGGTCAAAAGGTTTATGTATTTTTAATCTTAATAAATGTTGCCAGATTGCTTTATAAAAGAGGTATATGCATTTACATTTGCACCAGCCTTGTAGAAAACACTTTCTCCACATGTCCCCACTGACAATATTATTGCTATTTAAAATTATTGCCAGTCTGATAAGTTTAAGATGGTTTATTGTTAACAGTTTCCATTTCCCTATTAGTGAATTAGAAAAATATATTTGTTGGCTGTTTGGATCTGTTCATCTGCGAATTGCCTCTTTATATCTGTTGCTCATTTTTCTCTTAGGCTGTTGTCTGTTTCTTGTCAATTTTTAAAGCTTTCTTCATGTAATTATAGCTTTTAAACGCTTATCTGTCATTTGTAATACAAACATGTTTTCTAAGCCTATTATTTGTTTATGGCCTTTATTTATAGTATCTTCTGTCACACAGCCGGTCTTTATTAGGCTTCTCTCTAGATCTTCCTCAGAGCCCCAATGAAACATTAAAATTACATTTATATATAACACTTACCTGTATTTTGTATGTGACATGAGATAGGATTATTACTTTAATTTTTTCAGGATAAATATCAAGTTTGGGGGAATAATTTTGTGAAATATTTTTTCTCCCCCAAATTAAATTATACCCTGGTTAAAGGTGAATAAGATTAAGATTCATAAGTCTCATAGGGTCTATGCCTTTCTTATTCAATTCAGTTTATATTGTTATTTCAAAGAGAATGTTTTCTTCTCCTGCTTTTTCTAAGGGTATATGTTATAAAAGAAGAGAAAATCTATTGAGTTTTAGTCTACTTACCTGGTATCCAGCCTTTCCATGAATTCTCTTATCAATACTCAGTTTTTCTCTTTTAAGGTATTCCCTTCTTCATTATATGTGTAAAGACTTGTATAAGGGTTATATTATTTCTTATTTAAATGTTTGCTAGAATTTATTAATGAAGAGTTTATCTAAGCTTAGAGTTTTCTTTGTGGTTGAGTTTTCTTTCTGAAGTTGATCTTCTTCCAAGTCATAAAAGGCAGCTTGCAGCACCCTCCTTGTATTTTCCCAACTTCAGAGGTGGAAAGAATTCAACTCACTTGTTTTCCAATCTTACAAACCAGAGAGACTGCATCTCACTAGGGACATCAAAGATGCATTCACCCCTTCCAGGGGTCTAAGGATCGCTGAAGTCAAGCCTTCTCCAGGTTTCACTTTGTGGGAAGTTTTAAAATTATAAATTTAGTTATTTATCAGTTAATATTTAGACATTACATATTATGGTAGTCTATTTTTTCTAGGTAAGTTTTTGTAATTTGTGTCACTAGGGTATTTATCAATTTCATCTAAGTTCATTGGTATCGCATTTAAAAATATTCTCTTATTGTCTTTTTAAGGTGTATAGAATCTATATTGATCTTTTTCATTTTTCAAACTGGTCGTTGCATTTTCTCTCCCTTTCTCTTGAGAGATATCCAAGGTGGTAGAAGGTAGCTCTGTGTGTTCAGTGATGTAGCAGCTGGTAGGTTGTTGATCTTCTTCCAAGTCATAAAAGGCAGCTTGAAGCACCCTCTTTGTGTTTTCCCAACTTCAGAGGTGGAAAGAATTCAATTCACTTGTTTTCCAATCTTACAAACCAGAGAGACTGCATCTCACTGGGGACATCAAAGATGCATTCACCCCTTCCAGGGGTCTAAGGATCGCTGAAGTCAAGCCTTCTCCAGGTTTCACTTCCTTTTCAGTTCCTTGCCCTAGGGCTCATCAATGCTGTCCTCTAAGCTTCAGTCAGGCCCCAATGAAGCAGGTTCACCACTCATTTACTCATGCCCCCCCCTCACCCCCAACATATTTTGGTTGCTGGGCTCTCAGAAGACAATGGCTGCTTACGAGCTGCCAGTAAATGGAGCTGGTGGTATGTGTTAAGGGGATAACCCCTTTCCTTTGTGTCCAAATGTTATTCTTCAAATTTGATAACATTTTCCATTTTCTAAAAGGCTCTATGTATAGATTCTCATACTTTGTACTGTAGATGAGCTTTAAGATCACTTCTTAGTTCTTATCTCCACATATTTCAATTTGTCCCCAAAGAATTTAGGGACACAGAAACTAAATCAATTGTTTTTACTCCTGAAATAGGCAGCTTTACTCCTTTATTGCTCAGTACAATTTAAAGTTATGTTTGTTATTTACAGAATCTCATCAAAAGGCCTGGGTATCTGACATTCTCTCTCAGTCTGACACTTCTTTATCGCTGAAAACGGTTTCAGCCCAAGCACCTCTACTTTCCGGATGCCACTTTGCTTCTGTGGCTCTTCTCTCTCTCTCTTCTGTCATAAGGTCATTTATGTGAAAGTGGTTTCTTAAGATGGCTTATCAATATGGTATGATTATTTTCACCTGCAGCAGAGTATATTCTCACCTCTTTCATTGTTTCCATAGAAACAATGATGCTATCAAGGAAGAGAAGTAAGATTTCAGTGAGGGTAGAAATTAGGTTGAAGAGATAATGTTTAGAAGCAATGAAAAGGTGCCCACTATTTGTTCCTGAAGGAAAACAAGATATTAATTGGGTCATAATTAGTCTCTTTTTTTTGTTTAAAACTACCTATAAGAGTGTAAAAATCAGATTTGGAGCCATTTGTGTGAGTTTTTCCCAAACAGTAAAGCTAAAAAGAGGAGTGTCATACTGTGTTTTTATCATCTTTATCAACTGCATTGGGTTACACACAAAAAAAATTACTCTAACCTGAATACACTTTTGTTTTAACAAGCTAATATCTATAACTTAGACTATGATTTTTCCAGTAAGGTAGGACGATTTCATCTGTTCATAGACCTCACTGATAAACAAAGGCTTGGAAAATGAATGGTAGCTTGATCAACCATTTATCACAGAAACCATGGTGACTCTTGGAGACTCTACTTGGAAGACTCTTCTCCAGTTTTCCAAAAAAATCCCATTCACGGTTATGTTTCTATTATCTTCCAAACTAGAAAGCAATATTTTTCAAATAAATATTGGATATTGAAGAGAAGTAGGTTGAAGGTAAGCTATTTTGTAAATTGATAGAGGAACTCAATTTAAATAGAAAGGTGAGCTACAAAATTTAGCCTGAAATTGAGGCATAGTAAGGAAAACTTATGACTTCAAGATATTTGAGAAATTGTTGTCAGGAACCACACACAATTCTATTTAATGGACTGTTCTGGAACTTTTAAAGTTCCCTTTCCACAAGTGTTTTTCTTCTTTTAGGCTATAAATAGTTTAGTACTTGGACAATTGCCATCACATACAATTTGCTTTCTAATAATTTTTTATTTATACTCTGGAGAGCTCATCTACTCAGAGGTTCCTGAGATTGGGGTGTGTCGGACAGAGGAAGAATGAATGAAAGCTTTTTCTATCATTGTTTATTGCCTCCCAGGAAACTGATTTTTGCAGCACATTTCAGTTAAATAGGGATGGAGCAATCTGGCTGTGCCACTTTGCAGAACATTATGGAATGTCTTTCCTTGGGTAAGCACGGTGTAATAGAAGGAGCTCTGAATTGAGTGTTTAATATAGACCAATTCCTCTGCTAAGTATTTTACATTATATCACAGTAATGTAATTCCTTTGAGCCATATAGTCTGGGGTTGCATCTGAACTCATCACTCACTCTTATGGAATGTTGAACAACTTAATTAACCTAGCTCTGCCTTTTGCTTTTACTTGTTAGAAAAATATCACTGTCTTCACAGTAAAGGCTTATTGAAAGGCACATAATCAGTACTACATAATATTTGCAATGACCTTTAATTCTTCAAATAAACCTATATAAGAAAGTACTATTATTACTTCCATCATCCAGGTGGCGAAGTGGATGGTTAGGTTACACAGCTTGTCCAAGGTCACACTCCTAGTTCCACAGGAAGATTAGAATCTGAACCTAGGCCTGTTAGATCTCAGAGACGTTATTTTTTCGGATTCTACCTGATGTGGTGTTACTTGTAAGCAGAACACGATACTGGGAAAGATAGTTAACTCTTCAGGGCCTCCTTTATATAATACAACAGAATGACTAACGGAGATCATGGGCTTTATGTAAACAAAAGACCAGCCCACTTAGTGGAAGTCTCTGCTGATGAAGTGGGAACTTACCATCACTAGAAGTGAACTGGTATGACATAACAGGAAAGCCTTTGGCATTTTAGATGCAGCCTGGCTGCTTGCTAGCTGTGAGGTCTTGAATAAACCAGTTTTCTCATGTCTAATGGGGATTCAACCAGCTATCAATTTTCAGCACCTGCCAGCACTATACCAGGTGAGAATGATATCCACAGATATGTTAACCCCTACAGGCTGTTGGAAAATCAAATGAAACATTTGACGAAGAACTGCTGATTGCACAGGCTCTGTGCTCTCTGGATGAGAAGGGATGGTCGTCACTGTGGACAGCTCTACAGTCCCTCCTGACTCAGAGCCAGCCAAGCAAGCGATTCGGAACAAGGGTGGGAATTCTGACCGCAGGCTCATCTTCCTTTTATACTTTTTCATTTGTATGTTTTACTTCTCCTCTCGTCTATCATTTCATTTCTAGCTGGACTAAGAAAAACTATTAGATGTTCAGTGTGAGCGGTCAATGCTTCAGGAACCAAATATTCAGAGGATTAGGCCACATTCCATTTTTCTGTCTTGTTATATTTTTGGAGCTTAAGTAACTTTGCCATTTCTTAGGGAGATACACTGCTCACAAAAATTAGGGGATCAGGGAACATGCAGATACTCCAGTACTTTCTCAACCTTTTGTATAGCGCATTTTCACCAATGAAATAAAAGTTGGAACCAAAAAGCCCATCAATAGATGACTGGATAAAGAAGATGTGGCACATATACACTATGGAATACTACTCAGCCATAAGAAATGATGACATCGGATCATTTACAGCAAAATGGTGGGATCTTGATAACATGATACGACGCGAAATAAGTAAATCAGAAAAAACCAGGAACTGTATTATTCCATACGTAGGTGGGACATAATAGTGAAACTAAGAGACATTGATAAGAGTGTGGTGGTTACGGGGGGGAGGGGGGAATGGGAGAGGGAAAGGGGGTGGGGAGGGGCACAAAGAAAACAAGATAGAAGGTGACAGAGGACAATCTGACTTTGGGTGGTGGGTATGCAACATAATTGAACGACAAGATAACCTGGACTTGTTATCTTTGAATATATGTATCCTGATTTATTGATGTCACCCCATTAAAAAAATAAAATTATTTAAAAAAAAAAATAAATAAATAAAAAAGAAATAAAAGTTGGTGATCAACTTTCTTTGACTTGTCATTTGCTTTTCTGATGTTCTTGTTTAATAAAAAAAATCATATGCTTCTTTTTTTGATCACTTCATATTCATTTCTAAATGCCTCTAATTTTTGTGAGCAATATAATTTAAGTCATTTTCCTAATTAACCCTCAGTTTTCTTATCTATAATCTGAAAAGAATAAAAAACCACTTCCAAAAGTTAGATATGATAGTATAATTCAATATGATAGTATAATTCAATATGATGGTGCCTAAGAAGTGCTTAACAGAGAGCTCTTGGCTCATACTCTGTGCTAACTGGTAGTTAGCTGGTGAGAAGAGCTCAGAGAATATGAAAGGAAATGAAGCTTGAATGTATAGATTTTTTTTGTGTGTGTAACTCAGATCCAAGGTAATAGAAAAGAAAAAATTTTTCTTTCTTGCCTAAAATAAGAGTTGGTCATTTTCTGTGGTTTATGTTGCCTTTATATATACCATTAAGATGGACACAAGAAAACCATCCATAGTCAAATTTTGATATTATTTATTTATTTAATAAATAAATTTTTATTAATGTTAATGGGGTGACATCAATAAATCAGGGAACATATATTCAAAGAAAACATGTCCAGGTTATCTTGTCATTCAATTATGTTGCACACCCATCACCCAAAGTCCGATTGTCCTCCGTCACCCTCTATCTCGTTTTCTTCGTGCCCCTCCCCCTCCCCTTTCACTCTCCCTCCTTCCCTCCCATGCCCCCCTCCCTCCACCCCTGGTAACCACCACACTCTTGTTCATGTCTCTTAGTCTCGTTTTTATGTCCCACCAATGTATGGAATTGTGCAGTTCTTGTTTTTTCTGATTTACCTATTTCACTCCGTATAATGTTATCAAGATCCCACCATTTTGTTGTAAATGATCTGATGTCATCATGTCTTATGGATGAGTAGTATTCCATAGTGTATATGTGCCACATCTTCTTTATCCAGTCTTCTATTGAAGGGCTTTTTGGTTGTTTCCATGTCTTGGCCACTGTGAACAGTGCTGCTATGAACATGGGGTTACATGTGTCTTTACATATCAATGTTTCTGAGTTTTGGGGTATATACCCAGTAGAGGGATTGCTGGGTCATAAGGTAGTTCTATTTTCAGTTTTTTGAGGAACCACCATACTTTCCTCCGCAATGGTTGTACTACTTTACATTCCCACCAACAGTGAATGAGGGTTCTTTTTTCTCCACAGCCTCTCCAGCATTTGGTATTACCTGTCTTGTTAATAATAATAGCTAATCTAACAGGTGTGAGGTGGTATCTCATTGCAGTTTTGATTTGCATTTCTCTAATAACTAATGAAGCTGAGCATCTTTTCATATATCTGTTGGCCATTTGTATTTCTTCCTGGGAGAAGTGTCTGTTCATGTCCTCTTCCCATTTTTTTTATTGGATTGTTTGTTTGTTGTTGAGTTTTATGAGTTCTTTGTAAATTTTGGATATTAGGCCCTTATCTGAGCTGTTGTTTGAAAATATCATTTCCCATTTAGTTGGCTGTCTGTTTATTTTGTTGTCAGTTTCTCTTGCTGAGCAAAAACTCTTTAGTCTAATGTATTCCCATTCATTTATCTTTGCCTTCACTTCTCTTGCCTTTGGAGTCAAATTCATAAAATGCTCTTTAAAACCCAGGTCCATGAGTTTAGTACCTATGTCTTCTTCTATGTACTTTATCGTTTCAGATTTTATATTTAGGTCTTTGATCCATTTTGAATTAATTTTAGTACAAGGGGACAAGCTGTAGTCGAGTTTCATTCTTTTGCATGTGGCTTTCCAGTTTTCCCAGCACCATTTGTTGAAGAGGCTAGATATTATTATTTTAAACTCAGATATTTGTCCTCAAAATGGTATGCTGAAATATTTAGTTTGTATGTGCCTGGAAGATGCGGAGAATTAAGAGTGTCCACCACGGACAGTTTTCAGATAAATCAAGGAGTTCACAAGTCTGTTCTGAGGTATGTAACTTAATCAGGCCTGTTAAACATGGTTTTGTCTAGATGCCAGGTTAGGAGCTTTTCAGGAACATACTAATAAATGGTCTTTCTTTTTTCTGTAGGAGTTTACAGTTTCAAAACCAATATTTATTTAAAAAAATTCACGGAGAGGACACAGGACAAAAGAACAAATACTGAAAAAGATCATTTAATTACATTGTGGTCATGGCTGATCCAAACAGGGTGTTTTATTGGAGGGGCTGTTCAGGAAACAATGGAGAGGAAAATGAGCTCGAGAAGGTTCCTGGAGAGCTAGTCTTTTGTAAGATGGGTGATCAGTAATGGAGTCAAAGGGATTGTTAATTTGTGGACACAAAGAGGAGCACATTCTCATCTAAAATATAACCTCAGGAAAGGATGTCAGCAAAAGTAGAATGGATGGGCCAAGGGAATATTGAACTAATTTGCCTAAAAATAATAGCAGGGGAGCAGAAAGTACAAACATATTGTGTTTACATTAAATTTTAAAGCTTCTGTCAATGGTACTATTGTTTAACAATTGCTCAAGATGTTAAACTTAGAATCACCTCTTTCTTCTCCTTCTCTTTTATCAAATCCTCTTGGGTTGATTTTACTCTGTTCTCTGATGAACTCATGACTGGTCTTGCCATTTCTATATGGACTCACTTCCAGAAAAATTTTCCCAAAACAAATATCTGTTTTTAACTTCATCTGTTGATGAACCTTTCTAAATTCATCATGGCTCCCACTTAACCAATGGACAAAATACAAATTCATCTTTCCATTGTACCCTTCCTCCTTTCATCTAATCCCTTGCTATATAATAAATGTCTACTAAGTATTCAGCATGTACCATATGTTCTCTCTCCTAGGTACCCATGAACATGGGGTAAACCAGTGTGAGCCCTCACGGGGCTAACACAGCCAGTATTTGCGTGTCCATTTTAATGGTAGATGAAAACAACATGAACCACAGAAATCTCCTCCCCCAAATAACAAATAAGCAAACACAATATAATCTAAAATAACAAGTGTTGGTGAAGATGTGGAGAAGTTGGAGTCTTTGTGCACTGTTGGTGAGAATGTGAAATGTTACAGCTGCTATGAAAAACAGCATGGCAGTTCCTCAAAAAATTAAACATGGAATGACCACATGATTCAGCAATCCCACTTGTGGATGTATACCCCAACAACTAAAAGAAGAGACTTAAACTGGTATTTGTATATCTATGCTCATAACAGCATCATTCACAATAGCCAAAAGGAGCGCAGCCTAAGCACCCACTGATGGATGAGTGACAAGCAAAATATGGTATACATATACACGGGGAATAGTAGTCAGCAGCTTTAGAAAGGAAAGAAAGTCTGACGCATGCTACAAGAGGAACGAACTTTGAAAACGTGATGCTAAGTGAAATAACTAGTCACTAAAGGACAAGTACTCTTTGATTCTAATGATATGAGGTCTAAGCATACTTAAATTCAGAGACTTAAAGTGAAATGGTGGTGTCCAAGGGTTGGGGAGAGAAGGGCAAGGGGAGTTAGTGTTTAATGGGCACAGAGATTCAGTTGGGGAAGATGAAAAAGTTCTGGAGATGAATGGTGGTGGTGATGGTGGCACAACAGTCTGAATGTACTTAATGCCACAGAACTGTACACTTCAAATAGTGAGAACGGTAAATTTTGTATTATGCATATTTTACCACAATAAAAAATGAACTAAATATTGAAGAATAAACAGCCAGTTAGATACTCCTAAAAACTGAATCAGCAAGTGGATGAAAAATTCAAGAAATCCATAGATGAGGCCAAAAAATATAAATATAATAAAAAATCTGAGAGAAAAGATAGATTTATAATAAGAATTTTCAAAATATGTAGAAAATAACAGGAAAAGACAAAGACAGTCAATAACAGAAGAAAATTTTGCTGAGTTGAGAGAGAACACAAGTTTGAAAAATGTATAAGCTCTTTAGTACAATAAATTAATGAATAAAGAAAAACACATAGTGCAGTTTTTTCCAAGGTACATTCAAGAAAATACTAGCTTTGTATAATAATTTGATAGGGAAGAAGGATGATTATATATTAATAAATACTGTAAGTAGTATAAATGTTATCCTCTTCATGATTTGTAAAACTCATTATGTCTGGGAATTTCTACTGTGAAGAAACTGTTCATTTTTATTTAACACAGAATTTCCCTGATTTTTAAAAATTGTTATTTAGAAAATTAAATTTAACAGGATGACATTGATCAGTAAGAGTATATAGGCTGCAGCTGAACATTTCTATAGCATTTGAACTGTTGATTATGTTGTATACTCATCACCCACAGTCAAATCATTTTCTGTCACCTTATAGTTGTCCCTCTTTACACCCTTCCCCATACCCCCTTTATGTCCCCCTCCCCCACATCCCCCTGCTCGTGGTAACCACTTCACTTTTATCTCTGCCCATGAGTCTCAGTTTTATATCCCACCTATGTGTGAAATCATTGTTTTTAACTTTTTCTAATTTACTTCTTTTACTCAGTATAATGTTCTCAAGGTCCATCCATGTTGTTGTAAATGGCACTATGTCATCATTTCTTATGGCTGAGTAGTATTCCATTGTATATATGTACCACATCTTACTTATCCAATCTTCTATCTAGGGATACTTTGGTTGTTTCCATGTCTTGGCCATTGTGAATAATGCTGTGATGAGCATGGGGTACATATGTCTTTATGTACCAATGTTTTTGAGTTTTGGGGATAGATATAAAAAAATTAAAAATAGGATTACCATATGACCCAGCAATCCCTGATTTGCTTGAACAAAACACCTATTAATATCCTAAAACACACTTTGGAAAGAATGGTATATTGAAAGTACATGATATTTCTAGCTGGCAGACCCAGGTTTGAATGTCTCTGACTCTCAATTTTCTAAATTATAAAGAGAGAATGATAATATCTATTTCATAAGGTTGAGTACTAGAGGTTATGTTTACTTGACAAAGTAATCAATTCATCAACTTAATTAATTGATTAGTCAGTACTATCCTGAATGAGTAGGACTATAAAAGGACACAATATGATGGGGAGATATAAATATTAAGCGATAATTGAAGACCCCAATTGGCGTAGTGATGTTCTGTATGTAACTATTGTAGATACCTGGGAGTTAACATGTGTGTGTGTGTGTGTGTGTGTGTGTGTGCGCGCGCGCACGCGCGCGCTTACATGCATAGGCATTGATAGTGAGTTAGCAAAAGTTTATTAACAGATGAACAGAGTTAAAGACAAATTTAGGATTAGCTAAACTATGATGCAGTAACTACTACCAATAAAATAAACCTCTGTGGTCTCATATAAAGCTCAATAATGGCTTTGGGGAATAATTTGTCTGGGTCTTTGTACTGTTAATTATGTCCCTGCATAAGCTGCTGGAGGGATCTAACTTCTTTTCTGAATGTTGCAATTTTCCCTTGCAAACTAATATTCAAAGAGAACTGTAATATTTCTTGTTTCTGTTCATCAAAGGATGGCCTTGTGTGTAATACCCAAGATAAGAATTTTTAAGGATTATGCCTATCTTGGGCTTTTCCTAAATGCATACAAAATAACTCAAAATATACATGTCACCTTTACTTAATTTGATAGATAGCATCAGAAATTCTGCCTTTTAATTACTATCTGAAAATCCTTTTTTTCAATCTATATGTAGTCTGGCCTTGGATAATTTTCCTAAATAATAATGCCCTTGAATAGTTACCAAAGTGGTCTATGTGTTCCCAGTGGGTTTTCCTGGTCTCTCACCTATAAATAAAATTTTCCATTCTGTTGTTCCTGGGTTTACTACACTAACAAATGCTTGACTTCTGTGAGTGTTGATGTGTGTTCTGTGAATATGTCCCTTGATGCTAATAACAGTAGAGTAGATTTGTAATAATTACCTTGTTGAAGGACTCAGCATTGGCAAAACACAAACATCCATTATATTGTAAAAACAGCTCCAAAATGTAACAAGTAGAATGCTACAGCTCTCTGTGTGATGGATTACACATATTTATAGTTCAAGGAGTCATGGAAAATTCTAGTATAGCAGGAATTGGTTACAATACAGGAGTGATTAACAAATGTTTAGATCTTAGGTTACACTCAGACTTGTAAATTCTAGGTCATAGCCAGGAAAATAGAGCCTAATGGAATTGTCCCCTGGGGTGAATAGAAAGCTCTATTAACTAATGGATTTGATTTGGAAAATATAGTTTGAGAAATATAACAGCAATACATTTTATAGAGATGGCCTTTGGCAAAAAAAAAAAAAAAGAATCATCTAAGAAAAATTCTTAAAGGATTATATATATATATCAGTTTAATATTTTCCAGGTGTTGTAGATATGGTTGGGAACTATATTGGATTATGGTCAAATCTGATCTTAGTATATAAAAAACATGGATCTTACAGAGACTGCATTTTCTGATATAGAATACTCATTCTGTTGTTTTTACTTTGAAAGATCACAGACAAATAACTACATATAGCAATGTTAGAAGCTGAATTTTGAATAAACAGATACAGGTTTTGTTGAATTAGTACCATAGTCATAGATCATAGGCTTAGATCAGTTTTCTCAGCCTTTTAAAGTTTGCATTCTTTTATATAAACAAAAGATTATGTCCTTTTATATTACATAACAATGTAAAATATATAAATGACATGACTTAAAAAATTAAGGTAGTGCTAAATTAAATTTTACATCAAAATATATATTCCTTGACTTTACCACGTGATATAAATTTGAGCCTTGACTTTGCTTCCTTATTAACAAACTTTTCTAACCAAAGAAGTACTGAAGTTTGAGCAGAGTGTGGGTCAATTGCAATGTTAAGCTTGTAGCAAAAGAGACACTGATCTATCTCTGTGGTGATTTTCTAGCAATTATCTAAGGTAATCAAGTCAAACTTGATTTCAAGACTTCTTACATAGACCCTGGAAAAGAGTATATATATATATATAGCCATTTTAGCCTTAGAAGACTCAAAATTAGAAACTTCAGCATCATGACAGGAAAATAGAGCTTGATTTCAATTTACAGAAAAATTAAATATAATTCAGTGTTCTCTTTGAAAAAATTTTTCTCAGAATATAGAGAGATAGATTGACATCAGCTCTTATGGTAATAGTTTGGTTTGTACAATATTAATAAAAATAATACCTTATTGAACATTTCCTGTGTGGCCATTGTGCTGAGCATTTTACATTAATTTTGAAAGCTACAGAATTCAGTTTCTTTTGATTTTATAATTTCATTCTCAAAGTAACTGAATGAAGTAGTTCAGATTATTATCCTCATTTTAGAGATAGATTTAATGAGGAAGAGGACTGAGACTGAGAGAGATTAAATAACTTGCCCAAGGTCATACATCTACCAAATAATAGCATCTAGGTTCAAACCCAGGGTCTTTGATTCCTAAGACCCTGACCTTGCTCATAACTTCACAATATACATAATCAATACTGTTAAGCAAATATATGGTGTTGGCTCCCTCTATTAATATATTAAAATTTCAAATATTGCAAGGAACTTTTCCACAATCTTCCGAAAATTATTATTATTTAAATTTGGAGTAATCAAACTTCCTCCCTTTGCATTTATGTCACAGATTTGAGGAAGCATATTTTCTCTTGACAATCGACACAGTTAAATGTCAATATAGATTATTCATCACATTGACAGGAAAACATTGTGAACAGGTTCAGATCTGAATCAGGAAAGGCAAATAAACTGATGTTTCCCATATTATTCAGGAGGAGGACAATGTTTGCTGATAAAACTACAGAGAATTCCCCACAACATTGTTTGGTTTTTTTTTAAATTGAATTTTATTAAGAATATTGATCACACATCTTGAATTTTGGTAAACATTCCAATAAATATTCTTTTTTCCAATTCAGTTTATTCACTTTAAACATTTTTGACAACCTTCCCAAATACTGCTGGGCTTTCTAGGGAATCTCCCTGGTTTGAAAATACAACACTTATTCTTCCATACCAGGTATCAACAAATAAACAGCTGAGCATAATTATTCTGCAATAGCTGCATCACTACTACCTGCATAAGGGTTGATACTTTTATTTTGTAAACTGTGAATTTGGCAGCAACTCTAAGTCATCAATTTAGCACTTTTAAGCTAGTGATGAAAATGAAATCTTCTGAAAGTCTTTTGTGCTTCCTCTCCAAGCGAAGTGTGGGTAGCCCTCATACTACAGAATCTCCAGGGATGTGAGCTTTTTTTTTTTTAACATGCTTATTGATTAAAAGGGAAGTTGCATATAACTTTGCGATAGCCTCTGTGGTTTCCTGAATATTCTTCTAACACTGGCTGATCTTATGTGCTGCAGAGAATCGTGTGCTTTGGAGCAAAAACAAACAATAACAACGAATAAAACAAAAACGTCTTTCAAATTCTTGGTTTTTAAAAAAGCCTGCATGATTTGGGATTCAAATTTTATTCAGGTTAGACAGTTCACTAGTGTTTTAGAGAGATAACACACAGGATAAATTGTATTCCCTTTTTGCTAGTGCTGTGACTTATGACTGCACCCACAGCCGAGGGAATGGGGCAAGTTGCAATCTACTCTGCTGGTTCACCAGACCCCATACTTTGGTCAAGCTGTGTCAGCTTGGAAGGATTCCTCCAAGCCTGGGGATGAACCCAGGTTTTGTGGTATCAATGGCTTGTACGTTTTGACTGAGTAGTAGTCTATGGCATGATGTACCTCCTATTAAGAACATCTGGGATGTTTCCACCATTTGGCTATTAGAAATAAAGCTGCTGTGAGCACTAGGTATAGATTTTTATGTGCACATAAATTTTTATTCCTCAGTCACTGAAGAACATACTTGCTGAGTCATACAATAATGATATGATTTGTTTGGATAACAAACTGCTAAACTGTTTTCTAGAGCAGCTGTACCATTTTACATTCCCATCTGCAATATGTGAGTGATCCGGGTTTCCTGCTTCCTTGCCAGCATTTGATGGTTTCTCTAAGTTTTCTTCTAGCTGTTCTGATAGGTATGTAGATATTGTATTGTGTTACTGGGTTTTAAATTTGCATTTTCCTAGTAGATACGATGGTAAGTCATATTTGCGTAGGCTTATTTGTCATTTGTACATCCTCTTCTGGAAATGTCTCTATGTCTCTTGCCCATTTTCCAATTAAATTTTTTTTAATGGTTGCTTTTAAAGACATAAGTGTTAGGAAATCATGTCAGGAAGGTAGTAGTGGTCCAGATCATGTTGGGTCTTGCAGCTACATGAGAGGGTTTTTGCTTTAACTGTGGGTAAAATAAAAAAACAAAACACTTTCCATTGCTTTGAGAAGATTTAATACTATAAACGTTATCCATTATTATAAAATAAAGAATATGCTCACTTTCAAATAGATAACACTTTATTATCTATGATGTTCAGTTATTTATTCATTGAAAAACTGTTTATTAAGTACCTACTATATTCCATGTGAGTTCTCTGAGACATGGGTCACATAGCTGTGAATACAATGGACAAGGGATCTTGTGTTATGGAGCTGACACTGTAGTAGGTAAAACAAGTAAAAAAAAAGTAATATAAATTCAAATAGAGATGATGGATATAACTACAATAAAAATAAATGCAGATGTAATACCATATCATATGTGGGGAAGAGGGGAGTTACTTACATAGAATGGTCTGGGAAGAACTTGCTGAGAAACGATATTTGAACAAACCTTAAATACTACAGAAGAGACAAAATTCCATGGAGAGTGTGTATAAATATCCTGAAGTGGGAAAACTGGGCATGTTTGAAGAATGGTATATGAGCCAGTGAAATGAGAGAACAGTGTACAAGGGAAAGTGCCGGAGGTGAATGGTGAGCAGTTCCCAGTGGAGTGAGAACCATTGGGAGGTTTTAAGAAGAGAAATTATCTAATCTGATGAAGCTATTTAAAAGATCATGCTGACTCTAGAGCAGAAAATGGACTGAAGCTTATGCAATGAAGAGCTCTTGCAGGGGTCCGAGGGAGTGGTAAGGACTTAGATCTGGGTCGTATGGATGGGGGTTTTGGAAAACATTTAGATTCGGCATAAATTTTAGAATTTAAGCTTTCAATTGTCCTTAGAGTCATTTGTTCTGAACTGGAAGTGACTTTTGACCTCCCCCAAGGGGATATTTAAAAATGTCTGTGGGTACTTTTGGTTGTCATGACTGGGATGTGCTACCAGCATCCAGAGGCCAAGGATGCTGCTGAACATCCTATAGTGAAGAGGACAGCCCTCCACAGCAAGAACTATCCAGCTCCCAGTTCCAAGGGGGCCAACGCTGAGAAACTGTGGATTAATTTTGTGGGAAAGGGATCAATGACGATTCCTAGATTTTGGACATCAGCAATGAATGGGTTTATTAGAATTTTGTGATGGGAGAAGGAACAGTCCCCAGGCCAACCTGAAACATTTTTGAAAGATCTCAAAGGCTGCTATGCTTTCAGCACCAGCCTTCCACCAGGAACACATAATTCATCACGACAGTATGACAGGTGCTATAATCTGTTCATGAAATTTTACATCATGACTTTGTAAAGTAGTGTGCTGTAGGGGGGAGAATAGTAGGTATTGCTCTGAGTTTTTGCCATGGTGCTAGATTCCTCTCTCTCCTTTCTTAAATGGCAGTTATGTTAAAGTTGTCTGGGTAGGTGCAAGAGATGAGTAATAGATTTCTTGTTTCTCCCAAACCCAGAGGAATGTGAGCTTCCCATGGTTACACTCACAGGGTTTTTTGGTGTTTGGATTTCTGGGTTCCACCATTTAATGATGAGTTTGAGGTTCCCATCTAAAAAAAATGGTAGTGAGACAAACAAATCCATGGAGAGACATGGAAAACTCAACTCCTATCAGGTAGGAGGACACTACATGTCTCCTGGAGACTCTCTTTGGATAATAGTGACAATGACATCTTTCCTTGGTATTTTGGGTGATTTGTAAGGAGGTAGCAGAAGTCAATCAATCAAGTGACAAATGTTTGAGACTCTACTTTGTTTGAAGCCATGAAATTAGACATTGGAGAATCAGTCAGATGAGCAATAAATACATGAGTGAACAATGAAAAGAATAAATCAAAATGAACAAACATAGATGGGGAGAAATAAAACGGACAAGGCAAAGTATAATAGCTCACAGAAGATGTTAAATGTATGTTTTTTAAAATAAAAAACTCACCTGAAAAGGTGATGTTTCATGTTTAAACTCAAATCACAACTCTAACGGAAAATTCTAGGAAATGGAAAATGGAAAAATAAATGAATACTTCCTGAGTTCTGAGTTGTGTTTCTAGCTTGCAACTGTAGAAAGAAAGCATTTAATAGATATCTGTGAACAAAGTACAACCCTGGCTGTTGGGCTTTGGTTACTGTCACTTCTTTTATCAACTTTTCAAACGTGGCTTTTCTCAGTAAATCAAAATGGTTCTTCATCTTAAGAAAATGATAGTACAGACATCATCAAGTCTGTAATTTTTGTGCTGCAACTAATTTTAATTTCATGATTAAAGAAGTCTATGGTTGCTGAGAGTTCCCTTAATTCGGAGCTGTCGATGTGACATTCCTTGGCGGAGAGGAACTGGATAGTTAGGAAACTGTGAAAGGGCGTGTTGAGTCTTTTCCCTCCAAGTCAGAGAGGCTTACACACAGCTCTTTTTAAATGTTAGCTCTGACTGCCAAAGCCCCCAAGCCAATTTGAAAAGCTTTTGAGAGGTCTCAAAGGCTGCTTTGTTTTCAGCACCATCCTTCCACCAGGAACACAGCCTTCATCACATGACTATAAAAGGTGCTATATTCTTTTCGTGTAACTTCGCTTCCCCAGGCACATACCAAGTGCACGTTAGCAATGACTGATTCTCCCATGGGCCGCATTGTACACCCTCCAGTGTTCTGAGATCAGCCAAGGTCAGGAAGGCATCCACTGTAATCTATCGTGCACAAGCAAAAGTCTGCAAATTCTGTGTCAAGGTCTCTAGTGGGTCTTTCTATAAATAGAAATTGATATGCAACGTGATAATGCAAACCACAAAAATGTGTGGAGACAAGGAAACTATTACATGATTGGGGACATTTTTCAAGTTATAAGAGGGGCTTTTTGGTCTTTTCCACACAAGCCAATGAAGTCTTCAGAAAGACTATTCTTAGTGCACATGTTTTTAAACTATTTTTCATTTTTTTCTAGCACGTTCTTTCCACTAAGTTTTTTTTTTTTTTACTTGTCTTTACCGAATACTGTGGCTGTTCATGGGACCATATCTTTAAATCACTAATTTGAATGTGGAGCACATAATCCAAGTGTTAGATCACTAATTTGAATAAGAGACAGAAAATTAAAATTTGAAGGTAATTGCATTGGATGAACAGCTTATTTAAGCCTATTACATGAATATCAATTTATCATTAAATCTAAAATGCATCAGAATTCTAAAAAGTGTGGCCATGAATAATTAGTTCATATTATGTTAAGAAATGTCTATGGCACCTCATCTCTTGAAGTAGTGTCATTATTTGTGAGTAAACGGTAGAGCAAGACTTAAGATATGTCCATGTCTGCGTGTTTTTATACTACCTTCTGACAAGTGTCTTATGTTTCCCCATCACCATCTGTGATTAGAAATACTCCCTGCATGCTCGGAATGTCTTCTCATTTCAGAGAGAAAAAGACACATATCAGTTCCCCAAGCTCTGAGAAAGGACTAATACATGAATATTGGTTGCACTGCTCATGGGGTTAAACCAGCCACAGTAAGGCATTCTCAAAGAACTGCTTCTTTAGTTATGGGGGTATTCTCAGGAGCTGGGTGGTGTAGCAGAGGAAAGGGACATACTTGCCTAGTTACTGTTTGAAGAAATTTGAGTTTATTATGAAGAAGTATATAAAATAGGCTCCAGAAGGCCTTCTGCAGTCTTTCCTATCTTCTTGTGGGTTTTACTTTTCCCCACTTGAATAAAGAATGACAAGATTTCTAGCATTACTTCTCTCCAAATTTCCCTCCCCTCCTCCATTCATTTTTTTCTGGTTGGATTTCCATATCTTGTAGGAATGTTCATAGGAACTCTTGTTACCAGCCACGGGTCTACCTGAGCTACAAATAATTCACATGGAAATCCAAATTCAGTGCTCATATATTGCACTGTTCTTAAAAGATTTCTGTTTGGTGGATTAGCAAATTACTGGAAATTTTTATATATATACAATGGCTTACAGTTTGCAAATCCTAATGCATACATTTGAAGCCTAAGGCCACCTCAATGCTAAATCACTCTGTGTTTAATTTCTTAAAATGTGTCATATTACCTGAAGACTAAAAACCATGGAAAACCAAGAGCATAAGGATATCTAAAATAGTTTGTTTCCTAGCAACTGTACTTATTACTAGCATTTATCAAAAGTGCTGACTAAAGATGTTTTGACATGATGACTTTCAGAAAGTTTGTTTGGAAAAAGAAAAACAGGTTAAGACAACAATACCATAGTTACTCAAGCGTTTTAACGTATAAACCCTTTGTAAGCAGGTAGTATTCATACTATGTTCGTAAGGCAGGATGTTCCTTATAAGCTCACTTGGACTGAGGAGGCAATAGAAACAGATCCATCTCCTGGAACTTCTCCTTCTGTCTCTTAGACTTATCAGTGGAATAGGAATACTATTAGTAATTATTGTATTTCTCTATGTATAAGACATACCCTTTTTCAAAAAATATGGGATCTAAAAACTGGGTTTGTCTTATACAGTAGTTGTAGTTTTTTTTACTTGCACTTCCTGCTTTTTTGCACTTGTTTTTGCGCTCATTGTTGAAGACAGCGATTCGTCATCAGACACAGATGAGGACAAGCTAAAGGATGGGAGTTTTGACAGTGATGAGGAGTTGTATGAATTTTATGATGAATAAAACTTGAGTTCAATAACTTTATGTAAGACATTTTTTTTCAAATTTTAGGCCCCAATATTAAGGTGCATCTTACACATGGGAGCATCTTATACATGGGAAAATATGGTAGCTAAAATGTTTGGTGTAAGAAGTAAATGTGAACGGCTTATCACTTGTCTAGCTCAGCGTGAGTGAAATATGTTTGTTACTTATCTATATCACCCCTTTTCCAGTTTGTACACTGCTGCTCATTTGCTAACCTGCCTGTAGCCATTCCCTGGCTGTCTTTATTATGCAGTCAAATTCCCCAACAGCTAGATTAAGCCTGTGCTTGCAGCAATAGCAAACCAGAGGTACAAACAATTTTCAGAATGAAGTCAAGCTTTGCATATTGAAGCACATAAGCATAATGGGATAATCATAATTTTTTGAACATGCTTGTTCTTATGTTTTGGCTCAGTGTTATTTTCATTTTGAATTATATATCGTGGCTCATGTGGGGAGGTAAAAGAAAAACAAACAATCTTTTAAGTGCTATAATCCTGGTTCGGTGTGTGACAAAGTTTTTACAAGTGCCGAGGGATGGATTGGAGGTTAGAGCAGGGAGAGTAGTCTGCATAATGGCACAGTTCTGGGTGTGGAGCCAGGGCAGGACCCACACAGGTGACAATGAAATAAACACGGTATCGCCTTGGTCTGTAGTCACATGTGAGGATTGTGTGGAGTAGAAGCTGCATGGACCTGATTTGAAATCTTGGCTTTGCCACTAAGTTCTATCAGCTCTCATAGTCTATGACTTCTATTTGCTATTTGTAATTATATCAGATGTCAGATTAGTAATAGCAAGACAGGGAGAGGGACCAGGCAAGGCAAGCTGACTAAAGTAGAAGGAAGGAGAAAACACAGCAAAAAGGGAGCAGAGAGGCTGGGAGAAGGCCAGGGGATACAGGGGATACCAAGAGGAAAGAGAGAGGGGGAGAGGGAGAGAGAGAGAGAGAGAGAGAGAGAGAGAAAGGAGAGAAGGAGAAGGAGAAGAAGAGGAAGAAGAAGAAGAAGAAGAAGAAGAAGAAGAAGAACAAGAAGAAGAACAAGAAGAAGAACAAGAAAAGAAGAAGGAGGAGGAGGAGGAGGGAGGAGGAGAAGGAGGAGGAGGGGGAGGAGGAGGAGAAGGAGGACAGGGAGGGGGAGGGGAGAAGGAGGAGGAGGAGGAGGAGAAGGAGGACAGGGAGGGGGAGGGGAGAAGGAGGAGGAGGAGGAGGAGAAGGAGGACAGGGAGGGGGAGGGGAGAAGGAGGAGGAGGAGGAGGAGGAGAAGGAAGACAGGGAAGGGAGAGGGGAGAAGGAGGAGGAAGAAGAGGAGGAGGAGGAGAGGAGGAGGAAGAGGAGGAGGAGAAGGAAGACAGGGAGGGGGAGGGGAGAAGGAAGAGGAGGAGGAGGAGGAGGAGGAGGAGGAGAGGAGGAGGGAAAGGGCAGTGAGTGTGCAGGAGAGAGAAAGGAGCCAGGAAACACCAGAGAGCAGGCTGAAGACACAGACGTGAGTGAGACAAGCCTGTTTCCACACTTGGCTCACCCACTCTCCAGCCTGGTGAACTTGGCCAAGCTGCTTCATCTATCCGAGCCCAAAGGGGCCTTTCCAGGGGCTAATCACACCTCCATCAGGGAGGTCGCAAGACATAATTTAGACTATAAAGGCATTCTGGCTTAATAGTGATGATTATAATGTGATAACAATGATAAAAGGCAAAACTGACACATTTGAAAAGCATAAAAGTGAAGAGGTGCAGAAGCAGCCCGAGGCATGGCAAAGCTGAACAGGAGGAATAAAAAGGGGGAAAAGTCAACATGAAGAAGACTGATTTGTTTTCAACAGCCAGGTGGACTTAATTGAAACTGGGTCCCCACCCCTCTTCGAGGAGTCCATGCCTTTCTCTTCCCGGTGGCCAAGCCCCACACCAGATAAATAGATTTCTCTTCCGACTTCACTGGCCGGCCCCGGTGTCACTCCTCACATTTGTGATATCAGCCCTCTTCCCTTTTCCCTTCGAGGAAGGACAGAATTGCATCTTACACTTGTGCCTCTTAGTTTCAGGAGCTGAGATTAAATTGAGGACAGAATCCAGGGCCCTTAGCTATGCAAATTTGGCATGCATGTATGCTCACTCTAACTCCGTATATCTTTCCAGAAAATGCCAAAAGCAAAGAACTTACTCTTGATTTCTCTTTTGCTAACTCATCATTAAGTCCTGTTAATTTTCCCTCTAAAACATTCACTAAATTCCACTTCCTTCATGGTCTCACTAACCCCAGCCACCATTGGCGATCACCAAGATTTCTGTAATAAACTTTGCTTCCAATCTGGCCTCCTTCAGTCTTTCTCACAAGACAAAATCATTCCCCCCATTAAAACCGTCTGGTGGCTTCCCTTTGCACTAGTCACTGGTATAAAACCCAAACCCTGTTGCCCTGTTTACAAGGCTGCACATGATTACTCCCATTGACCTTTCCAATTTCATTCCACTTAGCTCCTTGTCATTTACCCTCCAGCCACACTGAAGATGTTTCTCTCTCTGTTTCTTGAAGTTACCAGGTTTTGTTCATTCCCCTTTAGGGCCTTTTGAATGGTTATTTCTTTTCTTTCTTACCTTTATATGCCAGACTTCTTCTTGTCATTCGGATTTTAGCTCAAAAGTCACTCTCTGAAAAGCTTTAGCTGTAAAAGTCATCCAATCTCTTCCATGGCATTGCCCTATTTTATTTCTTCCCACAAGCACAGTCTCACATTTGTTTTTCTGGTGTGTGTATGCAGGTGTATGTCTGTGTGCATAGACTGTATGTCTGTCTCCCGGTCCCTAGAATTTCAGCTCTCAAAGAGCAGGGCCCAGCATCTTTTCCCAGTGCCAAGAGTGTGTCCAGTATATAATAGAAACTCAGTAATCTGTTAAAGTAATGATTCAGCCTCTGAATGCAGAATCCTTGCCAGTATTTAAAATTCTTTACAGGCAACCGGCATTCTATTCAAGCCATTAATTCAGAAAGCCTTTCTGTCCCTCTCCTAATTTGGTAGTTAATAAATGAGTAAAATATGCTGTCAGTAGTGATAAAAATAACAAAATACTATTTTGAAGTAATATATCAATATATATATATGTAGACTTTCAAGGGACAGCTCATATATTACAACTTTTAAAATAGAATCTTGCTACAAATCAGTGGCGTTAAGAGGCAGAGACTGTTGAAAGGGAAAAATTTTCTGAATAGCTAACAGTTTAAAAAGCCAAACCTGGCCAAACTAGATCACAGAATCCTATATCCTATATATAAGCAATCTGTGGTAGACAAAAAGGGGAAGTAAAAGGAAAGTCCATTGAATCTAGTCTTAGAGAAGGAGAGGAAAGCTAGAGAGAAGATACGGCTAGGTAGAAAGTCAGAAATGCATCCTCTATTCCCTCTTTTGGTCTGGACCCCAGGGCTGCAGAGGACCCCAGGGTATGCCCACGGCCCCTTTCTCTAGCTCTGCTCCCTTTTTGAGATGAGATCCTTCCACAGGGAGGTGCTAATGCACAACACAGAAATGGGCTTGAGAGCTCCAACTTGGTAGACAAGATACGCCATCACAGTCAGCAGGCCTTGGGATACTGCAGTCTGGACATATAGAGGGTGTCTAGATTGCAGCGTGCAGCCTGGCTTCAATCTTCCTGTGGGCTAGCTGCTGAGGAGAGAGCCCGCAGGCCTGCCCTGGGCCCAGCAGATTAGGCAGGACACGGCAGGTCCATCTACAGTGCCAGCCAGCAAGAGCTGAGGAGAGGCTGAGTAAGCAGGCAGGGCCTGCCCCCCTGGCCAGAGGAAAAAAAAATCTAGGTCTATGGACCAGAGGGGTCAAGAGTTGATACCAGCAGAATGCTCTGGAAGAGACAAGCCTGATGATACTTCAAGGGATCAACTAATTCACAACAAAGAAGTACCATGACCTCCTCAGTGGCCTCCTTCCTCCTGATACAAAGAAGTGACCTGAACATTTTCCTGAGTCCTAGATGCCATCTCTGAAAGAAGCAAGGAGAAGTCCAAAGGACAGAGCAAATAGCCCCGAGGGACCAGGGGACACTTAGCTGCCTGGTATAAATTATTGACTCAGGTGGACTTTTAAACTTAATTGGACTTTTAAACTTAATTTCTTTTTTTCTTCCTTACTTCCATCTCTCTTATTTCCCTTTCTCTTCCATCCCTCCCTCGGTCTCCGCCTTTCTTTCTCATGCTATGTAGCAGGTAAGAGATTTGAGGAAGATCAGAGCAATGTTAGAGAAAATGATGAATCTGTCTTTTCTCTACATACCGCAATGTAGTGCGAGTTACTTTTGTAACCTATACACAATGTTGAACTGAAACCCATTCCTCATTCTGATGCCTTAGCTGTTCACTGAATATAAATTACCTTCTCCAGAAAAATGAGACTAACAATATTAGCACAGGATCTGATTCCTTAAGTTTATTACTATTTGTGTGGATATAAAAATATGAAAGAATAAATTTAAGAAGACATGTAGCTATTTGAGTTAAATATTCAGTTTAAGAAATATATGATTATACAACTGGTAAATAAAATACATATATTTTAATTTCTACATAGGTTTTCTGATTATAGGAGACATGTACATGAGAAAAACTTGAGTTACATATAACCATATACTAATAAAAATAAATTTAATACAAAATTTTTAGCATATTGTATATTCTTTTTTAACTTTAAGTTGATGTTATAATAGCTAATTTTCAGATTGTCCACTGTGCTGTGTTTAATTTCTTTCTTTTTTTTTTGACAGAGATTCAGAGAGAGGGACAGATAGGGACAAACAGACAGGAAGGGAGAGAGATGAAAAGCATCAATTCTTTGTTGTGGCTCCTTAGTTGTTCATTGATTGCTCTCTCATATGTGCCTTGACTGGGGGGCTACAGCAGAGCTGGTGACCCTTTGCTCAAGCCAGCGACGTTGGGCCTCTAGCCAGAGACCTTCAGGCTCAAGCAGCAACCATGGGGTCATGTCTATGATCCCACACTCAAGCCAGTGACCCCATACTCAAGCCGGATGAGCCTGTGCTCAAGCTGGCAACCTCAAGGTTTTGAACCTGGGTCCTGTGCATCACAGTCCAATGTTCTATCCACTGTGCCACTGCCTGGTTAGGCTATGCTCAATTTCTGAAAACTTTAAATATTTAATCATATTGAGAACATTTTCCCCAAGCCATTAAAATACCTTCAAAAACAGTTTTTAAGGTGTATGTAATATTCACCAATACATATGTGTTATGATTCATTTGACCATAGATCAAATGATGAACAATAAACTTATTATGACATTGTTTTTTTCTGTTGGACATAGTCTGTTTATACATGCAACGTTGTGTGTATTACCTCTCTAGTCAAGATGTGGTAACCCGTTCACTAGCTTACATGAGACTGAAAGTATTATGGATTCTTCTGTACATCTATTTCCACCTTCAAACGAGAGGCCTTTGCTTATTCCAAAATGGTTTTGATGTACCTGCTTTAAACGTCCACATTAAAGAAATGAGATTTGACAGGCTACATTGTGAAATTAGTTATAAATGTGATCTCTCCAGCAGTTATAAAATTTTGTTTTTCAAATTAAGTTTCAATGTTCTTGTTAAAAGTTCTTTTGTTTCTGTTTTTCTTTTGTTCAAAAATATGACATCATGTGTTTCTACGTTTAGAAGTTATAAAACTTTTAAACTTTAAAGAATGAATATTTTTATTGATTTTTGTGGGTGATTCTTATGATTGAAAATTATTCATGCAGCTTTAAAGAATTATGATAGTCTGTCAAATACGCACTGTTGGTGGGAATGCAGATTGGTGCCGCCACTGTGGAAAGCAGTAGAATTCCCTAAAAATATAAAAAATGGAACTGCCTTATAACCCAGTGATTCTACTTCTGGGAATATCTCCAAAAAAACCTAAAATATGAATTCAAAAGGATATATGCACCCTGTGCTCATTGCAGCGTTATTTATAATAGTCAAGATGTAGAAACAGCCCAAACACGCATCAGTGGATGAATGGATAAAAAAGCTGTGGTATATATACATAATAGAATACTACTTGGCTATAAAAAAGAAGGAAATTTTACCTTACACTTACACATGGAGTCTAATGGACAGAATAATAAACAAAATAGAAATAGTCTCATAGACAGAGAACAGACTGAGAGTTGTCAGACAGGAAGGGATTTGGGCACTGGGTGAGACAGTGAAGGGATTAAGCAAAGAAGAAACCCTCATAGGCACAGACAACAGTGTGGCACTGGCAAGAGGGGAAGGGGGGATAAATGAGGAAGGAAGGAGTCTTGACTTGTGGGAATACGCACAACAATACAGATGAAGTATTATAGAACTATATACCTGAAACCTATGAAACCTATATAATCTTATTCATTGTCATCCCAATAAATTCAATAAAAAAGTGAGATCAAACAAAAAAAAGTTCAAAAAAATTTCCAAAGAATGAGGTATTTTTTTTAATAGGAGATTTTTATGATTCAAAATTTATTCATACAACTTCAAAAAATTATGGTATTTTTTCAGATATACAAACAGTCTTGTGGATTAACATTTAATCAAATCACAAAGTGTTAATTCCTGGGGCCTTCTGTAAAAATATTTATATTTTGAGTTAATTTGGATAATGGAATGATTTTAAAAGGGAAGTCAATTTCTTTTAGAAATACCTCAGAAGTACATTTTTTTTTTTTAAAGAAAAAGAAAAAGGTTATCCTTGTAATTAGTTTTAACTATTGAGGTTAAACCTGAGACACTGGCTCAGGCTGTTTCCTTGGCAACAGATTATTTAGGACATCATAGTCATGGGGTAGGAGTAGGTGAGATAAAAAAGGGATTATTAGTATTTGTTTTATTTTTAAAAAGAAGTAATCTTGAAGTTTTAGAAGATTTAATTAAACACTAATTTTAACTCTAAAAATTATAAGTTTAAGACAGTTTGGAATAATTTTACAATATAATAGCTGCTAACAACGTTTAAGACAATATTATGATTTTAATGGTCACATCCTCTTTTACTGCTTGAGCCAGTACATGGTTTTCATTAAATACTACACAGGTCTTTGACAGAGTTAATTGTCTAAGCCTGTTCAGAAGGCCAGAAATTACTCTCAGGGAATCAAAACATTATGCCAGAAACCAAAGACACAGATAAGAGTGTGGAACTTTAATTTAATGGGAAGAAATGAGTCCCGGGCCATAAACAAAGAAAATTGGCAGTGGTTGGAACAGCTATAACCTTCTTCTTCTTTTTTTTTTAAAGTACCACTTCAGATCAGTTTAAACATCTTGAGATATAAACATGAGGCGTGATCAGCTCATGAGTCAAATTTGTTGAATAGTGTGGATAAGACCTTAGTCATTCTACAGTTCCATGTAGGCAGGACACTTTAAGGAAAATGAATATTGTATTAACCCTTCGAGTAGTGAGTTTTTTTTATGCTGGCTGATCCTCAGGAGTGAGGTTTTTTTTTTCCAATAAATGAAATTAGTTACAGTTACAGTTTTATTAACTTAAAATTATGTTTGTTTGATAACCAATTTATGGAAACAAGAAGAACATATGGAACATTTGCCTTTTTAAAATGTTGCCTTATGCATTTTTAAAATAAAAATTTTTGTACAATTGTACTCTGGATGGTCAGGAGGCACGAGGATATACATGAACATTCATTTCAAATATGCAAACAGTCTTGTGGATTAAACATGAACATTCATGCTACTCAAAGAGTAAGCTTCAAAACAGGCAATTCTAGGCAGGTGGGTAGGACAATATAGACTCTATCAGAGCCCTAAGCCAGAAGTACAGAAAAAATATTTTAAGCCAGCATTCATAATAATTAAATATGGGATAAGCTGATCCCACATTCAGCACTGTTAAGTGATTATTGGTTAGGCAATTGTGCATATAAGATCATAGGATTGCCTGACCAGGTGGTGGCGCAGTGGATAGAACATCAGACTGGAATGCCGAGGACCCAGGTTTGAGACCTGAGGTCGCCAGCTTGAGCACAGGCTCACCTGGTTTGAGCAAGAGCTCACCAGCTTAGACCCAAGGTTGCTGGCTCGAGCAAGGGGTTACTCGGTCTGCTGAAGGCCCACAGTCAAGGCACATATGAGAAAGCAATCAATGAACAACTAAGGTGTCGCAATGCGCAACGAAAAACTAATGATTGATGCTTCTCATCTCTCCGTTCCTGTCTGTCTGTCCCTGTCTATCCCTCTCTGACTTTCTCTCTCTCTGTCTCTTAAAAAAAAAAAAAAGATCATAGGAGGCTTGTTTAAAACAAAGGCCTATTTTAGCATGATTAGGCAATGGCACAGTAGATAGAGTGTTGGACTGGGACACAGAAGGCCCGGGTTCGAAACCCCGAGGTCGCCAGCTTGAGCACGGGCTCATTTGGTTTGAGCAAAACTAACCAGCTTGAGCCCAAGGTCACTGGTTTGAGCAAGGTGTTACTCTGTCTGCTATAGCCCCCTGGTCAAGGCACACATGAGAAAGCAATCAGTGAACAACTAAGGTGCTGCAACAAAGAATTGATTCTTCTTATCTCTCTCCTTTCCTGTCTGTCTGTCCCTGTCTGTCCATCTCTCTGTCTCTCTCACAAAATACAAATAAATAAACAAACAAACAAAAAACAAAGGCCTATTTAAAAACCTGTTGGTATTTTAAAGCAAAGTTGGCTGACTCTAAATGCATTTACTCACTCTTCAAACATTTATTACAACATTCACTATGTGTTGGGCACTCATCAGAAATTTTGGGATAGAAAAAGTGAAAGATGTAGCCCCTGATTTCAAAAGAGGATGAACACACCAGAAAACCAAGAATATAATATAATATAATCAGATAAGGGTTTTAAAAGGTATGCCAACAAATTGGACAAACTAGAAGAAATGGATAAATTCTTAGAAACATACAATTTACCAAGACTGAATCATGAAGATATTGAAAACCTGAACAGATTAATTACTAGTAGGGAGATTGTATCAATAATCAAAAACCTCCTACAAACAAAAGGATGAACTTGGTACTAGAAGGAGGAGTAGCCCAGCAAGTTTCCTGTGAGAGAAGAAAAGACAAAGAAGGTAACGCCGAATCTTGGAAGGAGTTCTGAGAGAGAAGTGGAAGTTAGCCAAATGGATTTGGGTCAAAGAGCGAGAAGATCTTAAGCAAACACATGGAAACATTGGAGACTTTGGCGTATTTGGAGGAACATAGCAGTATTAAGACCAGGAATGAGGGTAAAAGCATGGCAGTGAGATGGGACATGAAACTGAAGAAACATACAATTGAGAGCCTTTCTTTCCTGCCAGTAGTTTGAATTTTATCCTGAAGGCTGTGGGAAGCCACCGGAAGGGTTTCAGCAAGATGGTATTTTGACCACAGCAGGGAGCAGAGATTGAAAAGCTATATGGCGGAGGTAAAAGCACCAACTTGGAGACTACTGTAGCAATTCCAGTGAAAAATGTTGAGGTAACATGTTCATCTTGCTCAACCAGTCCCCATCCACATGTCCATGCATGCTGGCATTTTGGATTTTCTCTTCAACATGTCATGAGCATTGGGAAGCTACTTTTCCTACCTCTTCAGAAAGTAACTATGCTAGCAATAATAACTATTATCTATTCAGCTCTTACTGTATTCCAGACACAATTCTAAACTCTTTACATCACCAATTATGTCATTTGCATAACAACATCTCTATGAAGAAAGTACTATTATTGTCTCCATTTAAGAGAAGAAAAGAAACGAAGTAGTCACGAAACAGATAAGTGACAGGAACTTGAATCAGAGTCTGTTTTGAGCAACTTATTAGACTGTCCCTTAGCTCCCTTTACTGTCTTTAGTAACATAACTCTTCGAGTAATGTTCCTCTTTTGTCCTGATTACTCTCCCCAGCTTCATTTTGATTTTGTTTTGGCTTAATGAGCTTTTAGTCACTCACACACAACAGGGTTCAAGTTTCTGTCCCTGGACTTGACCCCAACAGGACCCTGGGCTGATCCCTCAGCTGGAATCTCCTGCCTCCAGCTAAGACTTGACAGCCTACACAGTAGAGTGGAAAAGAAAGGTTGATTAAAAAAACGATTTGTGTTAGAATTTGTGGGATTTATTGACTAAACGCATGTATTGGGTTAGGGAGAAAACAGGTACAAGGATGTTATACCACTGTAAAGCCAGAAGCCACAGCTGCCAGGGCCACCGTCACAGCCGCCTGGCCCATGCAGGTTCTCATTGGATTCGGACAGTCGGTAAAGAAACAACGGAGCCACAAACTGGTGGGCCATAGTCTTTAATTCTAGCTTGCACCCGGCGGGCAAGTAAAAACACACACTGGGCTCCAAAACCCACTCACATTCAGTGCTCACAAAGCCACTGACTTATCCGAGTTTCCTAGAATCAAAGGTTTCTAGCTCACCAGCCTTATTCTCCTCAGTTCCCCATCTCCTTTCTTATCCCAGATACAAACTCAGCACAAACTGGCATCTCACTCAGCACTCCGCCATCTTGGCTGCTTCTCCTGGCCACGTGGCCTCTTTCTGCTCTCTGCTCTGCTCCCTCTGCTCTCTCATGCTAATCATCCCAGGAACCAAGAGGGCAAACTCTCGTTCTGCCCCCATTTTATATTGTAGCTTCACAACCTCTAATCCAATATACAAAATAGGGAAGTCTCTAATACAAAGTCACTTCTCTGAGGCATGATTGGATTGTACCGCCCCACATCAAAAAGGGCGGGAAAGGCTTAATCCCAAAACCAAGCCCCAGGCTACAAGGATTCTGCCTGCCCCCAACACACATTAATATCACCTGGGCGACGGCCTCCTCGTGTTATCTTTAACAAAGTGAGCATAATACATTTTATCTGCCCAACAACCACAATTATTGGTTGTCAGTAGTCGGTGTTCACGTGATTATGATTAAATATCATTCACCTGTGACCCATATATAATGACATGTGATTATCTTCTCTTTCTAGTGCTCCTTGTCTTTTTTCTGAGATTAATAATTGCTTATGTTTCATTTGCTTAGTTTCCCATGTATCTATCACTATGTTGTTCTTCTGACAGAAGTATATATATTTTTTTCTCAGTGCAACACCCATGAGGAAATCTGTAAAGTGTTTATTTTTTATTTGCAGACATTTCTTCAGCCTTCCTTACACTGGCTCTGAATCACAGCATTTGCTCTCTAACCCTGGCTGAGATCTGAAGTCTTGGGGCTTCCCTTTCCCACCTTTCTGTGAATTGTTTTGGTCTCACTTCTATACCCTGGACCCTATGTCTTCCAATTTCTTGCTCTACTTCCTAGCTTTGTTGGAGCGTATCGTATCATCCCACAGCTGCTGAGAAAAAGTTTATGGAAACTAAACAGAAGCCACTGTATGTCCACATATTAATGATGGACACGCATTCTTATGTCAGACTTCTGACTATGGGAAGTGTTGTGCTATCCTGGCATTTAAATGTTTTGAATATCGCCTCAGCATAGAAAGTAAATATTTTGAAAATTGGCATGTCTGAAAATACTAATTATTCTATACTAGCATATGATTAGTTTGGCTAGGTATATAATTCTCATTCAGACATCATTTCAGTCAGAAATGTGAAGTAATCGCTAAATGATCTCCAAATTCTGGTATTAATAAGTCCAGTATCAGTCTGAATCCTGATTTGTCATCTGTTACTTATTTTTTCTCTTTTGAAATTGTTTGGGTCTTCTTTTTATCTCCATTGTTCTGTCAGTTTCCAGCTTTTTATTTATTGAGCTGTATACACTGTGTGAGCTGTTTCAGTTTGGTGAAATTTATGGTCTTCAGTTCTGGAAAGTTTTGTTTTATTTCTTGGAAGTTCTTTTCCTGTTAAAATTTTGTATATTCTCTCTTTCTCTCTCTCTCTTTGGAATTAGTATTATTTTTACACTAGAACTCTTGAACTAATCATCTTCTTATATATTTTTTCCATTTTTTTTTTTTTTTGCATTTTTCTGAAGCTGGAAACAGGGAGAGACAGTCAGACAGACTCCCACATGCGCCCCACCGGGATCCACCCGGCACACCCACCAGGGGGCAATGCTCTGCCCACTAGGGGGCGATGCTCTGCCCATCCTGGGCGTCACCATGTTGAGACCAGAGCCACTCTAGCGCCTGAGGCAGAGGCCACAGAGCCATCCCCAGCACCTGGGCCATCTTTGCTCCAATGGAGCCTTGGCTGTGGGAGGGGAAGAGAGAGACAGAGAGGAAGGCGCGGCGGAGGGGTGGAGAAGCAAATGGGTGCTTCTCCCGTGTGCCCTGGCTGGGAATCGAACCCAGGTCCTCCGCACGCTAGGCCGATGCTCTACCGCTGAGTCAACCGGCCAGGGCCCTATTTTTCTTATTTCTGTATTTTGTTTTACTTTCTGGGAAATATCATCAAAGGTATCTTCTCTGACTTCTCTGAAGTTCTTTACTTCTGTTACCAGAATTTTGATTTCCAAGAGTTTCTTTTGGTTGTTTGAATGTTTCTTTTTATAGCCTTTTGTTCTTATTTTGCGGAAATCTTTTCTTTTTTTGGTTATTGGTTTATGTAATTGAATTTTCACTTAAAAGATAGGTTTATTTCTTTTTGTTCCCAGCTTTATTGAGGTGTAACTGACAAACAAAAATTGTATGTATTTGAGTTAACAGCGTAATAGTTTTATATTTGTATGTATTGTGAAATAATGACCACCATCAAGCTAATTTACATATCCATCACCTCACCTAGTTACTTCTCTTAGTTCTCAGGATAATAGTTATGGTTTCTCTGAAAATTTCTTTTGTCCTCTGGTTTGTATGTTTGTCTGAGATTTTTAGTTTTCTATTGTTCTAATCCTTTTTGTGTTGGATTACCTCTTATGTTTGATAATCCCTGGTCCATTTTTATGAAAACTAACGGCAATGTGTGTATGGTGGGGAGATCTGGTGGAGCGGTGAGCGCCTCAGTGACAGCCTCACAATAAGGTTTAGGCAGACAGTGAAGTACAGGGCTATTTTTTGGGCTACCCGCTTCTCCATGGAGAAACTCCCTCATCCTCGCCATAGGGAAGGATGTCCAGTTTAGCCAACTAAGAGGAGTATTTCTTTAAACTACCTTAAGAATAGATGGACTTTTCTTCAATTTGAGCTCTATTTCTTCCAATTCATTGGGATTAGTGAGATTTTCCCATATGGAAAATTATTTGGACCATGCTTATAAAGCTATGACTCTAAAACCCATCCTTGCAGATATTCAAATCATCTTATCAACTTGCCATAATGGTTAAAGATTTTACCTTTAAACTCTAAAGAAAGCTTCCTTTTACTTCACCTATGTTGCCTGAAAGCAGTACCCATCATAAATGAACACATCATGCTAGCTAGTCATCCCTTACTAGGGACCACAGAAAGAATGGCAGGCAGACCAGGTCACTTTTGTTAAGGAGGAGATTAGAAGAAACATACAATACATGATACACCAGACTTCATTTCCCCAGTGGAGTATCATAAAAAGGGTCGTGGGGTACATTAAGAATCTGACAATAGGAAGGCAGATGAAATGGAGAAAGAACACACAGAAACAGAGCCATGAGGAAAACGCTCCCTTCACAGTATTTTCAAAGTAAAACCAAAATTAACAGCTGGCAAGATCTGTAAAAGTTATGGCTTAAAGGTGGCCAGAGTGGCCAGAGGTCTGGAGAATATCTTTAGAAAGCTCTTATGGATGAATCTCCTTGAGTAGAATTCTAAAATGTGAAAAATAACATTCTGTGTAAAGCGACATTACAGAAAAAAAAAATCATTGTTGTTTATCATGTTATTAGCATTTTTTTTGTTGTAGTCTACATAACCTATTAAGTTTACATGTGTGCCTGCAAAGGGAATCAGTGAAATGAGGTTCTACATGAATCATTCAAGCTAAAATACAGCTATCTGAAATAGCTGAAAAATTGTGATAAATGAGACAAAAGTATGTGAGCTTTGCATTTTTAAAAGCTTTTGTGCTATGGATAATTGCCTCAGGTACGTGTGTGTGTGCATTTAATATGAATCCAATCAAAAAATTCAGAAACTGGCCAAGTCCTGGACACATGCGTTTGGCTGAATCACCTTGGTGATGAGGCTGCAGAATCCAATGTGTAGGACAGCCTCTGCATCCCTGGGTGATTCCAACACGTTTAGACTTGCTCAGGATTGTCTAGGGAGTGCATGGTTTGGACACCAGCTGCTCTGTACAGGGATATGGTTTACTCGGAAAGCCAGGGCTTGCTACAGGTACAGGGAAGAGGAGGACCGAACTACTACTGACCCCATTCTTCCAGGAGCTGGGAAACAGAGGCCTCTCTTCATTTACATTACACATCAAGGCCAAGCATCAGCTTCACTGAGGGCAGGGTTGTTTAATCTTCAAATCTCCAGGCTGAAGTCCATCTCTGGTAATTGTATTACTTTATTTAAATTCCTTTGCAGTTTCCAATAGAAAAGGTCTACCTTCCTCTGCGTGCCATGGCTATCCCTCCATATGCCCTCTTTCTTGTGTTTGTGGGTTGTGCAGTGTTGTGGCAAAGCATTTAAATATTCTCTGTGTTTTATCAAGCAGATAAGGTTATAATTTGATTTGGGGTAACTTTAAAAATTAAAAGTGGTAAAGGATTATAAATTTGCAGATATTACAATAGAGCACCTTATGCAAGGTAGTTTTAAACTGGGGAATTAGACATTATATTATCAAGACTTTTTTTTTCTTTTAGAGAGAGTCAGGGAGAAAGAAAGAGAGACAGGAACTTTGAGCTGCTCCTGTATGTGCCCTGACTGGGGAATCGAACCAGCAACCTCTGTGCTCTGGGATGATGCTCCAACCAACTGAGCTATTCAAGCAGGGCTTAATTTTTATTGATTCTTTTTGACTAGAAAGACAGAGAGAGAGAGAGAAAGAAAGAGAGAGGGGAGGGGAAAGGAAAGCCTCTACTGTTCCACGTTTCCACTCAGTGTTGCTTTCTTTGGTTGCTTCTTGTGTTTGCCCTGACAGGGGATCGAACCCGCAACCTGTTGTTTCAGGATGATGCTCTTTTTTTAAAAAAAAAATTTATTTATTTATTTGAGAGAGGGAAAGAGAGAGAGAGACAGACAGACAGACAGACAAGGGGGAAGGAGCAGGAAGTATCAACTCCCAAATGTCCCTTGACTGGGTAAGCCCAGGGTTTTGAACCGAAGACCTCAGCATTCAAGGTCAACGCTTTATTCACTGTGCCACCACAGGTCAGGTCAGGATGGTGCTCTTAACCAACTGAGTTAACTGTCCAGGGCTAGCTTTGCTTTCTTACCTATAAATTTATCTAAATACTTTAAGCAAGCATTTAAAGGTTTTTGTATACACAGAACTTTTAAAATGGAAAAGAAGCTGTAAAGGTACTCTTGATTTGTTGAAGCCACGAGATAAATCCTCCTACAAAGTCAGTGCCTGTCACCTATTTTACCTGTTCTCAACGTGTAGATTTTGTATATGGGTATCCTCAACTACACATTTCTGTGAACTAGAAGTTGTAGAGATACCTATATGTTTTTTAATGTTTTCCAAAAGACTTTTTATTGGTCTTTAGCCTTAGCCACATTGTCAGAAAAAAAAAAAAGATCTAAAGCAAGAAATTGTCTTATACATCAAAATCATAAATTGAGATATATGAAATACATTTACTGAAACATTTAGGACCTCAGGACCAAAGTTCTTTAGCAATAGTCATCTGGCTACTGACTAGAAATAAATTATGACCCAATGTTTCATTTCACATTAAGTGAGAAATTAGGTACCCAGGAGTCAAATGATGCAAGGGACTTATTTTAGACAAGTGCTTTTAGGAAATTTTGCATGTAATTAACTAGCAGGTGTCTTCCTCTAAGTTACTACTTTGTTTTCACAAATACTAGACATCCTTATTTGATGGGAAAATTTGGACAACTTGCATTAGCAACCCATGTACCATAGTGATCTGGCTATTTACAAGTTATCTGTCTTTGGAAGAAAAGTTGAGAGGAAAGATGTCATTTTAGAAATTTCAAAGGAGAAATTTTTACCTTCATTACTTGTCAAATTCTCTTTACTGAGTGTGAATTTGGTGACTACTGATGGTGTTTTGGCATGGATCTTTGGGCCGGGCCGATATGCTCAGATCATGCCTTGTCTGTCATTTCTGAATCCTCATTCTCTACTCAGGGTTTTTGCCCCGATATAGTAGTCTGTAGAGAGGGCTGGCCAATGTAATCTGACAAGGGTGTACAGGTATGAAAGAGACTCTTTGCTCCTCTCTCTTTGCCTCATATTCATAGAACCTTTCATCTTATTACTGAAGACCAAGTACTAAATGTTAGATGACAAAGAGTTATACTCTAAATTTGATTGGGAAAAATGGGTCATTGTGAAAAAACTGCATATCTCAACATGGGTAAATCTTGCCAACATAAATGCTGAATAAAAAAAAGCCAATTGAAAAGAATTCATATAATGTGATACCATTTGTGTAAGTTTAAAAATACTTTATATTTTTATCCACATACATACATTAGTAAGATATATTTGCATTAACAACAAGGATGAAAATCTACTCGAGGAGAATGGTTATTTGGGGGGAGGGAGAATGAAGAGAAGAACCACGTGGGCTGAGTGGATTGGGACTGTGGTTGAAATCTGTTTTTCTTCAAAAATGGAGGAAAATATAGCTGAAGCAAATATGGCAAAAGCAAATATGGTACTTTTAAAAATTCAGGTTTATGCTCATTTCTGTTATTTTGGAATGTTTATTAATGAAAAATGTACAAAATTTATATTAAAAGGTCTCTGTGGCTCCTGAAATATTTGAGTTCATTTCAATAAGCCTTTACTGAGAAAATACTGTGTATTAGGCATTGGGGACATCAACATACTGGTGACATAGTCTCTACCCTAAGGAATTCCAGCAAGAGGGAAAAGGTGAAAGGGAGATGTAACAAATATCCACGGGAAAGTGTGGTAAGCATAATTATATTACAATAATAGCGTGGAACAATTGACTCTATGATGACAACTTTAACTAGACAGTGTTGAAGAAATCAAGACTAGATTAATGACAAAAAATCATCATGAATTGAATTAAAAAGATAATTTACTTTCTTATTTAATATTTCAAAGGAATTGTTAACAAAGCATTCTCAGAGACAGGTCCTCAGAATAGAACTGGCACATGCTCCCATATAATTTATTTATTCAAATAAGTATTTATTATGTACCTTAGCAGATGTTTCCTTTGTGGTCCCTTTTCTAGTCCATCTTTATAATCTTTTCTTTTTCATAGAAATATTGTCTTCCCAGATAGATAATCAAATCTTTACAAGGAGGGCTATCTAGTTTTCATATTTTTATCACCCAAGCATTAGAGTTTTTGGTGTATTCCAACATAGACAATAATGACGGTGCAATTTTTATTGAATGTAGACTATGTCTTATGAAATCACTGAAGGAATACTTAATCTCGAATTTAGGACGGGGTTCTTGGGTTATGACACAGTTCGGTTCCTACGACAGTGATGTAACCCGAATTTTGGTGTTAAATTGAAACATACCCTGGCCTAACACAAACAGAACACTTATACTTTTAACAGTCCAAAATAGTGTGTAGGTAAGTGTACTGGGGGATGCCAATTCCCTCACTCATGCATCGTGTTACAGTGTGTTCTTCCGGCACGTGCAACCAAAGTAGTTCACCCACATAGTCCTTAAGTACAACGCTAATGTAAGCCAAAACACTCATGTCTCAAATTTTTTAAGTTTTTACGAGAGTGAGCATCATAAATTTGAAAAATCATATGTTGATACTGCTGTAACCTGAGGACCCCCTGTATTTGGGCCCAAAGGCAGCAGGTTCGGTAGGTTAGAGCATCATCCCGAAGTGCAGAAGTTGCCGGTTCGATTCCCAGTCAGGGCATGTACAGGAACAGATTGATGTTCCTGTCTCCCTCTCTCCCTCTCTTCTTTCTTCTCTCTAAAATCAATAATAAAAAAAAATAATTCACACTGTCCAAAATGTGCAGATACAGTGTACAAAGAACATAATGCCATGGATGACAATGGTGCAAATGACTCTCATCATTTCAGGCAAAAGAAACATCTGAACGATTCACTATTGGCTCCCCTTACCGGAAAATATTAATGAAAACCACTGTTTTTTTTTTCTACCCAAATTCTTCCAAAGAAAAACCACCACCAAACAACCTTCCACTGTTGAGGTAGATATACTACAAAAACATGAAAAAAAGCCAATTTATTCTACTCATAGCTGTACTAGGTTAGCAATAATGCTAACAAATTTTTATCATAGTAGTTAAAAATAGAACAGTAAATATTTGACATCTCAGTTTTAATTAAAATGAGCATAATGTGATATTTAAGTGATAGGAATAAGAGCTATTTTGCTAAATGAGTAGAGGGAACAGGTAGACTATCTAAATCTCAGTAGTAAATACACATTACACTTGTTGGCTCAATAGACAACTCCATTTCTGAGGCCCATATTGTGTTTATATATTATTTGCATACATTGGTCTCCATAGCAACCAACAACTTGGGGTTACAAAAGTTTTACTTTAATCAAAAATATGTTTGTGTAAAGAGAAAATTTTATGTGTCTCCCGAAAACAACATTGATAACAGTTAAGGGGAAAAAAACAAGCAAACCCAGAAGCATTTAAAGCAATCATGGTTGCTAAGGAGATAAAAAGTAAAGTCAATACAATTTAAGGGACAATTTCAGATAGCAACAATCCAAAATATTGGGGCTACAGAAAAAGGGAGATCTAGGTAAATGCATGGTAGAGACAATGGCACCCTGTCATCTGTAATGGTGAGAATAGACCTTCATGTCTGTTTCTGGGCTCCCCCTGTAGCCTGGTGAACCCACCTATCATCTCCTTTTCTAACCTAACTGGACCCCACTTTGTTGACTGCATCCTGGTAAGGAATTTTCCTGCATCAAGGACTATGGAAAGGACTCTCTGCCCTGTTAAGAAGTTGTGTGAGTTGCAGTGTTTTTATCTAGAACAGAAAGGCTGGTATTTGATTCCTTTATCTGCAGCCTGGATGACCTGATTCCTTCCTGAATCTCAACTGCTGATTTTGTTCCTAAAAGTCAGCGTCCACGTTTGCTGGGCCAAGCCCTAGAAGATAGTAGATATTCTCTTTTTTGGTTCACTTATCTCAGACCCAATTTCCTTTCCCCTCTCTCCTTGATTCAGAGCTATCAATGGGAATAATAGTGTTTAATAGGGACTAATGTTTATATTTCAGGCTCTGTTCTAAACTGTTTCCAAGTATTAACTCTTTGAAGTCTCAGGAACAAGTTGAGGTTGTCATATCTTTCATTCCTATTTCACAGATGAGGAAGCAAATGACAGCCAATAGTAGCCAGGCTGGACCTGAATCTAGGCAGCTCGCAGTCTTCACCAGTGACTATGCTGACTTTCAGAATGATAGAATGACTTGGAGTAATGAAGGGCCTGGGAGAAATATGGTGACTTGCAATGTAACAAAAATACCTTGAAGTGAGCTGAATGCTTTTTGATGATAAATGTCTGAGTTACCATGAAATCCTTCTTTGGACACCATAAAAGCTGGCGATTTTGTGTGTGTTGTGATAGTGATGGTGTTTTATCCACACTAATTCAACAGACATTTGAATGCCTACCGTGTGATGTAAGAAATAAAAAAGAGTTCAGATGGAATAACTACCTTGAGAGAGCTTTCAGTCTCACAGAGGAAGCCAGACATATAGACAAATACACACAAGTGTAACAGGTGTTATGAGTGTGCATAGGTCACAAGGCAATTGTGATCAAATTTATCAGTGGTAAAGAACAGGGAAGGTTTTACAGAGGAGTGTTGTCAGGATATATGATCAGGTAACTGTTCTGATCAAATTACCTTGTCTAATTATATATTAGGCAATATATTAGGCAAATTACATTGTCTAATTATATATATTTTTGTCTTCTAAAGTATGAAGAAGCAGGTTTCACAGGAACTTGGGGCCAAGCTTAACTTTTCTCATCATACCTTGTTTTTAATTTAAATTACTGCTTCAGGGGTTATGTACTATTGAAGTTTCTGTGCTGGTTTTAATTGTTTTCCCAATGGGTGCTTTGACAGTTCATAGATATATCGGCATAATTGGTTATGTTAGTCCCAGTGTGATGTTGACATGTCTTGTGATTCTGGAGGTCTGAGAGAAGCTTGTAGATAGAGATTGAGCCAAACATGAGTTGACATTTTGCCCTCTGTTATTACCTAATCATGCACGTTAATTATCTCTTGGAGGAATTTGTGGTGAGGATGGAGGAGAAGGTCTGTATTTTCAATGGCTGCTTAGGAAAGGTCTTAAGTACCCCCTGCAATCCTGGAGTCTCCACAGGGAGTGTAAGCTAATTCATCTTTTCTGCAGTGCAGTGCGTGTTTGGGCACAGAATTTTGGGCAGTTCAGGGCTGCTTCCTATGTAATGTAGCGCAGTCCCTGGAGCTCCAGGGAAGGGGAGCTGTGCAGTAAGACAGTCCCCATGTGTGATCTGTGATCGAGCAGGGAAGGTAAGCACTTGTGAACAGGGCAGCCGGATGAGGAACAGGGTAAAGTGAGTGAGACCAACATGTGGAAGTTCAGGATGGGATTCTGTCATTATATTAAATTTTAAACTTTTGTTCATAGTAGGATTTTATTTTTTTGCATTCACATAAATTTTAAGATATTGTATTAAAATATATATATATATTGATTATTGCATTTTTGACACCTCCTTAAATCATGTGCAGAGGGGACTGCTTCATCCTCCTGGCTGTAGTGCTGAGGGCTGCACTTCACCTGCACTTGAAGTGAGAGATTTCCACACTTATTGTAAACAGTCATTGCATTGTATTGTAGGTGTGACCGCACAGGGCTTCTGATGCTACCTTAATCCAGAGGCTGCCATCAGGGGCCCCTGGGACCCCGTTCAGCCTGCAGACAGGTATTATTGCCGCCAACATTGTTTATTATTGAAAACTGAGTTGCCTTCATTTTGAAATGAAAAGGGACCTTCTAAAACAATTTGGATGTCTGACTTCTCGTGAAAAATT
Organism: Saccopteryx leptura; assembly: GCF_036850995.1. Classification (NCBI taxonomy): domain Eukaryota; kingdom Metazoa; phylum Chordata; class Mammalia; order Chiroptera; family Emballonuridae; genus Saccopteryx; species Saccopteryx leptura. Next base: position 268,780,090 of record NC_089504.1, on the reverse strand, counting down.
GGATCTATGCTTTTTCACGGTAGTAATCAACTAAAGCCGACTAGACTTTCCCCTCAAGTTCACTGGGCCCATTTAGTATGTTATGTTACTGCTGGGTGCTGTAGGCGTTCAGATTCTGAGCCCTGATCAACTGCAGGATTCTTTTAATAATACCTCTTAAATATAGACTTTCATTCATTTGATAAATATTGATTTTGTGTGTGTGTGTGTGTGTGTGTGTGTGTGTGTGGCAAAGAACATGATGACCCGGTACCTTCCCTCTTGGAACTTATTTCAATTTCTTAGGTTGATATTATAGGTTGTATTGTGTCCCCCAAAAAGGTATACTGAAGTCATAACCTCAGTACCTCATAAGCGACCTTACTGGGTCTTTACAGAGGTAATCATGTTAAAATGAGGTCATTAGGATAAGCCCATAGCCAATATGAGTGGTATCAATATAAAGGGAAGAAAATGGTTATCAGGAAGACACAAATGTAGGGAAAACAATGTGAGCACAAAGGCAGAAGATAACCATGGGACTGGAGTAAGCATCCACCAGCCAAGGAGTGCCAAGGATTGGGGGCCAACACCAGAAGCTAGATGCCACAGGGAAGGATTCTCCCCCAGGGCTGTCTGAGAGAATGTGGCTCTGCACCCACTTGACTTCTAGTCTCCAGAACTGAGACCATCCATTTCTGGTGTTTTCAGCCATCCAAGTATCTGGTATTTCATTATAGCAGCCCTAATAGGCAGTTACTAAATAATGATTTGAACAAATTGTTTAACAATAATCATTTATCAGAATCATGAAGGATGAAAATGGAGTACATTGAGAGTGCATGTCGGTGTGGTGGGCTGATGTTGTTAGGAAGTTAGGAGGTTATGGGGTCTTTTCTTGGGAAAGTGTGTCTGAAAGATGAGTAGAGGTTACTTTCTAGTAATGAGGGAAAAAGGCACAGCCTAGACCAGAAGAACTAGAAGAGAAGGAGTATTCAAGACCTACATAGTAGGGTGTAGTGACTTACTAGCTACTTAACTTCTCTGAGAATAATAATAGTATTCACCTCCTATGGTTATTATGAGTATTAAATGAGATAGTAACTGAAAAAGTGTTTTAAAAATGGCTGGCATGTATGACTCCATAGATTACCTATTGCTACGATTCTTGTTGTTCATGTTGGTACCATTAGTATTGGTGGGGCAAGGATGTGTGGGGCTCTGGGCTGCCTTTGGTATGTTGGTCTCTATCCTGAAGGCAATGGGAAGATAATGCATGCTTTTAATCAGGGCTTCAACTTAACTGGATTTTGTTTTTAAAAGCTCCATCTAGCTGCAGTGTGGAGAATGGGTTGTAGATCAGTGGAGATGGGACCATGGGAGAAAGTTCCTGGAGAGAGGTGTTATTAGTGGCTGTTCTGCCTTGATTACTCTGTAGAATTTGAAGAGCTCACACAACTATCTTAACAAATTTTGAAATTCCACAAAATTCTGCTTTCTTCTGTGTTTTAGAGTTTTGTGCTAGAACAAAAATGCTCTGGGTAATGCATGGATTTTTTTTCTCAATTTTTCCATAAACTTAGCAGATGGCCTTGGGCAAAGCTGTGAAGGTGTTCATTTAATCATCGACACAAAATAGATATAGGGGAAAGCTAGGTCAATGCATGACGAGATTAAGATCTTTGGTTATTGAACACACCCAAAAATGTCTTTAGAAGATTCCAAATACTCATATTCTCTGTTTGTTTTTTTATTGCCTTTATGTCTTGTGACTTCATTTTAGAAGAGAAATTAAATTGGTTTGCTCTTTGCAAAGCCACATTCATTGCTATCCAAATTTGTGGTCTTGGGTGAAGGCAAAATGCTGGCCTGGCAAATTTTCACAACAAATATAAGTTTTAAATAAAGTACTGGATGTGCTAAAAATTCATTAGGCAATGAAAGCAATCAAGAAAAATTGGAAGGGCTTTAATTCTCTCTGGATTTATGGTTGATTTCAATACAAATAATCATATTTGATATAATTGGTTTGCCTAATATTGGCAGACTTAAGCAATTATCTAATGAATTTACAGCCAGTGGAGGATTTACCTATTTTGCCAGAGACGGAAAACGTTGAAGTCTATAAACATATCGACAACATGTTCATTTCCTAGTGACAGTTTATGAAACTCAGCTTTGAAAGGGGAGGACAATTTGGGGCAGAATTTCCTCTTTGTAAACTAAGAAAATTCTAATGTTTTCTCAATTTACTCTATTGTAACAGAGTACTCTTTTATGAGGGTGTTTTTTTCCTACAAAGACCTTATTCATTATCTTATTCCCTGTTGAACAAAATTATATATGAATATGAGCTTATTTTAATAAACCCTTGTGTGTACACTGATTAAAGCACTCATGTTTAAATGCAAAAGGTGGGTGTTTTGACATACATGAATTTTCAAAACAAAAAAGAAATCGCACAGGACTGAGAAATATCACTATAAAGGAGATATTTACATTTAATACATCATGTTTATATTTAAACATCTTATCTTTCTTCATATTGTCTGTATATGTGTTTATTTTAAAGTAAGCAATATACAAAACCATTAAAAAGACATTGCTGAGTGTTATATATTTTGGGGTGACTTTACTTCTTTTTTTTTTTTTTTTTTTTTTACAAAATGAACTGCCTGATTACAATGAATTTTGCAAGGTGTCATGGTAAATGACATTTTTTTTCTTACTTCAGAGTGAGGTATTTTCATCTGAAATCTCAGCAACTCAATGGTGTTTTATTAAGTAGGCATAGACACAGTTCTACCCGTGTCTGTCTTGTCTTTTTTTAAACTCCGTGATTACAGAAATTTGGTCTATCTTCTCTGCGACCGTCTCTCCCAAGTGCTAGAAGAGTGCCTTCCTGGTAGACAGAAAGGCTCAATAAATACTAGTGGGATGAGTGAGGAAATAGATTTCTTTTCTTTTTGTGTGTGTGTGACAGAGACAGAGGGAGGGACAGATAGGCACAGACACGCAAGAAGGGAGAGAGATGAGAAGCATCAATTCTTCATTGCGGCTTCTTAGTCTCTTTAGTTGTTCATTGATTGCTTTCTCATATGTGCCTTGACCAGGGGGCTACAGCAGAGCAAGTGACTCCTTGCTCAAGATAGTGACCTTGGGCTCAAGCCAGCGACCTTGGGATTTAAGCCAGTGACCTTGGGGTCATGTCTATCTATGATCCCATGGCCAAGCCAACAACCCTGCACTGAAGCTGGTGAACCCGCACTCAAATTGGAGATCTCGGGGTTTCGAACCTGGGTCCTCTGTGTCCCAGTCTGGTGTTCTATCCACTGTGCCACCACCTGGTCAGGTGGAAATATATTTCTTGTACTTATATTTCACATAAGAGACTTAAAAGCATGAAGGTTGTACTCTGAATGGAGAGAACCTTTGAACTGTGCACCGTTGAGACAGAATGAATGGCGATACGTTCCAGTATCTTGCCAAACTAGTTGGCAGGGGACCTGAGTTGCCCAATAGCCCAGTTTCTCACCATTGTCTAGCTGGCCTCCATAACTGTGAGCTGTCAGAACACAATGAACCCAAATCCTATTTCTTCTCCAGGATTCTAAAAGCGTGCTCTGGGCACTACAGCACCAGCATCACATGGGAACTTATTCACATCAATTCTCTGGCTCCATCCCAGAGATGATGCATCCAAAACTGGGGGACTGGGCCCAGCACTCTGTGTCCTACAAACCCTCCCATTGGTTCTGAGAAGAGCACCCTGCTGCTCCAGACTATGTTTGTATAGGCGCTGCCTACATCTACCTCTTCTCTTCCTTTCCTGTTCTTCCAGGGATGTCCAACTTCTCTTCTTATTGGCACATTCTACTTTGGGGTTCACAAAGACTTCAAAATGAAACACATTTTTTTCCTTTGAGGAATTGCCTTTTTAAAGTAATTTGCACAGCTCAGGTCTGACTGACGCTTTAGAAGTTTGCTTAGAATTTAACACTTATAAGTTGTATTATCATCTATTGTTAAATAGCAAATGACCCCAACTTAGCAGCTGAAAACAAGAACCATTATGATCCCACAGTTTTTGAGGTGTAGTTGGGTGATTCTGGCTCAAAGACTGCACTCAAGATGTTGTCTTGGATTATAGTCATTTTATGGCTTGACTGGAGGAGAGTTGGCTTCCTGCTCTCTTACACGGCTATCGAAAGACCCCAGGAGGTCCACTTTCAGGTCTCTGAGTATAAGCATCTCCTCAGGGCTGCATTATGACATGGCAGCTGGCTTCCACCATAGCTATTGACCCAAGAGGGAGTGAGCGAGCACACAAGAGGGAAGACAAAGTCTCCTTATAACCTACCCAAGGCAGGGATGGATAACCCCATCACTGGTGCTGTATTCTATTCATTAGTGGCTCACATTAAAGGGGAGGGCATAACCCAAGGGCATGAATACCAGGAGGCAGGAATCATTGCATGTCAACTTAGAGACCCCCGTATAAGCAACTTATTTCTTACCTTGTCCTGTTCTTTGTATTGCAATGTTTCAAGTAGGACTCTGATGTCTTGATTTCTAGTGTCAGAAATCTCAACACAAACTGGCTTATACAAATAAAAAAAAATGTGTGCAGTTTATGGTGTAATGTGGATTTAGGGGATTGAGCAAATGCTGTCACCTAGATCTGGTCATGTTGGTTCTGCTTGCTCTGTCCTGGCTTCATTCTCAGGTAGCTTGTCCTTTCTTATAGGCAAAAAAGCCTCCAAGGTTTTCCAGTTCAAGGTCAGTGGCATAGCATGAAAGTCTCTTTTTTCCAGAAACTCTGGCATAAATTCTATTGGCTGAGTGGTTTATAGCTCACGCCTAAACCAACCAAGACATTGAGAAATCCTGACTATGTTGGCTGAACCCCAGGGAACACACTGCACCCACAGTAAGGGATGAGTCCCTGTGGGAGGGGAAGGTAAGGGCCCTCGGAGGGACCACATCAGGCAAGCGTTTCACTGAAGTACTGCCTCTACTGTTGTCTCCTCCCAAGTCTGCAGTCGATTAGAATCTCTTGGAAAATGCCCACCCTCTTCCTCACTGTTCACCCCTCCACCCAAGGAATCACAGAGCCCTGTGGGTCTACTACCACCCATCATGTCCTCTCTTCCACTCCTATGCAAGCCACCATGACTCTCCCCTGGGCTAGAGCAGTGTCTAATTTAGCTGTCTACATGCTTACATGTTTGCTCACCTGGCTCTTCTCCACATAGAAACCAAAGTGATTAAAAAAAAAGAAAAGAAAAGCCATCTGATGAGGTTAGTCCTGCTGAAAACTCACCAAAGTCCCATTAACTAAATTCCAGGTGTCACAGGACCTAGTCTTTGCCTGCTTCTCCAGCTTGGTCACTGTCCGCCACCAATGCTCATGCTCTGGGCTCCCGGTATTCTCCAAGCCTCTTCCAGCCACAGGCTTTCTCCGTGCATCCCAGGAAGTGCTTTCCTTACAGTGTGTCTCTTCCTCTCTGCCCTTGCTTATCTTCAGACTCCAACTTTAGTGTCACTTTTTTCACTAGGCCTTCCTTCCCTGACATTCCATGCTATCATAGTACCCTGCACCTTCTCTTTAATGCATGTGTCCAAGTTTTAATTTGTATTTATTTAGCACCTTCCCTCTTTAAAAAAAATTATTGAATTTTTGGAGTGAGATTGGCCAACAAAACCATATAGGTCTCAGGTGCATGACATCATGTATATATTATACTGTGTGTTCACCACCCCAAGTCAAGTCTCCTTCCATCACCATTTGTCCCCTTTACACTCTACCTCCTGCCACCCTCCTTTCCCTCTTGTAATCACCATACTGTTCTGTGTCTATGAGTTTTCTCTTTGCTTAATTCCTTTACTTTGTCCTCTTAGCCCCCAACCTCTTTCCTCTCTGACAGCTGTGTGTCTGTTTCTATTTTGTTTGTTAGTTTATTTTATTCATTGGTGTATGGCCAGTAGCCATGGCCACCATCACAGCCACTTGGCCAGTGCAGGTTCACATTTGATTCGGACAGACAGTAATGAAACAACAAAGCCAAGAACTGGTGAGCCATTAGCTTTAATCCTAGCTTGCACCCGGTGGGCAAGAAATACACACAGTGGGAAAACACTTCCCTTTCCATTCAGTGCTTCCAAAGCTACTGACTCATCCGAGTTTCCTAGAATCAAAAGTTTGTACCTTACCAGCCTTATTCACCTCTGTTCCCCATCTCCTTCTCTCTGCACAAACTCTGCACAAACTGGCTTCTCCTTCAAAACTCAGCCATTTTGGCTGCTTCTCCTCTCCTCCACGTGGCCTTTCTCTGCTCTCCTTTTTATAGTGTAGAAATCAAAACCTTTAATCTAATATACAAACAAGGAAGTCTCTGATACAAAGTCACTTAACTGAGGCATAAATGGGATTCCTCATAAGAGTGCATCACCCCGTATCATGCAACAGTCAAGGGTGTGGGCAAAAGTTTAGTCTTAAAACTAAGCCTTAGGCTATAACGGGGTCGGGAATCTATGGCTCGTGAGCCAGATGTGGCTCTTTTGATGGCTGCATCTGGCTCGCAGACAAATCTTTAATAAAAAAATAATAATGTTAAAAATATAAAACATTCTCATGTTATTACAATCCATTCATTTCCTACCGCTCATGTTCATGGTTGCAGGTGGCTGAAGCCAATCACAGCTGTCCTCCAGGACAATACCAAATTTTTATTGGATAATACTTAACGTACACGGGTCGTTTTATAGCTCTCACAGAATTATAAGGTCTACCAGAAAGTTCTGTCCATTTCTGGAATAAAACAAAATACAAATTTTTCTTACCATCAATAAACTTTATTGAATAATATAATTGCCATTATTATTAATGATTTCTTGCCAGCATGAGGGCAATTTGTATATCCCATTTTTGGAAAATGTTTTATCTTTTGATGTGAAAAATTGAACCAGTGCTTGTTTGATATCTTCTTCATTTTTGAATTTTTTGCCCTTCAAAAAATTTTGTAAGGACAAAAACAAGTGATAGAGGGTGCTAAGTCCGGGGAATATGGTGGATGCGACAGACATGCTTCTGTAGCATTTCTTCCTTGTTGAAATTCGTAAAAATTACAGTGGCGTAAATGAACTTTATCAGTAGCCATGGGTACACTATCGCTTCACACATAAGACTAACATGAATCAACTTTGTTTTAGTTAATTTGCTACATCAGTATATATACATTAAGTGGTAAAAATAAAGAGGCACACATGCGCCAAATAAACATGTGCTTACGTGTCGAAACTTGTTGTGATAGAAACTGACGGAACTTTTCGTTGGACCTTATACATTTTAAAATATGTGGCATTCATGGCTCTCTCAGCCAAAAAGGTTCCCGATTCCTGGGCTATAACGACCCTGCCTACATACAGCCTGTCCCCTACACTATAAGCGAGCAATTATAAGCGAGCAAACATATATATCATATTTACAAACTTATTTGACCAACAATTGGATTCCACATATCAGTGAAATCATATGGTACTTGTCTTTCTCTGACTGGCTTATTTCATTAGCATAAGCACCTTCCCACTTAATGAAGGCAACAACTTTGTTATATCCACAGAGCTCCTAGTAGGCATTCAATATTTGATGAATGTGATTTATTCTTCCTCATCTTGGGCCTGTGCAATTGTGTTATCCAGAAGGTTAAATAAATGGCAAGATTTATTACAGAGTTGGAATTTGCTGGTGGTCTTGTTTGTCCAGAAGCCCTCTGGTTCATGGGGTTAGTTCAAACACAGGATTTAGAATGTTAAATACACACACACATACACACATACATTTTATTGCGTATTAATTCTTAAAACAATCTCCTATAAGTTCAGTGCATTATCTCTATTCTGTAGGTGAGAAACTGATGGCCAGAAAGCTAAAGGGACTCACTCAAATTCACATGGCTCAGAAATGGTAGAGTTAGGCTACCAGAGATCTCCCTTTGATATCAAAATTCTAAGTCTGATTGGAATTATGGGAAAGACAGTGGCATGCCTGTTTTTTTTTTTTTTTTTTAAACTATGGAATTTTGAGTAGACCAAGGACAGAGTGAAAGAAACACAAGTGAAGTCCTATAGACTGTGTGTTGCTGGTGGGAGCTGAACAGCCAGGAAAGCATTGGAATGAGGGCATGGACTTTCTGGGAGCTAAATCTTTCAATTGCCTATTTTAGGTTTTCCTATCCATTAACATAATATCCAGGGGTGGTGAGTATCCTGCGGCATAAAAGAAGTAGAGTACTTAATCTTCCTGTTACACTTTTGATGGGATTTATATGTATCACAGGCATAAAATTAAACAGGATAAGCCATTCCATTTCCTTGTTTCTCTAGTTGCAATGATATGTGAACTAGCCTACTTCCTTTTTTGACTCTTACTTGAAAGACTCCGAGTAAATCTGTGGTTTGAAATGGTAAAGTTCTTAAAAGGGAAGGAGTACTTACCTGAGGGGGCTGCAGTGGGAAGCCCACCTAGATGAGTGTGGCAACTGGATTCTAGGTTCTTTCAAATTATTTGTGAGGCTGAGGCTGCTGTGGCAGAGGGATTCCTGCTGATGTTACAGTTTGAAATCTGTTTTTAAAATCTTGGGTTTTTTTTTTTTTTTTTTTTGTATTTTTCTGAAGCTGGAAACGGGGAGAGACAGTCAGACAGACTCCCGCATGCGCCCGACCGGGATCCACCCGGCACACCCACCAGGGGCGATGCTCTGCCCACCAGGGGCCCATGCTCTGCCCCTCAGGGGCGTTACTCTGCCGCGACCAGAGCCACTCTAGCGCCTGGGGCAGAGGCCAAGGAGCCATCCCCAGTGCCCGGGCCATCTTTGCTCCAATGGAGCCTTGGCTGCTGGAGGGGAAGAGACAGAGAGAAGGCGGGGGGGTGGGGGTGGAGAAGCAAATGGGCGCTTCTCCTATGTGGCCTGGCCAGGAATCGAACCCGGGTCCCCCGCACGCCAGGCCGACGCTCTACCGCTGAGCCAACCGGCCAGGGCCAAAAATCTTGTTTTAATGTTTCTGTAAAGTAAATCCACCCCTTCCCACACACTCTACATACATGTGTGCTAAATGTGAGGATAATGCACACAGAACATGGAGGATGACTGCTACATATGAATTGATGGAGAGAAGGAGAGAAAACGACATTTCAGCATTTGGGATTGGTGGTGCGTCCTACATCGCATGAGTCTGGGAAAAGGGCACTTTAAAATGATAAATTAACCCTCCACTGCAGTAAACAGTAGCCAGTTTGATAGAGGACCAGTATTTGGCAAGGTGTGGCTAAATTTGCAAAAGACCCAGAGGGAACAATAACAACAACAAAAAAATCTACCAAGTTGTTGAACAAAATGAAAAAAAGTGAAAAAACCAACCAAGCCATAAATAGATTACCCAAAGTGTTTGGGATCATTTCACCTAAAGAACACAAAACTTGTGGCAGGGTAGAAAATAATTCTGAGGGTGGTGAATTCATCTCATTTCCTATACATGTAGGAGACTCTGCTTCCAAACACTGGGAGGAAGACCAGGTGAGTGGCGTCAGCAATCACATCTTCATTGAGATGTTTATCAAACACCTATTTAGTGCCAGTCACTGGTTATTGTGGATACTGCTGGGAACATAAAGACATGGTTCATGCTCTCTCTCCCTGAGCTCACAATCCAGT